>NC_139000.1:90107875-90575636 GCF_964374135.1 Grampus griseus | reverse complement strand
CTCTAAGTGACTGAAAGGTACAACTGGATATTAGACCTGTCTAAAAATTGTCCTTTTCTGTCCTCATATACAAGGGTTCAGCTTGATTTTTGGATAGCTGTCATTAAAAAAAAAAAAAAAATGTGCAAAGAGCTAATGCCTTTTGCTACAAGACAAACCAATTTCTCCTGGACATGCAGTAATAGGAGGCAATGCCATGTGTTGGAAGCATGCACATATTTTATGATAGATATTAATCTGGAGGTTAACAGCTAGGTGCTCTGGTTGAAGTAGTTTATTTCAAACATACATATAATGTTAACCCACTTTGTAACAAAGCCTTCAACATTTCATATGCAAATTCGTTTTTCTTTCTAGTTTAAGCCCAAGGAAATCCCTATAAGTCTTGTCTCCAAAGAGAAAATATAAAGAATTCATAAGATGAAAGAGTTCTTATCAATTGTATAAAAAACTAGAAATGTACTAACTAGACAAAAATGTAGACGTCTAAGAGAACGTCCAACAAATAGAAAAGTAGAGGACTGCACTGAGATTGCAATCCTGAGAAAAATACATTATTTCTAATTGAAAAAGTAAAAGGAGATAGTATAAGTTAAAGCCAGAAGAAAAATTTTAAACCTACAAAAATACGAGTCAATACAAAGTTAAAAACCCATTAATTTTACTATATACCCAAAAGATTCACAAAAGATCTCATGAATATCACAAATTAAAATAAAACAAAAGCCAGAAATATTGTTTTCCCCAAACTGTACTACCACCTGCTTATTGCTTCAGTGGTAAGAAGAAAAAATATCTTCAAATAGTTAAATTGTATACCTACTTATATTTTAACTCTTAGGTGGATCTTGTTATATAATATATATGATCTCTAAAGAAGACTTGTTGATTGTTTATTTTGGCATCTGTTAGGAAATTCCTATTTAATTAGATAAATCTCCTTAGCTAACTCTTAAATAAAAATAGATGCAAATATAGTATGTTTCATATCATTCATTTTAGACCTCTAAGAGTTGGAAAAGCTCAACCTGGAGAAGAAACTAGTTTTATTGAGGGAAGAAACTACTTTCCAGTTTAGAAGAGGAGGGATTATCCCATTTCTGTAGAGGAAGCAATCAGGAAGATACAAAAAGAATGGTCCTTGCCTAGTGCTAAGGCCAGAACTACTGTGAATATTGTACCAGATCTTGTAAAAACAGCCACTGTGCTGGCACTCACAGGCCCGGGTCATGGTGTGTTCAACGATAAAGCTTTGTTCCAAAGGATGGAACTCCTTTGGGCCAAAAAGCTTTCACCTGCATTATTCCATTAACCTCACTGTTTTGTTATGGGAAATGTGTTTATTTTTTGAAATGACATTGAAATATATCCTTAAAAGAACACTTTAGGTCTCAACAAGATTCTCTTCTCTTTCAGCCAACATAATGTACCTTTTAGAAATCAACAGTCTACTTCTTTCTTTAAATCATCACATTTCAAAGCTGTAGCAGCTAATAAATGTTAATATAATTTTTCTAAAACTGCAATCTCCCTAAATTTCTATGCTATCTTCTTTATCCTGTCTTTTCAAGGTAAAGGTATCTTTCCAGTTTTCTTAGCATTATCAGGATTATGGATTTTGTTCATTGTTAAAGTTCGTTATTTATGGACATAAGTTAATGTAAATGCAAAAATATCTTGTATTATTCACAAGCTGGCTGACTTAAATCACTCGCTCTTAAAACAACTTTACTGCTCTCCACTCTGTTCAAATGCACGGAAATATAAATTCAGGATGATGTGGCTTTTCTGCAATGCTTTCTTTTCAGGCTGCAGTCTACATGACAGCGTTATATTTTATCTTTGCTGCTGTTGTTGTTCAATCTATAAAATCTCTCTTGAAGACCCCCCAAAACAGCTTGTAATTTACTTTTACTTTTGGTGATTCACTGTTTTCAAATTGCCATCTCTGACCATATCCCCCTTCCAGGGGAATTTATGCAGACTCTTTTTTTTTTTTTTTCTTCTACATACTGATTTACGCTAACCTGAGCAATTTACCACTTCTACATCCATGTAGTAGCTCAAATAAAATGAGTTCCTGTGTTAATCCCACGGTAAACCTCGGTAATTCTCACATCACAGGAGTTGTAAACGCTTGTTAACAGAAAAAGAATGTTTTTCCCAAAATAGCTACGTAACTCTTAAGACTACTCAAATTCCTAAATAATCCTTTTTACAAGACTCCCGCCAACCTTATTTTGATACATAAAACATGTGAAGCCTATTTTAAAAGGTATTTAACAGTGACTTCATCAAAACAGCTTCCTAGTTGTTCTCATAATGTCTTTTTTCTAAAGTTTTCAAACTGTTTTTAAGCCAACTTGAATAGTGATGAATGTGAGCCGCTATCAAAACGCTTAAGAAGCATTCTGCCAGACAAGATGGGCAAAAATGTTCTAGATCTGCTCAATCTGACATTAGAGGTCATGCAACTTGAAAAAATGAAATAACTATTTCCAACACTCATTGAGCCCTTCATTTTAAAAATAACTTCAGGGCTATTTCCACACTCTACATTTAATAATACAATTTTTTAAAAAGGATGTTAGGCTCGGTGAAATCAGAAACTGATCTGCCACTTAAAGCTGGTGAGTCTATTCTTAATGGGCCTCTGGTAGATTTGGGATACTGACGATAGCAGTTTCATTTAAGAACTTCACTAAAAAGAATGACATCCGAAAAGGACTGCTGGGGAAGACAGGGAAGAGAAGACCGGAGTCTCCTGAGAAGAAAAAGAGAAACGATTTAAATAAAGTCGCTAAGGAGGAAGGAGGTGGTGAGACGCGTAGACAGAAGAGCGAGAAAGAAGATTGAACGAAGAAGTGAAATGGAGCGCAGAGGAAGGCAGAAGCTAACGAGGAAACAAATGGGAAAAGGTAGTGTTTTCAAACAGGCATGCACCAGGAAGGGACGAGTTACGGCCTGGAGTAGCCCGAGTGCTTTCAGGTGAAAGAGATGCTCGCAGAGAACAGGGACAAGCAGTTTACTTCCAGGCTTTGGAGCAAACTAAAATTCCCTGCCCCGAGCCTCTCCCAGCCTCGGCTGAGCGCGGAGGCGGCGGCTGGGGAAGGGGCCTAGCCAGGAGCCAGGCCCGGCGTCCCGCTCCTCTGGGCTCCGCGGCCGAGGGAAAGAGGCGAGGATTAAGCGGGAAGAGGTCCCGGCCGCAGCTCGGCGGCACCCCGAAAACGGTCCGGGGCCTCGGAGGTGCCCGCGAGCCGTACCCCCTGCGGCGGGGCGCCCAGCGGCCTTACCTGGGGCGAGGGAGGGAGGCGAGGTCTAGGGCGTCCGCTCGCGCCCGCCGCAGAACCCCTCTGCTGCACTCAGCCCAGGCTTCCAAAGGAGGCGCGACCCTGGCTCAGCCGCCGCTTTCCCCTCGGGGTCTTGGCCACCGCCTCCGCCGCCTCCGGGGCTGTTTACACCGTTGGGCCCCGCACGCCGCCGCCGCTGCCGCCTTCTCTCCACCCTAGCGCCGTTGCCGATTCGGCCGCCGCCACCTCCTCCGCCGCAGCCTCGTCTCTCTGGAGCATCTTCCAGCCACCGAACCCTGAGAAACAGAGACTCCAGCCGCGCCGGCAGGAAACTCCCCCGCAACTGCTAGGGGGACGAAGCGGTCAGAACACCGGCGGCTTTTCCGCCATTGAGCAGCAGCCGCTCCGCTCCTTCTGCCTATGCAGACTCTTAACCCATAATTGCTTTACTCTTTACCTCCATTTCTGGGTTCTTAAATTAACTGTTACATCAGTGTTCTTCATTACTCAAATTATTTTTTCTTAGGAACTTTTCCTGGAAGTAAGTTCATGCTATTTTTGACAAGCAAACATTTGACTTCTGAAAGAATTCTTACAGAAATGGGTTTATATCCCAAATGCACCACCAAAAATCTCTGTGACCTTGCATAAACGTCCCTTACCATTTCAGGTGCTATCTTTGCTTGACTCCAAAGTGAACTGATTAAAACTATGAGCATCTAGCTGTTATGTACTTTTGTCTCAGTTTGGTCAATGAAACTCTCAAAAATCCATCAGATTTTCATTATTTTTATCATTAGCCTGTTTGTATAAAATAAGTTACCATTTATGGAGCCAGTGTTCTCCTTTATTCCGGCATCCAATCATTGTAAATATTTCTCATGGACACATTCTTAGAAGGCCTATGAATAACCTGGCCTCTTACTGATTCTCCCTTTTGGAGTCTTACTAGCCAGACTTCCCCAATAACTTTCAGAGAGAGTTTTCCCCCTTTCCGGGTCTTCTTTTTGACTTCTATACGCCACAGAACTTTGAAAAGTCATCACACCAATACTAATATTACCACATACCCTCCAAAAAGCTCCAAGCTGTTTATGCCTATTCATTAAGTTAATACTTTATCAAAACTTGTCCAATTGAGTAGTTTTAGCACAGATATTTTACACATTTTAGCACAGACATGCTCTGTTTAAGGCTGACAGATCCATTAGGAATTAACTTTCTGGTACATTTTCCCTCTGACATTTTCCTCACAACTGCGTTTCCTCATAACTGAGCCATCAGTTATCTCTTGCCTATAGAAAGGCAGATAAGAGAAAAGAAAGCTAAGTGAGAAAAGATATGTAAATAGACTAGCACAATATTGGACACATAATAAGTATTCAATAAATGATAGCAAGTATTCTTACCCTCATCCTCACATTAGTTTATATGTATTAAAAACTGATTACTGGACTCAACTCTTACTTCCATTTCTCATTAGATCCTCACAGAAACCTTGGAGGAAGCGAGGTTTTATCCCCATTTTACAGGTTGGGAGACTGCAGCCTAGAGGGCTTAAGTACCTTAACTGAAGTCATATAGTCAAGAAATAAGCCTATATTTGTCACAATCACTTGCCCATGCTTTGACGTGACACCGCCACCCATCATTTACCCAGCTTCACCAAGGTACTACTAAATTTTTTACTCTTATTCTCCTCTCTTTGCTTCATACTACCATTGCCACCAACCCAGTCAAATTCACTTTTAATTTTCCAATGTTAGTGAAGGGAGTAGAAGGTGGAAATTGAGGTTAAAGGAGGAAACTTTAATGTTATTCAAGGATGACTTCATCTTAACTTCCAGCCTTCGTCTACCCATTCTCTGCTCCAGTCACACGCAGAGTATTTGCTATCTCTTCCGTAAGTCTTGACTTTTCTTGTCTTTATGCCACTTTTCTTTTCTCCATTTGCAATGAATCTCCCTTTCCCTTGGTTCTTCACCATTCCTTACTCCATACTCTCCATTAAAATTCAAATCTACCTTTAAAGCCCAACTCATATACCAGTTCTGTCCTGCAGTCTCCTGGATCTGCCAAGTCAGAACTAACCACTTGCTCCTCCGTGCTCCTGCAATGGCAATGATGTTAGAAGGGCGAGTGATTTTACAGCTCGCTCACCACCTGCGGGAAATACGTCCTATTTGCCCTTCCACATCCTTTCTCCACCCAACTCTATATGGATGGCTTGCACGGCCTGTCTTAGTAAGTGTCCTTGCTCTGGCTTCCGTTTGGCTCACCAATGAAGAGTACCAATAGAAGATTGTAGGGAACGAAGGAGGGGAGTGAAGTTAGGGTATTAATTCTTGCCAAATTGTTGGGAGTTGGCTGCATCCCCCAACTAACATACAGTGCTTCTCTGTGGGGCGTCACAGCATCTTTGGGGAGGACTCTCTCTCCAGCAAGCCTTCCTTTCTCTTTCATCTCCTATAAAGTAGCCACACTTTTACTGAACCCAGGGCACTACACTATCTCTTGATTCTCTACATTGGGCTCAATTTATCCTTATTGATGTACCCCTGATTTCCTGCTGAGACCCTGTCTGATGAACTTCATAATATGCTCTTCTAAGCTGTTAATTTTACAAACCACATTATTACACTTATTAGAAGAATGTCTTCAGGATGTGTCAGTAAGCTCTGATTGGTGATAATGGTAAACAGCTAGAATTTATGGAACATAAAGCATGCTTTGGTTACTCTCTTGAGTACACCGTGTGCATTATTCTAATTAATTTAAATCACTATTAGCTAAGCAAGGCACACAGATGCTAAGAGGTTCCCAGAAGTAACTTGCTCATGGTCACTCCAGTGTCTCAGTAGTGTTTAGGACTCAGATCTGTCCAAAGCCTAAACCTTAAGTTCTAGGTCTAAGCAGTGGGTCTCAAACTTGAGTATGCATCAGCGTCACCAAGAGAGCTTGCTGAAACAGGTAGTGGGCCCCACCCCCAGAGTGTCCGAGTCTGTAGGTCTGGAGCAGGGCCCAAGACTTTCACTTCTAAAAATTCCTACGTGCAGCTGATGTGCTGGTCTGGGTACCAGACTTTGAGAACCACTAGTCCAGGCATTTTAGGTCCAGAATTTCAGGTGTTAGAATAATTTTCTGGTGATAAATGTCGAAAAAAAAAGCAATGCATTTTCCTGTTTGTAAGGAGGTAATAAGTTCAATCTTAAAGAGTCAATAATGGGGCTAAGTGTTTAAGAAAGAAGAGTTATTCTCCAGGAAGATGGGAGGAGATGGACATTCTAAGGACAGGAATGCCCTTTCAGGAAACTTGCAAAGGGAACAGAAAAATAACATAGTAAGATTCTGCTATCCAGTGTTCACAGAACATGAGTGGGATACTCTTGACTGTAAAATGGGAAGCCAACTTTTGCTCACCATATACATACCTTATTCAGTACAAATGTTTATTAAGAATCTCCAAAAGCTAGACACTAGGCATCAGGGCTACACTGATAGAGCAGATAAAGTGCCTGGCCTCAGGGAGCTTGTGCTTCAGATGATGTACATCAGCTAGACAGACTGAATGATGGATACTATATTGGGTTCACACTTCGTCTCAAGAAAAAAATATATCCATAGACGTGATCCAGGAGTCAAATGGCAAAAGAGCTAGCCTCAAAGTGAGTGTTAATTTCATTAAATGGTAGGTAAAAATTATTTTATATGCCGAGATAGGCTCTGCTTAAAAGACACACTATTCCTCCAAACGTATTATACAAGCCAGCTTATGAACCTGTGACTTTTTCTAGGAGAAATGTTGCCTTCTTTCCCAAGAAGGGAGCGGTAGGGGTCGGGGTGGAAATAGTTTCATCATCAGAGGCACAGTCTCACTGCTACTGCTCAGCTCCAATTCGCAACCTTCTGAATGGTTTCCAGACTAAGTCATTTAGCAAAGTGATGAAGAAAAAATGGCCCATTAATCTTATGATGCGTGTTATAACTTAACTCTGGGTTTCGCATAGGAAAAATATTATTTGCATTGATTAGAAATATGCTTTACCGCTGCATATATTATTCACTCTGAACATTCTAAAATTATTAGCTGGGGTTGACATGATGAACTGCACAGGAGTACTTCTAGATGACATCTCAATGTCATCTGTTACTCACATCATATAGGTCTAGGAATCAATATGTATTTTACTCAATATGAGATCTTATTCCAAACACCAAAATATGCCTGTTTTTATTCGATGGTTATCATCATGAAACTACCAGCTAAACATCATTTAGAAAATTCAAAGCAAGTAAATTACTGTATTAACTCTCCAACTATGATTATGACTTTCCTCCACTTATAGCTGAACCTAATATAATGATCTGGTCAGTCTGACTAGGAGGATTTATTCATTAATTTACTCAAATGTTCTGAGGTATATTTTGAAGGACTTAAATTATGGTCTGCTTTGTAGGATCCAACAGTAAGGGTGCAGGTTTATCTCTTACAAGCTCTGTGACCTTGCCCAAGTGACTTAGCATCTCTGAGCCTCACTTTCCTAATCTGTAAAATGGAAACAATAATAGAACCCAAGTTGTAAAGCTGAAGGAAAAAAAAGTAATATGGTAATGTATTTTGGCACAAAAGAGCAGTTACGCTGATGGTCATTATTTGTGAATACTGTTGCTAAGATTATTGAAAACCTGTTGTGTGTTAGGTGCTGTTCAAGGACTAGAATTGTAAGCCTGTTCTTCACCTTTATCCCAGTTTTACCTGCAAAGTTCTGCCATGCACTGGAAAAACATACTGGTATTTCTAGGGAAGGGGACCACTCAGGTGACATTTTTGTTTCACCAGGTATATAAAGTATACAAAGGTTATAGTGTATCTTTCAAGTCCTTTGGACGTCTAGTTACCTTTCACTAGAATGATTCTAGTAGATCCTGATAGATAACCTGAGACAAGGTCAGGTCAGTGATGTTGGTACCTTTTCTGGTTTAAGAGCATAGGGCAGAAACACAAGAAGAGAGGTCTTCCTTTTCCACTCCTGTTACTAAGAACCCTCTCGAATAATGACAATCTGAAACAGATCACTACATTGTTGCATGTTGTAGAATCAAAGCAGCGTACAAAGCAAAGAGCACTGGCCTCCATTATACTTGCATTTCACTCGAGATTCACTTTTCTAGACCGTGGAGAAAGCAGATGTTCCAACACTTTCCAGGTACTGGAATATTACAATCTGGCAATCTCCACCACTGCATGTTTGATCACACTATTCCCTGCACATGGAATGCTGTTCCATCAAGGTCAGATTGACCAGTGCAAATACCTGATTTTATCGTACGGTCAGAACCAAATTAACTTACTGAAATTCTGCCCAGCTCAGGGTCTACCTTCTCTGTGAAACCTCCTGTGAGATCCCAAGTTACAAACAACTCTATCTTCTTCAGAAGACATTGTATACTATATAAATAGTAATTTACATATATATATATATATGTATATGTGTGTGTATTTCTTTGTTACATTAAGTTATAACTGCTGTGGTTTCTCTTCTTAACTAAACTGGACCCCCTTATCATCACAGTGGCCATGTACTTCATTGTATCCTCCAAAAAATCCAGATAATAATATCATGGATTCAGTATATAGTTGTTTAATAGAAAACAATTAACTAACCACTGCAGAATACTAGTGTCTCTCAAGGTGTGTTCAGTGGATCATAAATCCTATGAGACAGTCCATGAAGGAAAAGATTTCAAATAAATTTGGGATCTGTTGTCCACTACATCTCCTTATCAGAGACTCATAATTCACAAGACTCGTAAAAAGCTCTGTAGCAAAGAAACTGTTGACTTAGTTTGACCCAGTATTTCTCTTACAAGAGTATCAGTTCTGGAGGTCAAGGACATTTTCCACCTCTAATACAACATCTCTACTGCCTAGTAGAGTGCCTGGCACTTAGTAGACACCTAATAAATATTTGAATAAGTTTCCACATACATTCCCCTTTTAAGCTATAGAAGAAAAACACAGTATATAGTAGATTTTGATTTACTTGGGGAGAATAATAATATGAATAGATAAATTTACACAAATCATTTTAAAGTATATCTATTTGATAATACTTTTTTCCACAAATCTACACAATTGCACATTTAGTGGTGATAGTAAACGAACTACATTTGCTTCTGAAAACTTGCTAAGAAGGATGGCTACTAAAAACTACAACTTGAACCCAGAACAATTGATTTAGTTCATTGGTCCCCACTCCTTAGCACTTTTAATATAGAAGAAAATAGACGCATATATTTCTTTTCTGCCATAATATGACATCATATAAGGAATGTGATTTTATTAGCTAGAAATAAGATTTGCTTTTGTTATTTTAGTACATTTGATCACATAAGAATAATTCTAGATTTTTTCCCCTCCTGTGACTCTCATAGCATCCCCATCTAAAATAGACTTTGGAGATTTAGATCAAATGTCGTATCAATTGTCCTAGACTGCTTACTATGTGCTTTCACTATAGATTTTAATGTCAATAGAGAAAGGAGAAGGAAAATTCAGAGGGAAATGAAACAGGTGTATGCAACACCCCTCTCTACTACCGACATTTCTCAGAATTCTGGGGGAAGTTGCATCTATAAGTGGAAAGTTTTTCACCATGGAACTCACGGTGGTTGAACTTCTCATGAAGAATTTTTTTTTTCACTACTGAAGAAAAATATGTTTGATTTTACCATAACTGAAAAGTTCTCCTGTTTCTACTTCTGAGGTTTGCCCTCAAGACTACTGTTTACCTAATGGAAGGGACTCCTATGCATGGAGGAAAAAGTGCACCATTTGAAGGAAAAGCTAAAGGAGTGGTATTCAGGTAGCTCCTCATTCCACCAATGAAAACATACACATAGATTTTCCACTTTACACCTCATTTTCCACCTTATTTTCATGATTTTGAAATGAATATGTAGGGTCTGATGAGTTTGTCAATAGTCTATAATTATTAGTGTTATTAAAATAGAATACAAATGATAAGCCATATGTAAAAATGCTGTGTGAATAAACTGCTATACCCCAAATAATACAAATGAGTGGATGGCAGTAAATGCTAAGAGGGATTAACAACATAAAGGATATTGAAAAAATGATGACCGTATTTCATATTTATGTGTCTTTTTCTCTCTCACTCTTTTTTTTTTTTTTTTTTTTGCGGTCCGCGGGCCTCTCACTGTTGTGGCCTCTCCCGTTGCGGAGCACAGGCTCCGGACGCGCAAGCTCAGTGGCCATGGCTCACGGGCCCAGCCGCTCCGTGGCATGTGGGATCTTCCCGGACCGGGGCACGAACCCGCGTCCCCTGCATCGGCAGGCAGAACACTCAACCACTGCGCCACCAGGGAAGCCCTTCTCTCTCACTCTTACTCAACTCCTAAATAACTAAGAGAATATGCTCACAAATGGTAAGCATGTTTTGGATGTTCGATGTGTGTTTGTGGGAAAGAACAAAAAAAAACTGCCTCAATTAGGTCAAATATCATACAAGAGATGAATGAGATTAGAGATGGGATTGGGATTTGTGTTAGTTACTCAATAGCTAACCAATCACAGATATGACAGTGTAGTGCAATATGCAAATATACTTTTAAACAACTTCTCTTAAGTTATCTACTGTCTGTAAAGACAATCACACTCAACTGCTCTGCACTTAACCCCAGAGCTTCTGAGTTAGAATCTGTTAGAAATAGGTACACGTTTCATTGCTTTGGCAACATTTACATGGCTCTGCATCAGGCAATACAACTGCTAAGATCACACTCTGGGAATTCAGGAAAGGCTAGTGTCCAGTTCTGGTCGTTCTACCACCCAACTGTGATCTAGGGTAAATTCCTGATGAAAAAAAAAAGAAAAAGAAAAACGCTGAAGATGCTGAAACAGTATTTCCTACTTCACAGGGTCATCATGGGGATAAAAGGTCATTAGGATAAAGTGCCTCTCACCCAGGAAACACTGATAAATGCTACTGATGCTACCATCATCATCATCATGACTGATCAAGAACATATTGCCACATGGAAATTCAACATTCCCTGGGCCATTCACAACTCTCCTTTAAAGGACTCATATTCTATGTGGGGTCTTAACACCTTCAAATAACAGAAAATACAAGTCGTTACGCCTTTTTTTCTGTAGCTAATTTTGGCATCTTTCACTTCTGTCCACTTAAGTGTTGGTTTAGCATATTCTTGTCACACAAAGAAGCTACTTCCCAAAGAGAGGAACAATGTGTCAAGTGACAAAGACATTGAGTGAAGTCTTTCACATCCTAGATTGTCCACGGTACAGCTCAGCTGGTCTCTGGGTTGGAAGGCCTGGGTCTACTTTGCTCGTCTGTTACAGGGGAAGGGACGTGGTCCTTAGCATGTGGTCTGTGAAACAGAGGCATCTGCGGGTAGAATTATAACACAAGCAGAACTGGCTTCAATTCTTCCTTCTTAGGTCTTTTTCTTCTTGTTCAGCTGTTCAAGGAACTTGCCTGCCCTCTGTCCCTGCCAGGACGATGTTACATCTGCCTGGATAAGTAGGTCACCATTGTGTATCAGGAAAGGTCTTATTTGTAATCATCAGGAACCAGATACGGCTAATTTGAGCAGAAAAGGAAACTTTTGGAAGTTTATGGTTAGGTCTCAGTAACTAGAAGCAGACTAAACAACCGAAAGCCAAGGCTATGCTATTGCAATTATAGGATCAGGCCAAAGTGATGTTATAAGTCCTAGCTGGCCTTGCTACCAAGCAGGAACAGGAAACAGGAGGTTGACCCAGCACTGCTGGCCTTGCTTCTTTACATCATTTATTTGTAATTCAAAATCCAAGAGAGGGGTGCAGTTGGCCAACCTGAGGTCGCCCGACTGTTTTCCATCTGTAAGGGAGACTGAGCATGTGAGTAAACAGTGTATCTGACATGTTCAGCTTGTATAACAAGAGGAAGGCTCTGTTTCTCACCAAGACCCACAAAGTGGAAAATTCCCCAAAGAGAAAGGAATTTCAGATCAGATGCTTGGAAAGTTAAAAACAACAACAACAAACAAATGCAGATGTGGAATTAAAGACATGGAGTCATTAAGAACCTATATGTGGAGTGATTCAGACCTGAGTTCACATCTGGAGCAAGCTACTCAATCTTGCTGAGCTTCAATTTTCTTTAAAGGAAACAACGTGGAAGATGATATCCACATGTAACCTGTGGTACACATGAAGGAGGGTAGTACAGTATATGATGCCTGGCACATCCTATGCATTTTCTAAAACTACTAGTAGTACTATTATTATTGTTACTTATTATACAATTTATTGTAGAAATTAACAGGGAGAGTATTAATAAATGTTAATACAGTGCTAAGTGTCACATTATTTGTTGATTCAACAAACATTCCACATATCAGAAAATAACCTGTTAGTATATATACATATATATATATATATTTTTTTTTACAGAAGAAAAGAAACCCTGAGGCTTAGAAAATGTAAACAATGTACCAAAAGTCACTCATTTAAGAAGTAATGGAATATTATTCAGCCTTAAAAAAAATGAAGGAGATCCTTTCATTTGTGACAATATAGAGGAAACAGGAGTGCATTATGCTGATGAAATAAGCCAGACAGGATAAATACAAATGATATCATTTATATATGGAATCTAAAAAGAAAAAAAGCCACACTCATAGAAACAGAGTAGAAAACTGGTTGCCAGGGGCTGGGGTGTGGGTGGGGAAAAGGGGGGAAGACTGGTAAAAGGGTACAAACTTTCAGCTGCAGGATGAATAAGGTCTGAGGATCTACTGTATAACATAGTTACTACAGTCAATAATACTGTATTGTATAACTAACATTTTCTGAGAGAATAGAACTTAAGTGTTCTCACCAAAAAAAGAAAAAAAGGAAAAAGGTGTCATGAGCTGTTAGATGTATTAATTAACGTGATGGGAAGGATCCTTTTACAACAGATATGTATATCAAATCATCATGATATACTCTTTGACTATCTTACAATTTTGTCAATTATACCTCAATAAAACAGAAAAAAAAGAGGTAATAAAGATGAGACTCCAATCCAGGATTATCCAGCTCAAAAAACTACACTCCTAACCATTACAATATAGTATCCATCCATATGTTGTAACTGTAAAATGCTTAACACAAAGGAAACGTTAAATAAGTGGTATTTATTCTAACTCTAATGCTTACTAGATATTAGTTATGTGGTATGCTTTACATCTAACTACAAGGGTATAAGGTGCAAATTCTTGCTACAGAACATAAAAGCCCCTGTGGTACCCTGCAGGATAAACACAGTACCTGTAAATCTCTCATCTCTCAACCCAGAGTCTCCTCAAGTTGGAGGTCTTTACCCCCTTTATAATGTGGGAATAATGCCTTTCCCACATTTGCACTGGGCATGAAAATCCATACTTCCAGGTGTATACTGAACCTCCACTTAGCTCCTCGTCACCTTGGAATCACCAGACCAAAGATCATTTATTCCATTAATATAAATGATGTAGGGATAGAAGTACAGAATATACAGAGAGTGTTGGAGGAATCCAAACAACAAGTCCTCCACTCTCAAAACAAATTTTAGAGTTCCAAAAGTAAAGAGCAATGTTTGGAAATAAAACTAAAAATGAAACTAACATCTACAATTAGCCAAGTATTTATTATGGGCCAGGCTACTTACTAGGCACTTGATAAACATCACAGCTCATCTTCCTGCAGTCCTTCAAAGCATATAATATTGTTTCTATTTCATAGAGAAGAAAATTGTATCTAAGCAGGTTAGTGATTAGCCCAAGACCACAGGGCTAGGCTGTAAGAAAGAAGGCCAAGTTTCAGTGGTCAAAATGGTGATGGATGTTATAACTAGAAGATTACGGCTAATCAAATAAAAATATTCAAAACGGTCCTAATGTATTATTAGGATTTCTTTAGAATAACTTGGGTGCCTTAGTGAATACAGTAGTGGTAGGCACTACAGTCTCTTTAATTTGCTAATCATACAAATCTACTTTAACATTCTTGGTGACAAGGAGCTAACTACTGATAAGACAGCTTCTTCAGTTTTGGGGCTACTCCAGGGTGAAATGCCGGAACGTCTTACTGCCTGCAATGTTACCTAGTTCTACCAGGGGGAATAAAGCAGAACAAGTAGCCACTGTTCTTGACAAATGGATACAGTTTCAGTTTTTCAAAATATGCGTGTCAGATTCATTCACTGTATCAGATAGATCTGTCAAATGGCTTTGCCCCTTTACTAATGGATGGCACACTGCAGACACACGTTGGGTCAAAGGACTCAATGTCACCACCTCATTGATACTGTCATCAATATAATTTGTATTGGCATTTTGTCTCACCCTGACTTTAAGGACTATGTGAGAAGATCCAAGTCTCCAGACCATGGACTGATCACCTCTGCTTGACACAGTATTCTCTGCTCATTTCCAGAGGGGACCAAGGATGAGCTCTTGTACTTCTGAGTCTATTCACCCTACCTGGCAACACATACTACCTGGGCTGATTGGATCAAGCAGGAGCCCCAGAGTTTAAATTTCCAGCTGCATTGGAGGAAACAGAGGCTATGCCCCAATCCCATAACCCCTCACTTCTTACTGCTAGCCTATCCTAGGCTGTTCTTGCTGATAGGAGTACTTCATGCTAAAAATTAATTTTGCTTACCTGATGGCAGTCACACAACCTCAAATGCCATTTTTATAAATAAGGCAACCACCAATGGAGTGTGATTTAGGGTTTTTTCTTCTGTAGACCCTGCCCACCCTATAAAATCTCCCATTACTGCATCATGGAGACTATAATCCCTTTCCGAGGGAAGAGATTCTTTCCAACCATAAGATGAAATAAGAACTTACATTTCTGTACTGCCCAAAAGGAAATAAATTGATTACAAAATGCAGGAGAATGACTGATTTTCCACATTTGTTGTGTTCATTAAAGGGTTTTTGAATAGACTTGACAGTATTAAAGAAGTTCAACACACACAAAATAAAAATTAATAAATGAAGAGAAAAAAATTGCATTTACAACAAACAAAATAAACACATTGATATATAAAAGGTTGTTATACATCGATGAAAAATGGATGTCATAAAGTCACAAACTAAAAAGTATTAACAGCCAATAAAGATATGAAAATATGTTCAACCTTGCTATTATTAATCAAAGAAATACAAATAAAATAATTCAGGTGCCATATTTTACTGACTAGAATGACAAAGTTTTAAAAAACTTGGTAATACTGGTATTGTTATTGATAATACTGGTACTGATGAGTGTGTGTAAGAAACCACACTGGATGTTAAATTCTTGGTAGAAATAAAAAGCACGGTAACCTTTCTGGAAGACAATATGTCAGTATGTACCAGAACTGACAACCAGCCATTCAAGTTCTAGAAGTCCATTCTAAGGAAATAAACAAATGCTCAAAGACATATGAACAAGGATGCTTGTCTCATTGTTTAGCAAAGCAAAACAGGAATAATCTAAATGTTGAACAGTAGGGACTGGTTAAATAAATAACAGAATGCTGTTCAACCATTAAAAATGATGCTGCAGATTTTTATTAGGTGATGAGTAATCATACTTATATTACTAAATAAAAATGTTATAGAACTGTTTTGTAGTTTGATATAATAATTAAAGGTATTTTATACTTGCATTGTATTTATATGCACCCCATCACAAAAAAGTTTCAAAAGATACCCTCAAAAATGTTACAGAGATGATTTATCAGAAATGGGATTTTGAGTTATTTTTCCTTTTTTCTTTAAATCCTTTCAATTTTGGAGTTTCTGCAATGAGCCTGTATTATTTTTACAATTAAAAATATTTAAATTTACAACAAAAGGATCTAAATTCCTCCAGTTTTCCATTTATTTTCCACCCTGGCTCAGGGTATTTGTGTAAAAAAAAAAAAAAAAAATCAGCTTATTTTCTCTTTTGTATCAATCTAAATTTACTTTTCATAAGTTAACTATTTTAGTCTGGCAAAAGTTTCACACAGGAAAATTGTTAAGGTCTGAGTATTCTATTACCTTTAAAAGCACTGGAAACTTTGAAATTATTTCTTTCAGAATTTTCATATAATACTGAAAGGCGGGGGGGAGGTAGCAAAATGAAGGGAAATAGATAGTAGCAGTCAACTTCAATTAAGAAAAAGCAAAAAGAGGCAGTTTGTACTCTTTTGGTACGGCAGAAGCCCCATGTGTCAACTCATGCTAAAAAATGTATATATACACACACATATATATGTTTGTGTGTATTATATGTATATGTGACACACACACATAATTAATCCACAGTCTTAGGCTAATCACTCATTGTGGCAGAAACAACGAGCTGTTGACTACACTTTAATTAGCTCCTCCAGCCTGTAGAGGCATCACTAGGACCAAGATAGGAACAACATTCTCCATCTCCGCTTGCATCTGGGTATGGTTCTATCCCAAAGAATGTGACCAGAGGTGATCTGAAGAGTTTATGTCTGAAGGATAACGAGTTGATAATTGTAGCTTGCAGCTTCCTCTCTCCTTTCCTTTTTAGGACAAACGTAGAGCCACTTGATGAAGGTGGTGGGTCCCTGAATAACTGAGCAGAAAACTGACCCTCAGACCACCAAAGTCCATACTACACTCCTGAGTGAGTGAGAAATGAACTGTCCATGTGTTGCTCCACTGAGGTTTAAGGTTTATTATTTAGTGTTTAACTAACGCAGTTTTTCTTTAAACCTCAGTTGCCTTCTCTGTAAAATAAAGTCTTTGAAAAGGATCCACTGTAAGTTTTTTCCCTTGCTTATGTTTTTATCTTAGTTTTTAATTCTCAGAAACATTGCGCGCATTTTACCTTTTAAGTTAGTAAGTCTACTTTTTTTCCCACAAAGACGGGTTCTTCAAGTTATGGAGAAGTCATAGCATACTGTTGCCTCAGTTTAAGATACGCATTCACATATGAGATGAGAAGGGTGAGGACCCAGAGAAACGCCTTTCACCGAGGGGAGTGAGAGCATACTGAAGAATGTTTAGTAATAAAGAATTCAGATGGGAGAAACGGATGGGTTACATCTGACAGATTTGCTCAAAGGAATTCTGGAAAGGCAAATATGTGAAAATGTATAGCAAAGACATGAAATGCCTTTTGGTCCCTAAATGGATTTCATTTCAAAGACGTGCATATTGCAAATACATGTACCATAACACTTCTCTGTCCACTTCTAGAATTTTCTAAAGCCTGATAGAACATCTGCAGAGAGAGGATGTCATTCCAAGATAATCGACTGCAAGTTACTAAATTAAGATAAAAATGTCCTTAACCTTGAACAGTTTTTAAAGAGATTTTAGAAGAAAGGAGCCCTCCAGAGGGTTGTATAACTATATAATTGTACCCTTTCTAAAAGGCTATTTACAGATATATAATGTTTCCCCTCCATTCTTTAAAGTAAAATATAGGATAAAAAAAATAGTTTGAAAAAAAAAATAGTTTGGGGATATTTGTTTGGGACAGCAGGCACTGCTAATCAGTACCACTCTCTCCTTATTCCTTACTATCAGAGCCCTGGTTTAGGAGACCCCATTATCCTTAAGGCTAAGGTGGCCAGTTTAAAATCCGAGCTGATGAGATCTAAGTGCAAGTCTGCTGACCATCTGTGGTAAAAAATTTGCTCTCTGAGTTAGACACTGCCTTTTTTTTCTTACTTAATTTCTTTTTTTTTTCCTTTTCTTTCTTCCTGCCCAAATTGTTGGAACACTATTGGAGATTCTGGGGTCACTTTGAAGCTATGTGGACATGCTAGAGATGTGGAAGCTGGAAGAGCGAAGCAACCCAGTCCCCTGGTGATGCCCTTCAGCAGCTGGACTAACGCTAGAGGGACTATCTCCAAACTTCCTGCTACCCGTGGAAAGTAAGGTAAATCACTCATTCACTTTCTGTTACCTACTAACTGATCCAGAACTCTAACCTCAGGGTTCTAGAACCCTTCTCAGTATCCCATAGTCATACTCATGTTCCGGACTCCTGATCATCAGACTTGCTTATAGCAGATGTATGGGGAGGGCGGGCTCTTCTGGAAGCCCTCATACTTCCTCCCCTACCCCCACCACACACAAATAATGATCTTTATGTCCACTCATCCTTCTATCTACACTCAGAGGCCAGGGCCCCCAGGAAGGCTTCACTGACAACCCTTTACTCCTCTCTACATGCAGAAAGGGTAGAGGTGTGGGCTCTGGAATCAGACTTCCTAGACTTGAATTCTTAATCTGTTACTTACCAGTTTAGGACGTGGGCAAAGTAGTTACCTTCTCTGGACACCCCTGTAAAAGAGGAACACTAAGTAGCACCTATGTACCTCACTGAAAGGATTAAATGAGCAAATGCAGGTAAAGTTCTTATAATTTTTTCTTGGGTCAATCAATTCTAGCTGCTATTGTTACCTTTGACTAATTTAGGGCAGAGTCCCTTTGCCCTCCTTTGGTTCTCTGGGCCCGTCTCATTCACAACACACACAACCGCATACTGCAGAGTTTTGAAAGGTGGTTCTCAAAATGTGGTCCCTGGGCCAGCAATATCAGCCACACCTGGGAACTGGTTAGAACTCTGGCACTGGAGCCCAGCAATCTGTGTTTTAACAATATTCTCAGGCAAATCTGATGCACACTAAAGGTTGACGACAACTGAGAACATCTGTCTCAGACTCTCCTGGAGGCATTCACCAAAAATAGAGTTACAGGACCTTACACCTGACCAGCTGGAGAAGGGGTCTAGTAATTGCCCTGGGTATCATGCTTGTCATGATTTTTCAGCACATAAATGTTTGAGAATCACTGCCATTTTGAATGTGTGTTTCACTTGTCTGTTTTTCCAGTGGACTTTACTTCCTTGCAAGGAAGGTTTGTGAAGATTTGTTGCTGTTGCTTGCATTATTAGTTTTATTATGCTAATTCTAGAATCTCTGGTGCATAGTGCAATCTCAGGCAGGAAGTGGTGGCTCATTAAAACAGGTATCCCAAAAGTCTTAGTAGAACTTCAAGATTAATTCCTTCAGGAAGAGGTAAGATTGTCATTAGATGCAGATGATACGATACTATATATAGAAAACCCTAAAGACTCTACATGAAAACTACTACAACTGATAAACGAATTCAGCAAGGTAGCAGAATACAAGATTAACATACAGAAATTGGTTGCATTTCTTTATACCAACAATGAAATATCGGAAAGGGAATGTAAAAACACAATGCCTTTTAAAATCACAACCCCAAAAATAAAATACTTAGGAATAAACCTCACCAAGAAGGCAAAAGACTTATACGCTGAGAACTGTAAGACATTAATAAAGGAAAGTGAAGATGATTCAAAGCAATGGAAAGACATCTCATGTTCTTGGGTTGGAGGAATTAATATTGTTAAAATGCTCATACTACCCAAAGCAATCTACAGATTTAATGCGATCCCTATCAAATTATCCATGACATTTTTCACGCAATTAGAACAAATAATCCTAAAATTCATACAGAACCATAAAAGACCCAGAATTGCCAAAGCAATCCTGAAGAAAAAGAACAACGTTGGAGGCATAGCCACCCCAGACTCAGACAGTACTCCAAAGTCACAGTAATCAAAACAGCATGGTATTGGCACAAAAACAGACATATGGATCAATGGAACAGAATACAGAGCCCAGAAATAAACCCACACACCTCAGTTAATCTTTGACAATTAATCTTTGACAAAGGAGGCAAGAATATATAATGGGAAAGAGACAGGCTCTTCCGCAAGTGGTGTTGGTAAAGTTGGACAGCCTTATATAAACCAGTGAAGTTAGAACACATCCTTTCACCATACACGAAAATAAACTCAAAATGTCTTAAAGACTTAAACATAAGACATGACACCATAAAACTTCTAGAAGAGAACACAGGCAAAATATTCTCTGACATAAATCATACCAATGTTTTCTTAGGTCAGTCTCCCAAAACAATAGAAATAAAAATGAAAATAAACAAAGGGGACCGAATCAAACTTACAAGCTTTTGCACAGCAAAGGAAACCATAAACAAAATGAAAAGACAACCTACAGAATGGGAGAAAATACTTGCAAATGATGCGACCAGCAAGGGCTTCATTTCCAAAATATACAAACAGCTCATACAACTTGATGACAATAAAAGCAAACAACCCAATGAAAAAAATAGGCAGAAGACTTAAAGAGACATTTCTCCAAAGAAGAAATACAGATGGCCAATAGGCACATGAAAAGATGCTCAACACTGCCAATTATTAAAGAAATGCAAATCAAAACTACCATGAGGTACCACCTCACACCAGTCAGAATGGCCATCATTAAAAAGTCTACAAATAACATATGCTGGAGAGGGTGTGGAGAAAAGGGAACCCTCCTACAACACTGTTGGTGGGAATGTAAGTTGGTGCAGCCACTGTGGAAAACAGTATGGAGGTTCCTCAGAAAACTAAAAATAGACCTACCATATGATCCAGCAATCCCACTCCTGGGCGTATATCCAGACCAAACTATAATTCAAAAAGACACATTCACCCTGATCTTCACAGCAGCAATATTCACAATAGCCAAGACATGGAAACAACCTAAATGTCCATCAACAGATGAATGGATAAAGACGATGTGGTACATATATACAATGAAATACTACTCAGCCATAAAAAAAGAATGAAATAATGCCATTTGCAGCAGCAACATGGATGCAACTAGAGATTATCATACTAAGCAAAGTAAGTCAGAAAGAGAAAGACAAATACCATGATACCACTTATATGTGGAATCTAAAATATGACACAAATGAACCTATCTATGAAACAGAAACAGAATCAGAGACATAGAGAATAGACTGGTGGCTGCCAAGGGGGAAGCAGGTGGGAGAGGGATGAACTGGGAGTTTGGGATTAGCAGATGCAAACTGGTGTATATAGACTGGCTAAACAACAAGGTCCTACTATATAGCACAGGGAACTATATTCAATATCCTGTGATAAACCATAATGGAAAAGAATATGAAAAAGAATGTATATACATATGTATAACAGAGTCACTTTGCTGTACAGCAGTAATTAACACAACGCTGTAAACCAAGTATACTTCAATAAAAAATAATTAAATTTTTAAAAAGATTAATTCCTTCAGAAGAACAAGTACTACACATTCACAAAAAAAGCACCCTTTTAAAGTTTAAATTTTTGAATTTCTTTGCCACTTCCTTAGTTTTGATCATCTTGGACAATATATTTTTAATATTGACTTTTAAAAAGAATTGTGTTTCAGTGTTTGCTATCCTTAGAGAGACAGAAACAGATAAGTACAACTAAATACTCATTTTTCAAAAGTCTCAAAAGTATAAGGGAAATGAAAGTAATTATATCTTCAAATGATTTTGGGGTATGTTTCTAATTCCATACTTCTGATGCGATTAAAGATTAAAACTGTATTAAGACATTTGAGACATGCCGCATTGGTATTAAATGAATTTAATTTGGTGTAAAGTGGTAGAAATATTTTCTTCAGCAAACATACCTGCAGATATAAAATCACAACCATAAATCTACAAAAAAGCAAGCTATTGAATGAAATCTGATTGGTTATTTCCCTGCAGTATGGATCTGCTAATAATTTAATTTGCTAACAGAAGCCAAAATTTAAATATACATATATATATATGTGTGTGTATATATATAATCTCTTCAATTTTAAATAATTCATACATATGAACAAGTATACATACACATATATAACAATTGTTCATATATATATATATATATATATATGTAAACAATTTAAATTAAAGACAGTACATCTGGTGGCCTATTCCCCCCCCCCCCCCCGATTTCTAAAGAACACCATATTCTATTCTAGGCAGTGGAATGTCAATCCACCTTAAGGGCTGTTCAATGAGCATATCTGAGAAACCACTGGTTTAGCCAATGATGTACTTATTGAGGGAGGCCCTAGTGCCACTGTCAAGAGCTTATCCACAGGAGAGATAAGAAGGTACTTGTTTGGTTTGTGAAAAGAAGGAGTAGTGAGGAATGGCAGGTAGCTGCAGGCTGATGACACGTGATGTCCATATATATGTAGAACCAACACACCCATAATTGCACCCATTTTCCATACCCAAATCCAAAGCCTTTATATCATTAATCCCAGGCAAAAATGGTAAGATTCATGTGTGTTACTATCCCACGGCTTCAAGATGCCTATAAACTCATATGAGTATGTCTTAGTTTTATCAGTGGAGGACAAACCAGGCTTCTATCACCAAGCCCCATTCCATAACAGGCAAACCAGTCCAAGACTTCTCTGAGTGCTGCAGGAGAGTCTATGGAAGGGGCGCTCACTCCACTGTGATGCCTAAAATGCCTTTGCACAGAGCAAACATTCAATACATGCTGAGTGAATGAATGAGTGAACTGGTGTCATAAAACAGGCTTATTTCAGGGAAATTCCATTCAACAGGCTGGCATTCCTTCCTACCCATCGTAACTGTTAAGCTTGCCATCAGACAAAAATTTAATTATAAAACGTTAGAGCTGAGGAAATTTTAGAAACTATCTACTCTCCAGAGGTATACAACTTTAATTTAGTGGTAAAAATCACTAGGAGTGACTTAGGAGTCTATCAGACCTGAGTCCAAATTCCACATCTACCATATTTTGGTGAGCAAATAACTACTTCTGAGGCTCTGTTCCGTGTATGCATTATGGGATATCATAATAATACATACATTAATTGTATGACTATCAGGGGATGAAATGACACAATCCATTTGCCATGGTCGGCTAAGTAATTTGCACCAAGTAAGCACTCAAGACATTAGCCAATATTAATAGTGGAGAGATGAAAACAAAACTCTGGGACTGATGCCTACCCTAGTGGCCCCAGTGGTCATAATGACTTTCTTCCATTCAGCCTGCTCTCTTCTCACTAAGACTAAGGAAGAGAAGATGAACGAATTAGGAATAACAATTTGAAAATGGTGTTATGCTCCCTGAATGAACGGAATTATAATAAAATGATTCATGAGTTCTGCAGAAATATGATGAGACTTTAGATCTTTATGTTAGTTCTCTACAAAACCAATTTATGGCCCTAAGATGTACCTTCCCACCCAGCCCCATCCTTACCAGGATCAAATATCATTGTAAATGGAAAAGTCAACAACACATAATCAACAAGCTAACTTACAAGCCAGTGAAGTCTTGGAGGTTTGATAGAGAAAATTCAGATTTATCATTATATGTAAAAATAAGATGATATGAAGAACTCAATCTAAAAAATATTACCTGGAGATCTATAATCTCTACAATAGTGCTATAAAAAGTAAAGAGCTAGAAATCTATTTAGACGGTTTTCCTTATAAGAAAGCACTTTCTGTATAACTTTTAATGTACTATTGATGAGAACAATTCAACAAAATTCAAATAAATATCTGCAGATGTCCTACAAGAAGAAACGAACAGAGTTAGATGTGACAGGGGATAACTGGACTTCAGGATGAGTAAGACCCTATACTTGACCTCAATAAATTAACGTGAAATACAGTGGATGAGTCACGTACAGAATGTCAGAATTCTAAAAGGCCAAGCTAAGTACCAAAAGGAACATGTGGGGACTCTTAAGAAGGAAATAAAATATTGGTTAGTTGATTATGAAAAGGCAGAAGGGAGTAGGTTCCCTTTGGCTGCTCTTTGAAGAGATCACTTCCTTTCCCCCCTAGTCCTGAGGCTAGGGTGGCATGGGCAATAGAGGAATGTGGGGACTGAGAATCATTTCTACTCTCACCAGAGTGGCTGGAAGCAGATTTTCTTACCAGGATGTAGTAGTATGCTAATATTTAAGGGTTCTTGAGGTCAGAGAGAAGGGTTTGAATACTCCGGCTCCATCTCTTGCTGTGGGTCAAGTTTCTTACCTTTCCAACACCTCGGCGTCTTTATCTGAAAATTGGGGATGATGATAATGTCTCCCACCTGAGTGTGAGAACTATATGATATAGTGCATACGCAGGGCTAAATTTGGTGCCTGGCAAACAGAAAGTGCTCAGTACGGCAGGCCAGTGTAGTGACAATAAAGGCAAAGATGACGGGGGTAGTGCCGGTGTTGCTTCTGCCCCCAGAACAGGCTGTGACTGGGAGAGAGTTAAAGCACCTTTGGGTTCATGGGCGTTTATATATAAGCAACGGTTGATCAATGTGAGCTGGTTGTCCAAATGATTATGTGCAATCTAAGAAAAAAACGGGCCTCGGATCTGCTCAGCTACTTAATAATATTAGCAGCGGTAGTAGTCAAAGAAGCTAAATTTTATTAAGTGTTTATATGCCAAACAACGTGCTGAACGTTTTAAAAGGATTTACTCACTTATTACAACGAGGCTATACGCTAGGTCCTGATAATGTTATTCGTCTCTTTCAGATGTTGACTGAGCCTCAGACGGGTTACAAAAGCACCTAAGATCCCGTTGTCAGTACATGACGGAAATGAGTTCAAATCCAGCCTGTCTGACTTGTTCTTAATCACTAAGGTATGAAATTAAGCATGTTGCCCTTTGCCTGATTCTCCTTCTGAGGCCTGAATATTTCACTTAGCTCTCTGAGTGCAGAAGAGAGAAAATGCTCTCTCCTTGACCCAACTTGGCATCAATATCCAACTCCCCTTCTCAAAATGGGTTGCTTCAACGAGCAGCAATGAATGCCGGGTCGTGGACCAGTCACCTTGATGACTAAGAGTCAGACACTAGGGAAAGAAAATGCTCTGTGACAAACCTACCCTTGTACAGAAACAAGACAGAAATGGAGGGACAGGGCAGAAGATAATGGAATAAGGCATAGGAAAAATAGCACCTGGCATCGTGATAGTAATAATAATAACAGTAGTAGTAGTAGTAATAGTAATAATAATAGACTTTACTATGCTCTAGGCATTGTATTAAGTGCTTGGTGTAAGTGACTTCATTTTAACATTGAAAACAAGTCTATGGGGATGAAATATTATTAACATCATTTTATAGGCAGGAGTATTGAGGTTCAGGTAATCAGGTAAATTGCCCAAGCTCATATGGTTAGCAAGTGGAAAGCAGAGATTTGAACCAGCACCTACACTCCTAACCATTATGCTATAACCATTACGCTGAAGACATAAGAATTCCAATGGTCTTTCCCCATAACCCACTCCTGCACTCCAGACTTAAACAGTCCAAGATCAAGAGAGAGCAAGCTTGGAGTTGCCACTCTTCAGTGAGTGTCAATCATTTCAAAACAGTGTATTTGCTAACAAGATGCAGTTCCTGTGATAATCTTCTCAACCAGGTATCAAGAAACAGGAAGCAAAGGTTCAAGTAACAGTATGTTCCTACTTACGAGGAAGGTGGGACAGCATAGTTGACACTGGGCTTAACTGTTCTGGAAAACATGGTCCCAGTAGGCATACACGCTGGTACATTTTCCCCACCTACCAAATACAAAAGAAGTATTTCACTTCCATGTTGCTCTTCAAAGTTCCACCTCATTCGTGCCTGTCATTCATCCTCTGGCCTCTTCCTGTCTCCATTTCTGTACAGAAAGGCGCTGAGTCTCTGCTCTCGGATACGAAAAGGGTGTGTTAGGAGAGGGAGCCGTGGTACCTCGATGTCTTTTTTTTTTTTCATCTTAATTCTATTATGCCAACTCCACTGAACTTAATTAGAGTGAATACAGAATTACACAATTACCCTCTGTTCTATTCTTCAGATGTTATATTTTGATAAGATTTACGACATGCTGCTCTCCCCTTGAACGCCAGATGAACACTAGAAATGGATGTGTGTTGACATAAAATCTGTTATAATTACAATTAAAGTATAGCTTACATAATGATAGTGTTAACATAAAATTATAGATGTGTAGAGACAACGTGGTCATGCATTTTTTAGTATAAGTACATGCTTAGACCAATATCTGTTAGCGGAATGAAGATGGAAGAGAATTTTGGTTAAGCCACAAAGGCTGTTCAAGGACTTGCAGATAGCTAAGGGGAACTCAAAGACCAGTAAGATAATATTTCCCCTGCCATGTTTTCGATTGCAAAGTGAAGGGAAGATGTGAAAGTAAGTACCCCTATGGAAATTACAAGACAAGTACATTTTTTTCCTTGAATACCTGGGCAAATGCTTAAATTCTAATGTGTATCAGTGATGCAAATTTTCAACTGAGTTTGATAAATCATAAAATAATAATTATACATATATGTATATAAAACTGCATGGAACTAGACAGTTCATAATTACTTCTAATTAAAGAGGTACCCTATGACAACTAACTTAAACCTTACAAAATATGGTTCCAAGTACCCTATCAGAGTGAAAAGTAGGAGACTGAAAGGTTTATTGTAAATGTTTGTAGTCATGGTGTCTTAACTAAAACTACTGTGTCACAAATACTATTAAAATAATTGTGACATTTTATTCACTTTTACTGCAAACAACAAAACAAACTATAGGTATTTTTTCATTTCAGGTAATTATTTTAGCTAACAGTTATTAAATGTTTTGAGAAGACAGAGTGCTAATTGCATTACTTCATTTTATCTTTAAAATAGCGCTTCCATGTAATTATTCTTAATATCTCCATTGTATTAAAGTGTATCTCTAGTTTAGACCTTTCTTCAGAACTGCAGACTTGTGTATCCAACTGTGTACTCAGCATCTCTACTTGGACGTCACGAAAACATCTCAAATCTTATACCTCCAAAACTGGTCTTTAATCCCCCAAACATGCTCTACCCCAAACTTTTTCCATCTTAGGTGACAGTAACCACACCTTTCCAGTTCCCCAGGCCCTAAGTCTCGAATTCACCCTTGACCCCCTCTTCCTTTCCATTCTTGCATTCAAGCTACCACGAAATGCTGTCACAACCTTCCCAATGTGCCACTTCTGAGAATTACCAGCCGCTAGCAGCCTGGTGCAGGCCACCAACATAGACCTCGAGGATCCTGTAGTCGCCTCCCGAGATTCTCCCTGACTCCACTCTCTCCCCACATCCTCAAGGCCACAGATGGAGTTATGCTTTTCAAACAAGAGACAGTTCATGCCACACCTCGGCTAAAATCCTGCCCCTGGCTGCCTACATTTAGAGTAAAAGACACAATGCATGTGATGGCCTCCCAGGGCTTACCCAATCCATCCCATCACATATCCGACCTCCAGCCCTCCTGCTGTCTCTTCCTCCCCACTGACTAAGTCAGCCACGGTGGCCTCCTTGATATTCCTCCAAGCTGCCCGGCATATTTCTGCCTTAGAGTTTTGGGACTGGTTATTCTTGCTCCCAGGGAGTGGTCTCCCCATCATACATTCTGACAACTCCCTCACTTCAAGTCTTTGCTCAAATGTCAACTTATAAAATCCACCCTGACTACCCTATTTAAAATCAGAACCTACCTGTACACTCCTCCAGCACTCCCAACCCAAGCCTCTTCAGTGAACTTCACATCCTTCTCCTTAACCCGTAGCGCCCATCAACTTGTGACAAAGCATAGAATTTATTTATAACATCCGTTTCCACACGAGAGTGTAAGGAGGGAGAAAGCATGCAAGAAGGAGCACGCAGGCAAAGGCTCTTGTCTAACTTATTCATTGATAGTCCAAGCATAGAGAACAGGAAGATGCTTGATAAATAGTCCTGAAAAAGATACAGATGAGGAAACTAGTAGTAAAGTTCAGAAAGTTTAAGTAACTTCCTCAAGGTTCTAGAGCTAGAAGAGGGTCACAGTAGAATTCACACTTGGGGATGTCTAACTTCAAATCTCTTAGCCTCTCTGCTATCTTTTTTTTTTTTTTTTTTTCTCTCTCTCTTCTTTGCGGTACGCGGGCCTCTCACTGTTGCAGCCTCTCCCGTTGCGGAGCACAGGCTCCGGACGCGCAGGCTCAGCAGCCATGGCTCACAGGCCCAGCCGCTCCGCAGCATGTGGGATCTTCCCGGATCGGGTCACGAACTCTCAACCACTGCACCACCAGGGAAGCCCCTCTCTGCTATCTTAAGTCCATGCAATTCAGGATTTGTTTTAATCAGTGCCATGGAAATTCTCACTCCACTGAATAGGATCACTAAAGTGTTCTCTGTCTAGATTTATATATATATTTTCCATTTAAACAAAGGAAACAGAAGAGGGGAATTCATCATGGGTTATTGCGGTAGTTTTACAGCAATTTTAGCAATAATGACATTTAAGTAATAGTGATATTTAATGATAGCATAATAATAATAAAATAATAGTTCTTAAATGTATTGAAGACAAATCGCATGCTAAACTCGGTGCTAAAATATTTCCATGTATATTTTGTGCAAAATCCTTATGAATATTCTATCAGATGAGCTTTATGTGTAACTCCACCAGGCATACTTCTCTTATGCCGCTTTCAAAGATAAGGAAATTGATGAGAAGTGTGGTAACTGTTTGATCAAGATGAGACTGGTAATAAGTTGTGAGTATGAATTTAAATTCAGGTCTAACTCCAGAATTTGATTCTCAATCCATACATGAAAATTCTGATAATTCCTTTGATAAGGGTATGTTCTCTCCTGGAAAACATCCCCCATTATGTCTGCCTGTGCTCACACCTTCAGAACACAGTCAAGTTTGAAACATGACAAAAATGTTTAAATAGTGTGCTTTAATAAATGGAAATATCTTCATCTAAACAATAACACAAAAAGGCAGGCTGAGCCCTTTGAAGTGGCTTCGTTGCTATCTTCCATCCAGAACAAGAGAAGGAATCGACAGCTGCAGAGTAAAGAAAGCATGAAACCCAGAGATGGAGGATTCTGTAAATGACCAATTACAAGACTATTAAGCCACACTTTCACAGCAAGAGGCAAAATATTCCATTAAACTGAAAATTCTTCTACCCCTCACTCCAAGGCCCACACAAACATTAATGTTGCATGTATTAGGATCTATTTCCTGTGCTCTATCAACTTGACTTTCAGCAACTGTATTAATACAGTCCTTTCGCTTTGCACATATATCTGAATGATGGATTCCATTACTGGAGTTTTGTAGAAAGAGTGGAGTGAATGAAGTAAAGTTTGGGAAGAGCCATCATAATCCATAATGATGGGCACTGAATCAGGACAAGAAGAAACCTCTCTTCTCATTTATTTGAATGAAAATTCTACTATATATTTATTGCCTCTGTACAGGGCCATCTGTTGAATAGTGGAAAACAAGCATCTTTCATTTGGAGGTAGGATTTGTGTGCTCAAGTTTCTATGGGCCTGCAGAATTAATCTTGTTTTAGAAATGAAATAAAATGTAATTTCTTACTGTAAGCAGATGTGGTTAAGCAACTGGCAACTTTGATGTCTTTAAATCACTGCAGTTTCAGGGTAGGCAAATCTATAATTATTTCAAGCACTTCTTTATTGGTGCAACAATTGAGCAGTGTACATAGTGGTCAACAACCTGGGCATTGTCAGACGACTCTAAGTTTGAATCTAGACTTTGCCACTCACCAGCTATGTGACTTTCAGCTATGAGAAGCACTTTCTTCAGCTTTACAGTGTGGATTATTATATGCCCTTTGCAGAACTACTGTAAGAACTAAATGTATATGGGCACAGGGGCTCATAGTAAGGGCTCAAATTAGTACTGTGGTCACTACTAGTAGTATTGAAAAGAAATTAGAACTTCTATTCTCATAAAGTGGGATATGTGTCCCTTTTCATTGTAATTTCATATCATTTTACTTTTGACCTTATAATTTAATAGCTTGATCCAAGAAACATTTAGCAGTAAATATAATTGAAAGAAGATTACCTGTCAAACATGAAATACTGTAGCATCAAGTGTGCTGGCACAATACTCTTCTCAGATAATTAACCTGTAAAAATATGTTATTGTCTTCTTTTTAATTAAGCACATTGAACATATATATTTACTGTGCCAATTGGCGAAAGGTCCATTAATTAATCAGTCTAACTATATGTTGCATAAACGTCTTCTAAACATAATCGTATATGTATTTTATTTGTTGGGAAATGTGTTTGAGATTGTTCTTTTCTGCCTATTTAAAGTAAAAGAGGGTGAGAAGTAGAGTTAGGCTTAATGTACTTTGTACTCGATTATGCCATGAAAATGCTTCTGTGCCCTGGAGACAACAACAAAAGATTTGCTTTAATGACAAGAATCAAGTATGTTCTAAAGCTTCCAGGTAGGAGGCGTATAGGTTGCAGTTTATGTCAGAAGTCTTTGCTCTCTCTCTCAACTGCGTCTAGATGGGAAAGATGTGGTCACAAATGCTTCAAGGTGATATAGTAAATGTTGGAAAAGAGGGGGGTAGGAGGCAGAGTTTTGAATATCTCAAACCTGAGCTAGAAGGATTTTATTTAAAGAAAATAGCGGATATTATTTTTCACTTAAGGAATGCCAGTCAGCAAACCTGACATTAATGTAGGAAATTAGCTCTTTTAGCTATGATGCTTTCAAATGCACATTACTGAAAACAAATTCAAAATAGTCAAAGGAAATTTAAAAACAAAAACCCAACAACAACAACAACCTCAACAAACAAGTACTAGAAATTCAGGGATGCAGCCATATTCAGATACAGTTGGATCTGGAAGTTCCAGAGTATCAGCAGGGTTCCAGCTCTCTCTCCATCGCTCAGCCCTGCTTACCTCTGCAAGACTTTATTTTACAGAAAGTCTCTTCTTGTGCTGGATGCTAACTGGGAGTCCCAGAGTCGTATCTCCCCAGCTTAGAAATTCCAGAGAGAAAAGACAATTCTTCCATTTTTCTCTGAGAGAAAAGTCCTGGGGAGGAGTCTGATAGACTTAGCCGAGGTCAGATGCCTACGCATGAGCCAATCACCTGCTTTACTGGAGTTCAGTCCCTGGGAGACTCATCCCTGGGGCCCGTGAGGAGGCAGGATGGCATTATCTGGCAGTTCTCCAAGAAAAGCCTGCTGTTTTTGTAAGATGAAAGGGGAGAGGACATGGATAATGAAACCTGTATCTGCTTCTGTAAAATCCACAGAATCTTACTCCCTGCCCTGTGTCGATGACCATGCAGTAAGCTGACCCAGGAGGTCTTTTTTCCCACAACAGTCTTTATATATATGACTAAGGAACACACTGGTAAAAGAATATGGGAGAAAGTCTGAGTATGACAAGTCAGCTAGACTGATATTAACTTTAAAAGCTGTGTGAAAATATCCTTAAAGAGTTGCCCCCAACTCACTCAAAGTCCAAAGTTGGAGCTGGAAATACAATGTCATGGAGTTTGGATAAGAACAGGTTTTCTCCAAGCTGAACTATGACACAGAGAGTAGAGACTTCTAGAAACTATACTTTTTCAAAGCAAAAACATCACATGAGAAAAATGAGGCCTAGAAAAATTAAATGACTTAAGGTAACATAGCTAATTAATGACAGGACTGAGACTAGAGTATACTTTGTGTAATTGGCTATGGTCTTTTTTGTTTGTTTTTGTCATCACTTCAAAACGAGACAAACTTAAAGAAAGGAAACACAACCAAGGCTCAGTGGTTGGAAAAGGGATGGATGCGAACGCCCACTTGTTTCTTACGTATAAAGTTACCCCTCGCAGTGTTTTGGAGGAGAAAACGCTGGCTCTTCCCAACGTTGGTTACATACACAAAGATTCCAACGACAAGACAAGTGCTTTGCAAACAAAGTAACTAGAACCAGCTCAGGCTTCCCCGCGCCGGGTCCTACGTTCCACGGTCAGAACCACCAACTGTATCCCCCCGGGTAACAAAGTGATTCAGAAAAGCTAGCGTCTTCAGAGAAGAGAGAAAACTTAGCCGGGAAGAGAGTCAGGAGAAAATTGCTCAGCTTCTTGCTGGGGTCTGAAACGATCCCAACAGAGTCCTTAAACCCCTCAGGTTTCCCCAATCAAGCACCCTCGCCTCCAACCTGGGCCACCCCAGATCTGACTATCAGAGGAAAGAAGTCTGCGGACGCACGGAGAGCTGACCACCCCACGAGAAGGACCTACGCGCGGCCGCACCCACTCACCTGCCGCTCCCCGGGAGACTGGAGACCAGCCCGGGGTCCAAGTCCTGGGCTTGGCAGACTCGTCCCTCTCCGGGCCCAGCTCCAGCTCACCTCGGCGCCGCCCGCCTGGACGCCGCCATCTTGACCAGAAAGGGGGCCTCGCGCCGGAGGCCCCTGAGCGGGCGCCCTGAGCGGAGCCGGAGCGCCGGGGAGCCCCAGGTCGGCGCCCTACGTCCCCCGCGCGCTCGCGCCCCGTCCACGAGCGACGAGAGTCCCGCACGCAGCGCCCTACCCAGGCTTCCGCGGAACCGACGCCCCACGCAGCCCGCACCACGGCTCAGGCGGCGCCGAGGGCGGCCCGGGCGGAAGAGCGGGCGCGGGGCACGCTCTCGGTAACCTGGCAACGCGGAGCAACCCGGCGTCTCCGGCGAACCCCACCCCTCCACCACGCGGAAGCACGGACCCCCGCACCCGCCGCCCAGCCCGCGCCGCCCTTCGGTCGTTCCGCCCGCCGCTGCCCGCTGGCTATGGTCTTTTAAATCCATGATACAACGTCTATATGTAACAAATCTGTTAAACCCTAAATGTTTATGATATTCAAGTAATCCATTATCTGAATTATTCTTGAAGATAAAACATCCAAAGACTTCTTAATTGTATGGGTATACATACATAAAATACACGTGGAGGTAACTTCAAATATAGTATGTGCCTGTCTCTAATTCCTTCCCTCTCCGCTCTTTTAAAAAAATGCCCCTTTACAAATTGCCCACTCACCATCTGTTAGGTAAATCTGCTGAAACACAGTAAATGTGGAGACAAATTGTTATAGAGACTATTCCAAATGGCACCGACACCTGTATTTATGAAATTTTTAAAAGGGTAAGTTAGAGTTGATTTAAAAAAAAAAAAAATCCCACTATAGTAACACCACATCATCCTAGGTGCCCAGTTCTATCCAATTACATAAGATGGAGAAAGAGAGAGAGAGAGAGAGAGAGAAACAGAGAGAGGAGAAAGAGAAAGAAAAAAGGAAGAAAACCAAGTACTTATGTATAAAGTGTTGCTCCCAAAGTTTGAGATTATACTCAAGCATCAATGAACAGAAGGAAAACACTTACAAATTTACAAATGTATTTCATTTATGGTATGAGGGACACAGGTTTAGATTTGCAACACGCTCCCACAGGGGTCAAATTGACCACTTTTTTCTATCTAGTTGCTCTTGAGAGAACAAAACAATTGAAACAGATGCCATTCAATTCCAAGTCTATAGCTTAGACCATGTCACTGCACATGAAATATTGTTCATTCAGAGTCAGCACATAGCAAGAGTAATTTATACTCTCAGAGTGTTTGCTCTCAAGTCAATCGCAGAGAAGCCTTGACTAAAAACGTTCCCATTAATTTCCATTGTAATATATCTTACTTATATAGCCCATGAAACAGTGGTCAGGGGAGATTTATTCTTTGGAGATTTATTTTGGAGATTTATTCATATTATATAATCTCTCCACTTTAAGCCATCCCCCACTCGGCGATTATTTTTTAAATATGTTACTCGTAGTCAATATTAATTTACATTTAATCTTTCTTAGCATTAGGAGAGTATTATTTTGTACAGGCTCAGAAACAAATCTCCCGAAATTCCTCCCTGATGCTCCCTTCAGGCTGAAAATGCATTGCAGGGTGGCTGCAGTGACTTAATTCTAGTTGGCAGAGCCCTGGCCACACACTAATTTCATTAGCCTCAAACTCCTGGATTTGAAAGATCCACTGAATATGATTCTTGTCCTCTGACATGTCACTTACTAACCAGTTCAGTGTGCATACAGGAGAGAAAGGACTTGCTCAGCTCTGGCCCACCGGCAGGCAGATGAGAATTCCCAGTCAGAGACACTGTTTACATCTGAGTGGTCATTCTTGCCCAGGTCCTCATTTTCAGGAAGGAAGTTCAATCCAGGCTTTGCTGGCAGCTGCAGCATTTGTTACATCCATTACTATCTCCTTGTTCCTTCTTGCCCCCCAGTGCTTAGCATCCCCCATTTCAGTCACTAAGTCTTCCTTCCCCCAGCCTAGAAGCTTACCTCACCATAAATTTCTATCTCAAATGATAGGTTTGGCACATTCCCCACAGCAACCCACAGGGACTGGGGAAAAGAAAACTCAGATCTCTGGAGAGCTAAGAATTCAACCATTTAGAGGAGTTTCTTTTATACAGGACAGTCTTCATTGAGCTGAACCCTGCAATCCCAGAGAAGATTCACCTACCCGTTCTTTTCTTCTTTCCCTAAAGTGACTGTGTCTTTGAACAATGGGTCTGTGTTCCACTATTCTCTCTATTCATTTTGCAGGTTTACAGAGGCTGGGAAACTGGGGACTGGACTTACATGCCAGGAGCTTCTAAGATCACACGCAAAAATAAGGCTATGGGAAGAGACTGTTGGAATCTATCTCTGTATATTTGAACATGGGCAGTGGTTAACCAGGATGCTCACACCAAGCTTATATCCAGCTTGCAGCACAAGCTACAAGTTGGTGCATCCCTCCTACTACCAGCCTCTTCTCAATAAATGCAGGTGAAAACTGGGGGCTCTTTCCCCTCAGCTGTTCAATCCAACATGAATAGCTGCAATTTGCAAATTAGAGGAAAATGACAGTGTTTTCTCTGAATGGTTTTGGTCCCAACCCACACTGCTAATGTTGGCATTCAGTTCCTTTCCTTCCCAGCCCAGGGAACGGGGGAACTAAGCATAAGGCAAGCGCTCTCTTTTCTTGCAAGTGCCTCAGATCCACACACCAGAGAAGGAATCAGCTCCCCCTGGAATCTTTTTCAGCAAACACAATCCTTCAGCCTAGTCGGCAAGCTGTCTCTTGACTTTAAGATTTCACTCTTTTTTCGACAGGCAGGCCCATCTGCAGTACTGCCCAAGCTCCAAGTGAAGGCACCAAAATAATTTTTAAAATGTCAAACAGCAAATGTGCCTCCAACCCCCAGAGCTCCAGTAAAACTACTGTGAGTTGCCCCTGTGGTTCTCAGGTGACCTCTGGCCTCATCCTCCCTGCAGCGCTGCCTCCTCAGGTTCTCTAGTTTAAGCTCAGAGGTAACGGAAGTGCTTCTGGGTTTTGCTTACAACAACCCAGGCTCTTCCTGAAAGCATTACCTCAAAGTGAAGGCTGCCCAGAAGCACTTTTGGCCTTGCAAACATCTAGAGATCTCCATGGTGGCATACTCAAGAGGTGTTAGAGATGCTCAGAGGCTCAGAGGGGCCATACCAGGCTGCAGCTTTAGACAGCCACCCCTCCTTCTGGCACAAACACAAACTTCATACTCCTGGGTGCTGATGTAGTGACAGCTTGAATCACAAGGAGTCCCCTCCAGAAACCCAACATGTTTCAGGAAAGGCACTTGAGAGGGAGCCAACTTTTTAGCTACGGGGAGCATAAGGGTCAGCCAGAACATCTGGAGAAGGGACAAACTGAGCTTGGGTCCTACCAGGCAGGGAGAGAGCTGTGCATTAGGAAAGGATCACTTCAAGACAGAGATGAACAAAAACCTTGGATATAGGGGTAGAGAAGGAAAAGAGAGGCAGAAATTGAAAGGGAGAACATAAAAACAGAGAGACAAAAAAATAAAAAATAAAAAACAGCAGGGAGAAAGAGACACAAGGAGAGAGACACACAGGAAGAAAGACAGAGAAACAAGAGAACCCATAGTCACGCAGACCCTGAAACTCAATTTCTTCATCCAGAAGCCATCCATCTATACCCAGGGCGGCACAGGAGCCGTGGGGCCGAGGCTGCGGGAGCAGGCGGTGAGAGAGCACTGCAGCACCGCCCACGGCTCACCTGGCCCGATCCGCCGTCCTCGCATCTTCCGCCGTTGCCCGCCTGCACCCGGAGCTAGAGGACCGCCCGGCCTTGCTCAGCGCACCCTACTGCCTCCCTCCAGGCGCCTTCTTGTCTGGCTCTGAGAATCGTCCTCAAAACCCAGGACTGGGGTTGGGGGCTGCGTTAGGGAGGTCGTGGGAAAGGATGGGCACAGGGTGGGTGCAGAGAAAGCGATTGTGTTTCGCAGTTAGCATGAGCTCACCTCCGGGCTCTGAGCTGGCAGGAGTAGAAAGCTGATCGCCCGGCTCCTGCCAGTGGCCAGATCGCAAAGGCAGTTTAGACGGTGCAAACAACTGCCCAGAGCAAATCACCTGGGGGCACGTCTGCGGGTGGCTTCTCCCCGCTTGAGGACAGTCCCCACGCCTTTCGCCCCATGCCCTCGCAGAGACAGGTTACAGGCCGGGAAATCCAACCCGAGCGAAATGGGCAATTCACGTCCAAATGTAGGTGAAGACCTAGCCTTCGGTTTAAGAACTGCCTCCCTAAGCTCTTCTCGAAATTTTCCAAGGCAGCTGCAGCTTGTCGGGCGGCTTGGGGCAGGGAAGTTGGGGAGTTGAGAAATGCCTAGTTTCTAGGCGTCTTCTCATCTTTCATATTCCTTGCGCCTAGGTGGCTCTCACAGGAGCCCGGCACTTTTACAAGCCTGTTTTGGAACCATATTTCACTCGAATGCAAACCCATTTAAATCATCGCCTTGTTTTTCGGAGACTGTTTCTTCTAAATGGGGCCATAAATCCAGAATGTCAAGCCGGATGGAGTGGAGCGCGGACAGGGGAGAGATGGAAGGGAAATGAATCAAGCAGGGAAAGTACCTCCTCGGGTGAGGTGGGAGGGATTCGGCAGGATCTCCAGGGTGGAAATGAGCGAAGGCTGACCAGACCCCGCACCCCTGGAGTCCAAGCCAGCCTTCAGGATAATGAGCGCGGGGAGCTACGGCGCGCTCTGCCCCGGAGGGAGCGCCCCCCTACCTGGAAAAGCCTCAGGATGTTGGCTACCATGATGGAGACCGAACTCCCCGAAGCCCCAATCACTCCAACTACTTTCTCGGGCTTGACGAAAACCGGAGGCTCGCCGTTGGTGCAGCGCACTTCGGAGGTGTCCTTCTGGATGAGCACCTGGACGAAAGTGAGCGACTGTTCGAGCGCATAAGTGTCCCTGGAACAAGTGTCCAGGATCCGCGCTCCCAGCGTCACGTTGGGCAGCAGGTTGGGATCGCTGTTGATCTGGTCCAGGGCGTAGAGCATCGCTTCCAGCCTGTGGATCCCGTTCTCCCTCTTGATGTCGCCGCAGGGCACTCCGCTGGGACCCTTCGCGTGCACCGGGAACAGCCCCCCGAGGGTGACGTCCCCCTCGATCCGAATGGAGTGCGGGGCGTACATCTCCTGGCCGCGCGCCGCCGCCGCCAGCGCGCACAGAAGCACCTCCAGCACGCAGCAGGGAAACTTCATCAAAGTCAGGCCGCGGAGCAGCTTCCCCAGCTGGACCATGCTGCTCCCGCGGCTGCGGCGGTGGCGGCGGCACTGGAGGGGACGGTGGCGGGCCCGCCGGAGTCCTGGCCCCTTGGGGTGAGCTCCTCCGATGAAGCCCAGGGTCTCCTGCGGGCGAGGAGGGTAGGGGCGCCCGGGGAAGGGCAGCCGGCGAGGGTGGGGGGGTCCCGCGGCGCCTGCCAGCTTGGGGCGCCGTGCGCTCTTGGGTTCCCCGGCCAGCGCGCCGCGCTCGAGCTCGCGCTCGGTGGCTTGCAGCTCGAGCTCTCCAACAGCCCAGCACTGGGGAGAGAGCGAGGACGGCTGTCGCTTTAAATGCGCGTTCGGCTCCCTCTCCTCCTCCGCCCACTCCCTCCCACCCTCGCTCTCTCTCAGTCTCTCCCCACCCTTCCCAGCGCCCACCCTCCCCGCGGTTTTGCAACATCACGCAGGGAGGGGCTGCGTGCTGAGGTAAGGGGGGAGGGAATGGGTGGGCGGCTGTGGGGGGGGAGTACCTCCGATTGGGAGTTTCGAGGTCCCCAGGGAATCTGGGGATTGCAGGTCGCAGGCGAAGGCTGAGCTCCTGCTTCGGTCTCACTGTAGAAGCCGCTCGCTCGCCCGCCTGCACCCACACGCACATTCTAGGCGCAGGGTGGCATCAGCCCGGGACAGGGCGGTTCTAGCTGGGGCTGACTGCTTCCAACCCTGAGGTCCGGAGCCGGGGCTGTCAGCGCCGGGAGAATGCGAGGTAGTCGAAGGTGATGCTGCCAAGCATGAAGGGTAGTAGGGAGACCCCAGTCTCTACTGCTAATTCGTCTGTGCCAGTTTTTCCTAAGAAAAACACACATACACACAGGAGCCTGATTTATGACCTAAAGAACCTTTACGCAGAGACTTCGCCGGGGCCAGGCACTGGGCTAGCCTGTAGGGAAAGACGCCAACAAGAAATGCTGGGAATGGACATGCATCTTTGGTCTTCAGGGGTTACTGTGGCCGGAGCCGGATGAAGTAACCCTGGTCTCCAGTAAATCTGTGGCGGATTCGCTCCTTTTCTTCCTTTCATCGCAAGAGACGGAACAACTGAGAACTCTGCAGAGCGCACTTTCTTCTCTGGCGCTGACAGGTGTAAGGCTCCCTCCTACCCATTTCCAGAGATGCCTTTGGGCTGATGTCAGGTTTCCTCGGGCAGGAAATAGCAAGAAAGAGGTGACAGTAGGAGGAGCAGATAGAAATCTCCCCATCGATCCAGTGATCCAGTGATCCATTCTTTTTTTTTTTTTTTTTTTTTCTGGCTGAAGATTTGGGGGGTTTGGGGAGTGGAATCAGGATGCCAGAGCAGGTTGTAGTGCAGTTAGGAAGCTGTTTTTCAAAGGTGTCCCCTCCTGCAGGTCCAGCCCAAACTTGGCCCATTAAAGCAACAAGTGGCCCTAGTTCCTACACAAGGAAGGGCAATGTATCTGCCCTTGGTGCCCACGTGTACTGCTTATGGTGGTCTCTACTCTTGCTGAGCCTTTCTGTTGGAGTGCAGCGAAACTGTCTTATACAGAATTGAGGGCGCAGAGAAAACCAAAACAAGACTATACTTTCTGTTGTAATGTTAGTGTACTAAAGAAAAATGTCCTTGCACATAAACAAAACAACACACACACACACACACACCCCTAAAAAGTCAGAAGTTGGGAAGTTGGTTGTCTCTTCCACCAACCACCTGTATGACCTTGGCACTTCTGTTCCTGTGACTGAGTTTTACTTTGCCCGAGTTTTACTTTGCCCATCTGTAAAATGATGAAATTGAATTGAATGTTTTGCAGGTTAACTTTTTTTTTTTTTTTTTTTGCGGTATACGGGCCTCTCACTGTTGTGGCCTCTCCCGTTGCGGAGCACAGGCTCCGGACGCGCAGGTTCAGCGGCCATGGCTCACGGGCCCAGCCGCTCCGCGGCATGTGGGATCCCCCCGGACCGGGGCGCGAACCCGTGTCCCCCGCATCAGCAGGCGGACCCCCAACCACTGCGCCACCAGGGAAGCCCTGCAGGTTAACTTTTAACTTTCAAATCCTCTGTTGAAATAGGCCATGCACCTTTGGCCATGGTGTTCTTTTTAGACCAATATCCTTTGTTGCTTTATGTGTAGGGCACCCGTTTTTTGATACCCAAACAACACTTCAAACATTTCCTGGTACAGAGGATTTTATTTTTTTTCTTGTTGGCCACCCATTTATCTTCCTTCTAGGGAGAGTCCAGTCCATCATTTTCTTTTCAGACATGCCCCTCCTCCAGGTTTCAATACTTAAGGTTTGAGGAGGAAAAAAACCTTCTGGCTACAGTGTTCAAGGAAGGGAATAGAGGCTAACAAGAGCTATGCAGGGCTAATCCCTGGACTTCCGCTGGAGTAACGAGGTTGATGACATAGGGTTACCACTGTCCAATAGACAATCCGTGCCGGAGTTAAAAGAAAAAGGAGCTTCCTTCCTCTAAATGCTTTATGTATATCTTTTGGACAATGTTACACTATTTGATTTTGTAAAAACATACCATTTTACTGCCATCTTCAAGAAAAGTGATGTAAAAGCTATGCGAAGCTACCCCTGTATACAATGTGATCATCCATCACTCATAGATGTGATGCCCTGCTATATAAGTGCACACCTTGTGCAACCTTATGCTGTGATGCGCCCGCCCCTTCCAGCCAGCCCTGGAGCTGCGAGCGTATAAGCCCGCAGCTGTGCCAGAAGCTCCCACATAAACAGGGAAATATTTGAATCCCATAATGAGAGATAACAGAGAGGAGAAAAGGCAGAGAGAAGAAGGGGTGGGGAAGAGAGAAAGGGACCTGGTTAAAACATGTGAACTCCAGGATCCACATGTGCCTGAAAGATTGCCTCTTTTTTTTCAATTACATAGTATTTTATTTCTGTTGTTTGAAGTCAAAATATCCTCTTGTAACTCACCTATTCTGCTATTCAATACATTGGATCAAAAAGGCTGGAACAAGTGAAATAGATATCCTGTTAAGGCAGCATTAGCTAATTTGGAAAGGGGGAAAGAAGCAAAGCAATAGAAAGGCATCCTTGGGAACACAAATACTGTGATCCTAGTATTTAGGCATCAGTACCTCAGGCTATATTTGATAGAGACTGTATCCTTATTTAGTTTTTAATTGAAGGCTATTTAGTAGGCACTTGGTGCCAAAAAATATATTTGAAGAGCTGTGTTACAAGTAATAACACTTGATTTTTCACCTGCCCATGTGAAGATCTATGTTCTCCTCTTCCATTTCCAGGTCACAGCTTGCAACTGCTCAACAAATAGTTCTTGGCTGACTGTTGAATGTTGCCTTATTCTGTGTTCTCTCTTTGCTCTACTCATTCTCCCCAAACATCTGGCAGCAATCATTATCTTCTTTTTGTTGCAGTCATCTGTGTGCATGTTTTATTTCCCTTGCTAAGCTGGAAGATCCTTGAGGGTTAGGGGCTAGGTATTATAAGGGGCTAGGTATTATTTATCTTTTTACCTCGGACAATGTTCAGAATGGTGTTTTGTACCTAAGAAGCACTCATGTGTTGAATGAATCAGAATTGGTTAGCCATTCCCCACTGTCTTTATCTCACAATAACAGAAACATAAAGTGGGCAGAGCAGAAACGACGGCAAATAAATTGTCCTCTCAGTCACAGAATGCAGTTTCTAGAACTTAAAGAATAATTAGTAGATTTTGAAATAATTTTGTTTTACAAAAATTTCATAAGATTGAAATACTCTAACCTTAAAGCTCTCGATCAACTCTAAAGGAGGGCTTTAATTGGCTCTTCCTGAGTCAAGTGTTTATTCCTGGGCCGATAACTGGGGCCATTGTCATAATAGAAAGTGTGATTTGTTACCAGAGAAAGAGGAAAGTGACGCTGGGCTTGCAAGATATTTATATCTTCAGCCAGAGTGCATAGGACCTGGAACTTAATTGGTGACGCAGTTTTGTTTGAGATTATGTGAATGAAAAATCTTTGTGTAAGAGTGATTAATCTAAAACTTGGCCAGTCATTGTCCTAGTGTCATATTAAATTGCAGGAGAATCTAGTTTTAGGCACAAAGGTCATAAATATAAAATGTGTTCCCAGGCTTGGTTCTGTGTAGTCAGTAATCTATACTCACCCAGTCATTAATAAAAATGAAAGTTAAGGACTCAGTCCTAACTTATATGCTTAGCATTGTATTTTGTTAACAATCTCAGTTTTATTTTCTTTGTTCTCCCCTGTCCATCATCTTCTGCAGAAAATAATGTCTCCACTTTCAATTCCCTGTCTATTTAAATCCAATTTGTAATTTATAAAGTTGTCCTCCTTAAGGGCTGCTGCTTCTGCCACAGTAATGTACTCTGGCCATTATTATACTCTTCCATCTTTCATGTAGGTCTCCATCCATAGGTTTTGTTTTCATAGCTTTTTTTTTTTTTTGGCGGTACGCGGGCCTCTCACTGTTGTGGCCTCTCCCGACGCGGAGCACAGGCTCCGGACGCGCAGGCTCAGTGGCCATGGCTCATGGGCCCAGCCGCTCCGCGGCATGTGGCATCTTCCCAGATTGGGGCACGAACCCGTGTCCCCTGCATCGGCAGGGGGACTTTCAACCACTGCGCCACCAGGGAAGCACTATACTTATGATTTTATATTTGCTTATTTACTTTCGTCTCCCCCCTCAGCTCAAGAGAGACTATATTCATCTGTGTTAATCACTGCTGGATTTCCTGAACATGCCTATAAATCATACTGAAGAATGGTGCCTGAAATTTGGTAAGGGATCAATCAATTTTCTTGGCTGGATGAAGAAATGTGTTCATAAATTAATGAACAGATCTTCGGGGCTTCTGACTTGAGGACTAATGGGAAGAGGATGGCAAATGGTTGGGGACAGGGTACTGCAAGAAGTAGTATCCTAACAGATAAGATTGTGTTCATTTAAGTAGTTTTAATGAGAGAGCTGGGAACTAGGGACACACAGCATTAAGGTTTTTATAATGCATTCTGTAGAGTTCTTTTTAAGTCTGTACAAATATCATTGAAAATATATGCATACATATACACCTCTGTTACTTTACTTAGTGCTTTACAAGAGCCCCTCAAGGAAGGGGTAGTAGCAACTCTCAGTATCCTTCCTTTATGATGAGCTTAATTTATTCAAAGTTACATCATAAGTTATTTGTAACTGTGAAACTAGACTTAGTTATTGAATAGACCCTCCCTAGAAATGTATGACATGAATAAAACCAACAAAAATTTGTTCAGTTTCCAATGATAGACACACTACAGACTCAATTATGGGCCATCCAGTTTAATGAAGGGAAGAAGTGATTTAACAAATACAGAGCAAACAGAATATGAAGTTTTATCCTCCATTAATATTAGTAACGGATAGTGTGGGCTCCAATGCCTTCAAGATAGCTTGAGACCATCATCTCTGTGTCATGGGCAGGGGGATGTTCAGCCAGGATGTCTTTCACTGTCACTGAGAAAAATTTCCATAATATATAATGATACCTACTGAAACTGATATGGGGCATTCGGGTAATAAGGAATCCGTTAGCATATTTTTCCAGAAGCCTTGACTACAAAATGAAGACAGTAGATTTGGACACTTTCAGCCATGAAGAAGTTGTTTGGATATTCATCTTTATGCCTAATGAAATAAGCTTATTTCATCTCTGCAGCTTCCCATATACCATTTTCCCACCTCTGTTTTATGTTTGGAAAGACTTTTAGAAATTGAAAGTCAAGTTAAAAAGTGAGTGACAACTTAAATGATGTATGGAATATTTTTCTGACTTACAAGAGCATGCAGAATTAAATATGACCCAGTTCAAATGTTCATTCTAACGTGTATGTTGAGGTGGAGTTTTCAAGGTGCCAGAAAATGAGAATTCACCTTCCAGTGTGTGTTACCAGTTCTGTTCATTGCACAGAATCATCTTCATAAAACATACTGTTTTCTATGTACCTGGTATATATCTCAATTAGTTCGAAGAATTTCTCAGATACCCCTTAATATGTAATGCTCCAATTCCAATCTTGCCATGTCCTGTACCAGTGACACAGCACACAGGAGTTTTATTTCTCTTTATTTCTCTGGGTTGTTCAGAACCCAATGAAAGAACAATGGAATGGGATCAAAGAGATCAGGGTTCTTGTCCCAGATTTGCCATAAAATAATTGTGTCCTCTTGGGAAAATTATAGTCATTCTAGGTCCCTTTTCTTTACTTTGACAGAGCTGCACTAGATGACCCCAAATAATATAGCACTCTTTCAGTAGTAGCTTAGATGTTATTGGTATTCTGAAACAAATGAAGACAATGACACGTGCAGCTGTGCAACATCTCTGTAACTCTGTTGTCTTAGAGTTGCCTCCATTTTACAGATGATAAGATGACTGTGCATAGAAGTAGATGTTTGGAACCAGCGGTTCCAAAGTAAGTGGAGGTAAACCACAAATTTCCTTCCTTCCTGAAGCTCACTTAGCCAAAACATAGGCTTCTGAATATTAAGCTGTAAAGCATATTATCAGTACATTTTAAAAGAAGCTATTCTTCTAGGATTTCCAATTAATAGCAGGAGGTTTTGAAATTCTTAAAAGATCATCTAATTTTGTGAGATTTACAGCTCTATTTTCCTGTCAAGCAAGTTGTATTAGTGCCAGACAGTCATCTGAGCTTCTGGATGCTTCTCTGAACCTCTTGAAGTTTTCTTCTTGCTATCTGAAATTCATGCCAGATACGCCTTTTTCTAGAGCGTATGTACAGACTTGTGTATTTTTATATAGGAAAGCGATGCAGTGAGTCAAGTCGGGGGTTAAGCCCTCATTCTCAGAGTGGTATTGAGCTCCTGGTGAAATATAATCATCATTTCCTCAGAATCGAAAAGCAGTTATCTCAGGTGTATAATCCCATTAACTATTTATACATTTACGTATGATACATGTATTTATTGTACCTACGAGGTGTGTTCTCTTTGGGAAGTACAAAGCTCTTAGAGACATAGGTTGTTCAGTTTTTTGTTTTCCCACAAATACTGTGACCCTTTGAGCAGGAAGGTCTATATTTTACTAACATCTAGAACCAGCAGTTAACACGGTGTCTAAGATGTAGTCAATAAATATGAAATAGATAAATGAACACAGTTTTATGTAAGGGCCAGGACATGGACAAATAGAAATTTTTCATTTTCAGTCACAAAGCAACAACAGACATAAAAATGATACCGACAACAAGTGCTACGGTCATTCACAGAAGGCATAGAATAGATAGAAGGATCTCCTCTATGGCACAGGGAACTATACTCAATATTTTGTAATAACATCTGTATGGGGCACCTGCTCCACACCAGGCCCTAAGACAGGTGCTTACATACTTTCCCTCTCCCCCATCCTATGGGGAAAGTACCTCTGCTATAGATTTAACATTTGCCTCCCCCATTAATAACTTTTATAAACCTTATTCACATTGCATCAAAGGGATGCTTTGATGCACTGCTGAGGTCTTCTCAGCAAAGCTCATGGGAATTTGGTATATGAGGATCCACAATAGCGATCCATTTCATCGGTGTCAATCTTTCTGGACAGTTTGGGTGGAAAGGACAATTCCTGAAGGTGCGATACCTTCACCGCATGTACTAGCATTGGGTCTTGCTTGTGTGTGTGTCACCGACTTCAGCCTTGCTGTAGCAATAATAGCTAAGATACTGTAGAGCTGAGAGGCTATTTAAGTATTTATAGATATATACATAAGATAAAAGCACCTAACTTTTTTCTACCTATTGCTTACTTTCCACAGCGGTGTACACACCACACTTTAGGAAACAGTGATGTTGTCCAATTTGTCTTCTCATTTGAAGATGAGAAATGAAGGTCTGGAGACCTTTCATTGCTCAAGGTCATTCGAGTGTTTAAGGGCAGGATGCTGGGGTTCCTGACTTCCAGGGAACCTAACTTTTCTCTGAAATTATACTGCCCCTTAATCTCTTAGCAGTACATAAAACAAATATTGGTGACCTCGTGACATGCCAGCCCTTGGGTGAAATGGAGATCTGTGACTGGCTCTCAAACTTTTAAGAAATGGGAGTCTAGAAAAAAAAACCCAAAACAGTCATGCAAAGACTCACTGGGCTGGAAGGGGAGCCCATGGTCGTCTAGCTCAGTGCTGGGCTGAACCCTGGATCGTCCAAGGAGGGTCTTGGAGGCCTCTCTGCAGGCCAAGTAGTCAAGGCATAAGGGGGAATCAGGCAGGTTTGCTTCTGTTTCTTCATGTTATTTTCATGTAAGATAGCACTGAAAACTTCAAAAGTAACACTGGAAATGTGCTGTGCTTGTCCATTTTCATCTTATAGGTAATGACATGAAGGCTCAAAGGGGGATCATGTTTTTCTAGTTAATAACAGACAACATTCCTCACCCAGCATTCCTATAGCTTAAAAAAGCAATAGAGGCAAGTGGGTCCATGAACGTGGGTTTTGTGGTCACGCAGATTTGAACTTGCATCCCAGCAGGGCTTGAATGGAGTTTTTCTCTCCAAATTAGGCAAATTGCTTCTCCAAGGCTCATGGGGTGGTCAGTGTTGTTATAGGGGAGTGAGGTAAAAGCATTTTCTTCACCATATCCTGCCCCAGACATGTTATCTGAAAGGAAGGAAGGAAAAATGGGAGGGATATATGGAGAAAGAGGGAGGAAACTAAGGTGGCAGAGAACATTCCTAAAAGTCCTCCATGTTACTTCTGCTGTGCTTCCACACGCTCCTTGGGACCTCGCTTGCCAACAGAAATGTTGATTAAGTACTCTGGTTCTTATGTACTTTCTGCATTGGGAACACTTATAGTTAGGTTTCAGGGCTCTGAACTCCCCAAACTGGGAAACTTGTCATTAAAAGGTCCTTTTAAAAAGCACAAGTGCCCCAAAGTTTAATGGCATTAGATTTTGGCAATGATTTCTTGAATATGACACTGAAGGCACAGGCAACAAAAGGAAAATAGAGAAATTGGACTTGATGAAAATTTTTAAAACTCTGTGCATCAAGACCCTATCAACAGAGGAAAAGGGCAATCACAGAATGAGAGGAGATGTTTGGAAATCATATATCTGATAAGGGATTAATATCTAGAGTGTACAGAGAACTCCTAAAACTCAACCACAAAGCAAACAACCTGGCTAAAGAATGGGCAAAGGACTTGATTAGACATTTCTGCTAAGAAGATGCATAAATGGCCCATAAACACATCAAAAGATGCTCAGCATCCCTGATCATTAGGAAAATGCAAGTCAAGACTACAGTGAGACACCACCTTACACACATTAGGGTGGCTACTATGAAAACAAAAAATAACAAGGGTTGATGAGGATGTAGGAAATTGGAACCCTGTGCACTACTGGTGAGAATGTAAAATGGTACAGCCATTGTGCAAAGTATCATGGTGGTTCCTCAAAATTAAAAGTAGGATTACCATATGGTCCTGTTCCACTTCTGGGTATATACCCAACACAACTGAAAGCAGGTTTTCCAAGATACTTTGTATACCTATGTTCATAGCAGCATTGTTCACAATAACTAAACTGTGGAAGCAACCCAACTGCCCACTGACAGATGAATAGATAAGCAAAACGGGGTGTATACACAACGGAATATTATTCAGCCTTAAAGAGGAAGTTCTGACACAGGCTACAACATGGATGAATCTTGAGGACATGATGCTAACCTACCAGTCACAGAAAGACAAATGCTCTCGATTCCACTTGTATGAGGCACCTAGAGTGGTCAAGTTCATACAGACAGAAATTCGAATGGTGGGTGCCAGAGGCTGGGGGTAGCAGTTGCTGGAGGGCAGAGAGTTCCAGTTTTTCCAGAAGAAAAGAGTTCTGGAGATTGGCTGCCGCACAACGTGAATCTCCTGAACGTTTCTAAACTCTACACTCATAAGTGATACGATGATACAATTTTATGTGCATTTCACTACAATTAAAAATCAAACATGGACTTCCCTGGTGGCGCAGTGGTTAAGAATCCGCCTGCCAATGCAGGAGACACGGGTTCGAGCCCTGGTCCGGGAAGATCCCACGTGCCGCGGAACAACTAAGCCCGTGCGCCACAACTACTGAGCCTGCACTCTAGAGCCTGCGAGCCACAGCTACTGAAGCCCGTGTGCCACAACTACTGAAGTGCATGCACCTAGAGCCCGTGCTCTGCAACAAGAGAAGCCACCACAGTGAGAAGCCCACACACCGCAACGAGGAGTAGCCCCTGCTCGCTGCAACTAGAGAAAGCCCGTGCACAGCAACGAAGACCCAATGCAGCCAAAAATAAATAAATTAATTAATTTAAAAATTATTTTAAAAAACTATTAAAAAAATAAAACACCAAACACAAGTGGCCCTCGGAGACACAGTAAATATTTTTGTCATTCACAGTTTAGAGCTGCCTCATTGTCAGGGTGCTAGTCTTCAGTCAACTAGCTGAGAACTGGTACGGAGGGGATGGGAACTTCCATGAAAGAGCTTCTGAAGCTAAGTAGTCTGGTCCATTTCCTAATTTCTTCAACGAATATCTGAGTGCTTGCTGGAGCCAGTCACTGTACTTGGTCCTCGAGATAGACAGCTGTGAAAACATTATACAGAGAGCCTTGCAATCTGGGAGTGAGAGGTGGGGGAGGGAAGGACCCGCAAATGAAAGCATGGACGTTTTCAGCATGTTACCAGATGATGCAGGTTATGGGAACAATAAAGCATCAAAGGGAAAGAGGGCTACCCTAATTAGAAGGGGACATGTGGACGGACCAGAGAGAGCAGCCCCTGTAGATATGGAGAGAAAGAACATTCTAGGCAGAGAGAATAGTAAGTGCAGGAGGCTATGGGGAGGGAGCTGCTAGGAACAGCCAGGGACAGCGTGCCAGTGTGTCTGGAAGGGCTTGAGGGAAGGGGAGGGACGGTGTGTGTGTGTGTGTGTGTGTGTGTGTGTGTGTGTGAGAGAGAGAGAGAGAGAGAGAGACACGGGGGGGGAGGGGGAGAGAGGGAGAAGACTGCTTTTATTCGAATCCAGATGGGAGCCTCTGAAGGGTTTTGAGCTCCGAGCAAGGATCACCGTGACCACTGTACCTAGAACGTATTGAATGGGAGGGGGCAAAGCAGAAAAACGCATTTGAAAGGGGTGCACAGAAGGGGAGAGCAGGGCTGGTGGGACCTGAGGGGAGAGGTTTTCTGTCTCTTGCAGGGTGCCGGCTAGGGTCTAGTCTGGGAGTGGCGCCCCGCTCCCCGTCTGCAGCACTCTGCCCTCCTCACCTCCTGTAAACGGAGGCTAAGTGCATCCTTGAGGCTCTCCCAGAGAGTTGATGGCCTGCCTGGGACAGTCCTGAGTCACAGCCCCTTGGCTGTCACCAGCTCCAGGGATGCTCCTGTCCTGAGCATTAACCTCCCTCAGGGGGAGTCCTCATTCTCCAGGGAGGAAATGGGTATCTCACTGCTGCGCACTCTTAACTCCTGTAAAGCTGCAGGACAAATGACTTCGCTGAACATGCTTCATGCAGGGAAGAATGGGTAATCTCAGAGAAGGGAATAAAACTTCTCAAAACTCCGAACCAGGGGATTGCAGAGAAGCTCGCTGTCTTCTCTCTTGGGTGCGTGTGTGTGAATCGGGGAAGGAGAGGGCAGGCACCGACTTGGGTCTCGGTTCGCCCCCGCGGACCATTCTTCCAGGGCAAGTTTTTCTTAGCATCACTCGATTTCCTGAAGTGGGAGAATGAATACCCAGTGTAGAAAAGGGGGAAGAAAAGCGTGTTAGTTAGCATGAAATATGGTCATCTGATGACTTGTCCATTATGTATTTGAGGAAGCAAAGATTCTGAAGACCTTCACCTACTCAAGGAGAGGAAATTGCCTCTGTCTACACCAGGACCTCTTACTTTTGCCACTGGTGACATTTTGTGTCTGATAATTCTTTGCTGTGGGCTGTCCTGGGCATTGTGGGATACTCCTACAGTATCCCTGGCCTCTGCCCAGCTGACGCCAGCAATCCTTCCCCAGCTGTGACAGCAGAAATGGCTCCTGAACTTGTCAATTGTCCGGGGGGTGGGGAGCTGGGGGGAGGGGGGCAGAGTTGCTCTGGGTTGAGAGCCCCTGACCCAGGCTCAGCAGGCACATGGGTGAAGTCAGGACTGTGTATGTCATGTCCTCTCTGGCTAACAATAATCGATGGAGTTAAAACTAATAGTGGCTTCTGCTTGATCACTGGGACAGCAGAGCATTCACTGTTCTGCCTTGAGAGAACAATTTTCCTGTGTTTTAACTAATAAGGCCCTTGTGATGGCTGGATTCTGGGCACCCCAACTAATAAGCGTGCCTATAAGGCAAAGAAACCAAAAGCAACGTCCTCCCTGATTGCCAGGGAAGGGGCATGTTTTCTTTCCCCTCCCTCTCCTGGATCCATGCAGTAATTAGCCAAAGTAAAATGAATATTAGCTCATGCTTAATTGCCTTTACAGTGTACTCGCCAGCACTGATGCAGTAGTGCTAAAGCAATGTTTTTTAATAAATTTTTTAAAATTTATTTTTATTTTTGGCTACATTAGGTCTTTGTTGCTGCGTGTGGGCTTTCTCTAGTTGTGGTGAGCAGGGGTTACTCTTCGTTGCGGTTCACGGGCTTCTCACTGGGTGACTTCTCTTGTTGCAGAGCACGGGCTTTAGGCGCGTGGGCTTCAGTAGCTGTGGCACACAGGCTCCGTAGTTGTGGCACACGGGCTTAGTTGCTCCACGGCATGTGGGATCTTCCCGGACCAGGGCTCGAACCCGTGTTCCCTGCACTGGCAGGAGGATTCTTAACCACTGCACCACAAGGGAAGTCCCTAAAGCAATTATTTCTTTAACTTTACGGCTTTAAATAATCCTTGGCTGTGAAATTCCCTGTACCCCTCAGCTACATAACCACAGGCCCCTCTGCCCTAAATCCTTTTCTTATACTTTGTAGCTTTTTAAGCAACGCCCCTCTTTAGGAAGACATAATCCCTTCTCTGTAGAAAACATGAAAGACCTGAACAAATCAAGATTTCTCCATGGAGAATTCAGCTAGTCCTGTGCTTAGCTCCGAACAAGGAAATCCATCTCTACACCAAGCACGCCATTACCCGGACTAATGCCTGACTTGAATAACAAGCAAATTATTGTGCTTTTAATTGTACCCTGCTCGGTCACAAAGCACGTGTGAGAGAGGAATGTGCCCAGCTTCTCCAGGAGAAACAGGTCAGGCCTCTAATCCTCCTTTTCTGTCACCCTCCCCTCCCCCTTTCCAATCCTTTCTCTTCTCAGCAGAGCAGAGAGAAAAAAAAGAGACAGCTAAATTATGTTTAAAATGGAAGAGTCTCAAAGAAGAAAAACGGCGGTCAGTACTGACTTGGGAGAGGATGCATTAGCTATCCACAGCCTCTGCAGTGTGGGCCATTTGAGGACAATCAGTGTTCTAACCGGCTTGCTGGAGGGCGATATCTGCGAGCCTAAACCAGGCTTTCTCAGCCTCAGCACGACTGCTGGGTGGGGTTGGATGCTTCTTTGCTGTGGGCCTGTCCTGTGATGGAAGGACTTTTAGCCTCCCCTAAGCTGTGACCATCCAAAGTGTCCCAAGACACTTTCAAATGTCTCCTGGGTGCAAAATTGCCCCTGGTTGAGAACCACGGCCCCAAGCCCTTCCATATTGGGATGTACTTGCTCTCTCTCCCATTCTCTCCCCGCCCCCCCCCCCCCCCCCGCATACACAAAACCCAGGAAAATCATGGTTCCCGTGTTAAAACTGGGGAGATCAACGTGCTCTTCATGTAGGTAGAATGAGCGGAAAGGAAAAAGACACTGACTTGTGTGTAGTCAGGGGACAGAGTGGGAACCCCCTCAACGCCAAGACTGAAAAGAGTCTTAGGATGTGGGTGTGTTTTTGGCTCCCTCTGGGAAGTGGCAATGCCCCTGGTTGAACAAGCCAACTTTCGAACGCCTCTACCCTGTGCACTTTGGAATCGGGCTTGCTGTGGGCGAGATGAGGAGTGATGGCGAGGCTGCAGAGATGAAGGCGTTGTGAAGGTGCTGACTGTCTCCTCCCACACTACTTGGGACAGGGGAGAACTACCCAGCTTCGGAGAGATACCCATTGCTCAGACAATGACGATCCTGTCTTGGACCTAAACATCGGGATGAAAGAGGGCTACTGACAAGACAGACGTTGTGCAAGCACGGGGTTGCACTTTCATTACAGACATTGAGGCAAACATTTCACTCCTGGTGATATAAGACCTCCCCTATTTTTAGGAACTTACAAGAAGCATTATTGCTTGTTCTTACCGGCCAGAAGGAAAGGCGGGAGAACGAGCACACTGCAGTGAGCCCCCATCTCCACTAGATGGCGGTGTACATCTTCCTCAGAAGCCAGGCGGGCAGCGCTCTGGGCAGCTCGTTGGCCTAAGCAAAACAAGGGCCACTCTTCTTTCGGGAGACAGGCGTCTCCTGTCATTGTCGGCACAAACAGTCCCAAACAATTGCACTGACCACACAGCTCTAAGCCACGTTCCAGGGCACTGCCGTCTGTTCAGGAGTGAATACTGGGAAAATGAACCACGCTGCTAATTTGCTTGATAGGGGGGAAAATAAGATCTCAAGTGACAGTGGGTGTAATTTATTTTTCCAACAAGAATAGGGGCAAAGCCATTTCCTCCCCCCCACCCCAACTGCTACCATAAATGAAAGCAATCACCTAATTAGTCCTGAATTACTAACTGGCAGGGTAAAGATCTGCTGGAAGTCAAGCTGAAGTGGGGAGTCTGGAGAAAGGGATGTGATTTCTGCAGGGGAGGAGGGGAGGGGTAGGGCGGAGTGGGAGGGGCGGAAGGGGAGGGGAAGGCCTGAAGCCCATTGTGAGGCCCTGCGCCCCTGTGGTCTGGGGGCCGTGCTGGCCCTGACCCTGGGAGAAAAAGAGGCTCAGTCATGTCTTCAGGCCGTTTATTTTGTGCAGGAGAATGACTTTATAAAGTGAAGGAAAAAGAACCTGTTGGAGAAAACCTATCCGAGAGTTTCTCTGAAAATGCTACAGATGGAGATGAACTGGCTTGGGAAGGAGAGCACAGCCCTGTGGCGCCTGGCCACCCCGCTGCTGGTGGACCCCCCAGGAAGGTTCTGTCACGGAAACGACAGGCAGATCTGAAACCAAGTTGGGCTTTACGTCATTAAGAAATCCCCCAAAGGAATGGAATAAAGGCCTCCTTTCACACTTTGGGTTTTGCATGTGTCCTGAGGAAGCGCCTCTTCCCCAGCTGAGACAGCGCGCTGTCCCCGCGACCCGGTGAGCGGCCCTCGTCCTGCGGGGAAAGCAAAACAGCAGCGGGGTGGGTGCGCGCCCAGAGCTGCCCCTCTCGCAATTGATTTGTTCAGGGATGACTTCTTGCGTTCTAGTTAGATGTGACTTTAATCGAAGTGCTTTCCTAAGGCGATTTATCACAACTGTGAACCGTCAGTTTGCACAGTTGCTGCTCTTTTAGGGAAACGCACAGGCTCGGGAGGCGGAGGGGCCGGCGCGGCTCCCCTCTTTCCCACGGACCGGCCCGCGTGCCCCTCGCCCACCAGAAATATGTGCGCCGCGTCCTCAGAGGCCGCCGCTTCTGTGCTCGGGCTCCTCTGCTGTTTCTGGCTGCTGAACAGCCATCTCCTCTCTCCTGGGAGGGGCAGCTGGTTTCCTTTTGGGGCGCTCCCCTTCTCCCCGTCTCAGCTCCTGCAGCGGAGACGAGGCTGCCCCTCTCTCCCTGCACGCTGTGGGCTGGGTGTGCAACCCGGCTCGGGCCACAGTCCCCCACCGTCCCCGCCGACCCCGCTCGGCGCCCACCACAGCCGGCAAAGCCCACACGGGGCGCCCAGTTAAAGCTGAACCGCAGATGAAAACCACGACTTTTTAGGGTGTCTTCAACATTGCATGCAACGTACTTCTACTAAAAAAATTACTGTTTATCTGAAGTTCAGCTTTAACGAGGCAGGCATCCTGTATTTTGTCTGGCAGCCTTCTTGGTTCTAAAGAACATGTTTGTCCAGAGCAGGTCAAATTGGAATCAGCCTAGGACTTTTAACTGGAGCTTTGGGGAAAAAATACTTAAAAGGTATCTGTTGGAACTGCTAGGCTGGTAGGATTCATGCTTGCAACTGCTGGGAGCCAGCTTTGCTATCATGTGGGGAGAGCTGCTTGAACTAGAAGCCAACACCACAGAGAGCAGACCTGTTTCATTTGAACAGGTGGATCCAGCTGTTCTTGAAGCTGGCCCGGTGGGTGGTAGAGGTCAGGGTGCTGATGGTCAGGAGGGATAATAATTTCCTACCCCTCAAATCTGGGAAGTGAAAACAGCAGGGCTGAATGTGCCCACGGGGCATGGCTTCTGTTCAACTGGAAGAGTGGTGAATGGCTATTGGGTGACAAAAACAGTCGGTCTACTATATTCTTACTTTGTTTGCTAATTGTTTTGCTGCATGTAAACTCTTTGTTGCATTAGCTCTCGTTCATGACATCATGTCTGGAGACAGGGTCTGATAGACTTACATGTGGAATTGGAGATTTAAATTTCAAATCTGCCTCTGCCTGGTTGAGTGGCTTTAGGGTCCTCGTAACCTCTACAAAGTTGAGTTTCTGGGTCTGAAACTTAAGGACAGAGGTTATCGTAACCCATCTGGGCTGCTATAACAAAATACCAGAGCCTGGGTAGCTTATGAACAACAGAAATTTATTTCTCATAGTTCTGGAGGTTGGCAGTCTAAGATCAGGGTGCGAGCAAATTCACAGTCCGGTGAGTATCCTCCTCCTGGGTCACAGTTGGCGTGTTTTCTCTGTAACCTCCCATGGCAGAAAGGTCGAGGGACCTCTGCGGGGTCTCCTTTATGAGGGCACTAATTTTGTTCATGAGGGCTCTACCCTCATGACCTTATCACCTCCCAAATGCCACACCTCCTGATACCATCACTTTGGGGGTTAGGATTTCAACATATGAATTTTGGGGGAGGCAAATGTTAAATCTATAGCAGAGGTACTTTCCCCATAGGATGGGGGAGAGGGAAAGTATGTAAGCACCTGTCTTAGGGCCTGGTGTGGAGCAGGTGCCCCATACAGATGTTATTACAAAATATTGAGTATAGTTCCCTGTGCCATAGAGGAGATCCTTCTATCTATTCTATGCCTTCTTTGAATGACCGTAGCACTTGTTGTCGGTATCATTTTTATGTCTGTTGTTGCTTTGTGACTGAAAATGAAAAATTTCTATTTGTCCATGTCCTGGCCCTTACATAAAACTGTGTTCATTTATCTATTTCATATTTATTGACTACATCTTAGACACCGTGTTAACTGCTGGTTCTAGATGTTAGTAAAATATAGACCTTCCTGCTCAAAGGGTCACAGTATTTGTGGGAAAACAAAAAACTGAACAACCTATGTCTCTAAGAGCTTTGTACTTCCCAAAGAGAACACACCTCGTAGGTACAATAAATACATGTATCATACGTAAATGTATAAATAGTTAATGGGATTATACACCTGAGATAACTGCTTTTCGATTCTGAGGAAATGATGATTATATTTCACCAGGAGCTCAATACCACTCTGAGAATGAGGGCTTAACCCCCGACTTGACTCACTGCATCGCTTTCCTATATAAAAATACACAAGTCTGTACATACGCTCTAGAAAAAGGCGTATCTGGCATGAATTTCAGATAGCAAGAAGAAAACTTCAAGAGGTTCAGAGAAGCATCCAGAAGCTCAGATGACTTTCTGGCACTAATACAACTTGCTTGACAGGAAAATAGAGCTGTAAATCTCACAAAATTAGATGATCTTTTAAGAATTTCAAAACCTCCTGCTATTAATTGGAAATCCTAGAAGAATAGCTTCTTTTAAAATGTACTGATAATATGCTTTACAGCTTAATATTCAGAAGCCTATGTTTTGGCTAAGTGAGCTTCAGGAAGGAAGGAAATTTGTGGTTTACCTCCACTTACTTTGGAACCGCTGGTTCCAAACATCTACTTCTATGCACAGTCATCTTATCATCTGTAAAATGGAGGCAACTCTAAGACAACAGAGTTACAGAGATGTTGCACAGCTGCACGTGTCATTGTCTTCATTTGTTTCAGAATACCAATAACATCTAAGCTACTACTGAAAGAGTGCTATATTATTTGGGGTCATCTAGTGCAGCTCTGTCAAAGTAAAGAAAAGGGACCTAGAATGACTATAATTTTCCCAAGAGGACACAATTATTTTATGGCAAATCTGGGACAAGAACCCTGATCTCTTTGATCCCATTCCATTGTTCTTTCATTGGGTTCTGAACAACCCAGAGAAATAAAGAGAAATAAAACTCCTGTGTGCTGTGTCACTGGTACAGGACATGGCAAGATTGGAATTGGAGCATTACATATTAAGGGGTATCTGAGAAATTCTTCGAACTAATTGAGATATATACCAGGTACATAGAAAACAGTATGTTTTATGAAGATGATTCTGTGCAATGAACAGAACTGGTAACACACACTGGAAGGTGAATTCTCATTTTCTGGCACCTTGAAAACTCCACCTCAACATACACGTTAGAATGAACATTTGAACTGGGTCATATTTAATTCTGCATGCTCTTGTAAGTCAGAAAAATATTCCATACATCATTTAAGTTGTCACTCACTTTTTAACTTGACTTTCAATTTCTAAAAGTCTTTCCAAACATAAAACAGAGGTGGGAAAATGGTATATGGGAAGCTGCAGAGATGAAATAAGCTTATTTCATTAGGCATAAAGATGAATATCCAAACAACTTCTTCATGGCTGAAAGTGTCCAAATCTACTGTCTTCATTTTGTAGTCAAGGCTTCTGGAAAAATATGCTAACGGATTCCTTATTACCCGAATGCCCCATATCAGTTTCAGTAGGTATCATTATATATTATGGAAATTTTTCTCAGTGACAGTGAAAGACATCCTGGCTGAACATCCCCCTGCCCATGACACAGAGATGATGGTCTCAAGCTATCTTGAAGGCATTGGAGCCCACACTATCCGTTACTAATATTAATGGAGGATAAAACTTCATATTCTGTTTGCTCTGTATTTGTTAAATCACTTCTTCCCTTCATTAAACTGGATGGCCCATAATTGAGTCTGTAGTGTGTCTATCATTGGAAACTGAACAAATTTTTGTTGGTTTTATTCATGTCATACATTTCTAGGGAGGGTCTATTCAATAACTAAGTCTAGTTTCACAGTTACAAATAACTTATGATGTAACTTTGAATAAATTAAGCTCATCATAAAGGAAGGATACTGAGAGTTGCTACTACCCCTTCCTTGAGGGGCTCTTGTAAAGCACTAAGTAAAGTAACAGAGGTGTATATGTATGCATATATTTTCAATGATATTTGTACAGACTTAAAAAGAACTCTACAGAATGCATTATAAAAACCTTAATGCTGTGTGTCCCTAGTTCCCAGCTCTCTCATTAAAACTACTTAAATGAACACAATCTTATCTGTTAGGATACTACTTCTTGCAGTACCCTGTCCCCAACCATTTGCCATCCTCTTCCCATTAGTCCTCAAGTCAGAAGCCCCGAAGATCTGTTCATTAATTTATGAACACATTTCTTCATCCAGCCAAGAAAATTGATTGATCCCTTACCAAATTTCAGGCACCATTCTTCAGTATGATTTATAGGCATGTTCAGGAAATCCAGCAGTGATTAACACAGATGAATATAGTCTCTCTTGAGCTGAGGGGGGAGACGAAAGTAAATAAGCAAATATAAAATCATAAGTATAGTGCTTCCCTGGTGGCGCAGTGGTTGAAAGTCCCCCTGCCGATGCAGGGGACACGGGTTCGTGCCCCAATCTGGGAAGATGCCACATGCCGCGGAGCGGCTGGGCCCGTGAGCCATGGCCACTGAGCCTGCGCGTCCGGAGCCTGTGCTCCGCGTCGGGAGAGGCCACAACAGTGAGAGGCCCGCGTACCGCCAAAAAAAAAAAAAAGCTATGAAAACAAAACCTATGGATGGAGACCTACATGAAAGATGGAAGAGTATAATAATGGCCAGAGTACATTACTGTGGCAGAAGCAGCAGCCCTTAAGGAGGACAACTTTATAAATTACAAATTGGATTTAAATAGACAGGGAATTGAAAGTGGAGACATTATTTTCTGCAGAAGATGATGGACAGGGGAGAACAAAGAAAATAAAACTGAGATTGTTAACAAAATACAATGCTAAGCATATAAGTTAGGACTGAGTCCTTAACTTTCATTTTTATTAATGACTGGGTGAGTATAGATTACTGACTACACAGAACCAAGCCTGGGAACACATTTTATATTTATGACCTTTGTGCCTAAAACTAGATTCTCCTGCAATTTAATATGACACTAGGACAATGACTGGCCAAGTTTTAGATTAATCACTCTTACACAAAGATTTTTCATTCACATAATCTCAAACAAAACTGCGTCACCAATTAAGTTCCAGGTCCTATGCACTCTGGCTGAAGATATAAATATCTTGCAAGCCCAGCGTCACTTTCCTCTTTCTCTGGTAACAAATCACACTTTCTATTATGACAATGGCCCCAGTTATCGGCCCAGGAATAAACACTTGACTCAGGAAGAGCCAATTAAAGCCCTCCTTTAGAGTTGATCGAGAGCTTTAAGGTTAGAGTATTTCAATCTTATGAAATTTTTGTAAAACAAAATTATTTCAAAATCTACTAATTATTCTTTAAGTTCTAGAAACTGCATTCTGTGACTGAGAGGACAATTTATTTGCCGTCGTTTCTGCTCTGCCCACTTTATGTTTCTGTTATTGTGAGATAAAGACAGTGGGGAATGGCTAACCAATTCTGATTCATTCAACACATGAGTGCTTCTTAGGTACAAAACACCATTCTGAACATTGTCCGAGGTAAAAAGATAAATAATACCTAGCCCCTTATAATACCTAGCCCCTAACCCTCAAGGATCTTCCAGCTTAGCAAGGGAAATAAAACATGCACACAGATGACTGCAACAAAAAGAAGATAATGATTGCTGCCAGATGTTTGGGGAGAATGAGTAGAGCAAAGAGAGAACACAGAATAAGGCAACATTCAACAGTCAGCCAAGAACTATTTGTTGAGCAGTTGCAAGCTGTGACCTGGAAATGGAAGAGGAGAACATAGATCTTCACATGGGCAGGTGAAAAATCAAGTGTTATTACTTGTAACACAGCTCTTCAAATATATTTTTTGGCACCAAGTGCCTACTAAATAGCCTTCAATTAAAAACTAAATAAGGATACAGTCTCTATCAAATATAGCCTGAGGTACTGATGCCTAAATACTAGGATCACAGTATTTGTGTTCCCAAGGATGCCTTTCTATTGCTTTGCTTCTTTCCCCCTTTCCAAATTAGCTAATGCTGCCTTAACAGGATATCTATTTCACTTGTTCCAGCCTTTTTGATCCAATGTATTGAATAGCAGAATAGGTGAGTTACAAGAGGATATTTTGACTTCAAACAACAGAAATAAAATACTATGTAATTGAAAAAAAAGAGGCAATCTTTCAGGCACATGTGGATCCTGGAGTTCACATGTTTTAACCAGGTCCCTTTCTCTCTTCCCCACCCCTTCTTCTCTCTGCCTTTTCTCCTCTCTGTTATCTCTCATTATGGGATTCAAATATTTCCCTGTTTATGTGGGAGCTTCTGGCACAGCTGCGGGCTTATACGCTCGCAGCTCCAGGGCTGGCTGGAAGGGGCGGGCGCATCACAGCATAAGGTTGCACAAGGTGTGCACTTATATAGCAGGGCATCACATCTATGAGTGATGGATGATCACATTGTATACAGGGGTAGCTTCGCATAGCTTTTACATCACTTTTCTTGAAGATGGCAGTAAAATGGTATGTTTTTACAAAATCAAATAGTGTAACATTGTCCAAAAGATATACATAAAGCATTTAGAGGAAGGAAGCTCCTTTTTCTTTTAACTCCGGCACGGATTGTCTATTGGACAGTGGTAACCCTATGTCATCAACCTCGTTACTCCAGCGGAAGTCCAGGGATTAGCCCTGCATAGCTCTTGTTAGCCTCTATTCCCTTCCTTGAACACTGTAGCCAGAAGGTTTTTTTCCTCCTCAAACCTTAAGTATTGAAACCTGGAGGAGGGGCATGTCTGAAAAGAAAATGATGGACTGGACTCTCCCTAGAAGGAAGATAAATGGGTGGCCAACAAGAAAAAAAATAAAATCCTCTGTACCAGGAAATGTTTGAAGTGTTGTTTGGGTATCAAAAAACGGGTGCCCTACACATAAAGCAACAAAGGATATTGGTCTAAAAAGAACACCATGGCCAAAGGTGCATGGCCTATTTCAACAGAGGATTTGAAAGTTAAAAGTTAACCTGCAGGGCTTCCCTGGTGGCGCAGTGGTTGGGGGTCCGCCTGCTGATGCGGGGGACACGGGTTCGCGCCCCGGTCCGGGGGGATCCCACATGCCGCGGAGCGGCTGGGCCCGTGAGCCATGGCCGCTGAACCTGCGCGTCCGGAGCCTGTGCTCCGCAACGGGAGAGGCCACAACAGTGAGAGGCCCGTATACCGCAAAAAAAAAAAAAAAAAAAGTTAACCTGCAAAACATTCAATTCAATTTCATCATTTTACAGATGGGCAAAGTAAAACTCGGGCAAAGTAAAACTCAGTCACAGGAACAGAAGTGCCAAGGTCATACAGGTGGTTGGTGGAAGAGACAACCAACTTCCCAACTTCTGACTTTTTAGGGGTGTGTGTGTGTGTGTGTGTTGTTTTGTTTATGTGCAAGGACATTTTTCTTTAGTACACTAACATTACAACAGAAAGTATAGTCTTGTTTTGGTTTTCTCTGCGCCCTCAATTCTGTATAAGACAGTTTCGCTGCACTCCAACAGAAAGGCTCAGCAAGAGTAGAGACCACCATAAGCAGTACACGTGGGCACCAAGGGCAGATACATTGCCCTTCCTTGTGTAGGAACTAGGGCCACTTGTTGCTTTAATGGGCCAAGTTTGGGCTGGACCTGCAGGAGGGGACACCTTTGAAAAACAGCTTCCTAACTGCACTACAACCTGCTCTGGCATCCTGATTCCACTCCCCAAACCCCCCAAATCTTCAGCCAGAAAAAAAAAAAAAAAAAAAAAGAATGGATCACTGGATCACTGGATCGATGGGGAGATTTCTATCTGCTCCTCCTACTGTCACCTCTTTCTTGCTATTTCCTGCCCGAGGAAACCTGACATCAGCCCAAAGGCATCTCTGGAAATGGGTAGGAGGGAGCCTTACACCTGTCAGCGCCAGAGAAGAAAGTGCGCTCTGCAGAGTTCTCAGTTGTTCCGTCTCTTGCGATGAAAGGAAGAAAAGGAGCGAATCCGCCACAGATTTACTGGAGACCAGGGTTACTTCATCCGGCTCCGGCCACAGTAACCCCTGAAGACCAAAGATGCATGTCCATTCCCAGCATTTCTTGTTGGCGTCTTTCCCTACAGGCTAGCCCAGTGCCTGGCCCCGGCGAAGTCTCTGCGTAAAGGTTCTTTAGGTCATAAATCAGGCTCCTGTGTGTATGTGTGTTTTTCTTAGGAAAAACTGGCACAGACGAATTAGCAGTAGAGACTGGGGTCTCCCTACTACCCTTCATGCTTGGCAGCATCACCTTCGACTACCTCGCATTCTCCCGGCGCTGACAGCCCCGGCTCCGGACCTCAGGGTTGGAAGCAGTCAGCCCCAGCTAGAACCGCCCTGTCCCGGGCTGATGCCACCCTGCGCCTAGAATGTGCGTGTGGGTGCAGGCGGGCGAGCGAGCGGCTTCTACAGTGAGACCGAAGCAGGAGCTCAGCCTTCGCCTGCGACCTGCAATCCCCAGATTCCCTGGGGACCTCGAAACTCCCAATCGGAGGTACTCCCCCCCCACAGCCGCCCACCCATTCCCTCCCCCCTTACCTCAGCACGCAGCCCCTCCCTGCGTGATGTTGCAAAACCGCGGGGAGGGTGGGCGCTGGGAAGGGTGGGGAGAGACTGAGAGAGAGCGAGGGTGGGAGGGAGTGGGCGGAGGAGGAGAGGGAGCCGAACGCGCATTTAAAGCGACAGCCGTCCTCGCTCTCTCCCCAGTGCTGGGCTGTTGGAGAGCTCGAGCTGCAAGCCACCGAGCGCGAGCTCGAGCGCGGCGCGCTGGCCGGGGAACCCAAGAGCGCACGGCGCCCCAAGCTGGCAGGCGCCGCGGGACCCCCCCACCCTCGCCGGCTGCCCTTCCCCGGGCGCCCCTACCCTCCTCGCCCGCAGGAGACCCTGGGCTTCATCGGAGGAGCTCACCCCAAGGGGCCAGGACTCCGGCGGGCCCGCCACCGTCCCCTCCAGTGCCGCCGCCACCGCCGCAGCCGCGGGAGCAGCATGGTCCAGCTGGGGAAGCTGCTCCGCGGCCTGACTTTGATGAAGTTTCCCTGCTGCGTGCTGGAGGTGCTTCTGTGCGCGCTGGCGGCGGCGGCGCGCGGCCAGGAGATGTACGCCCCGCACTCCATTCGGATCGAGGGGGACGTCACCCTCGGGGGGCTGTTCCCGGTGCACGCGAAGGGTCCCAGCGGAGTGCCCTGCGGCGACATCAAGAGGGAGAACGGGATCCACAGGCTGGAAGCGATGCTCTACGCCCTGGACCAGATCAACAGCGATCCCAACCTGCTGCCCAACGTGACGCTGGGAGCGCGGATCCTGGACACTTGTTCCAGGGACACTTATGCGCTCGAACAGTCGCTCACTTTCGTCCAGGTGCTCATCCAGAAGGACACCTCCGAAGTGCGCTGCACCAACGGCGAGCCTCCGGTTTTCGTCAAGCCCGAGAAAGTAGTTGGAGTGATTGGGGCTTCGGGGAGTTCGGTCTCCATCATGGTAGCCAACATCCTGAGGCTTTTCCAGGTAGGGGGGCGCTCCCTCCGGGGCAGAGCGCGCCGTAGCTCCCCGCGCTCATTATCCTGAAGGCTGGCTTGGACTCCAGGGGTGCGGGGTCTGGTCAGCCTTCGCTCATTTCCACCCTGGAGATCCTGCCGAATCCCTCCCACCTCACCCGAGGAGGTACTTTCCCTGCTTGATTCATTTCCCTTCCATCTCTCCCCTGTCCGCGCTCCACTCCATCCGGCTTGACATTCTGGATTTATGGCCCCATTTAGAAGAAACAGTCTCCGAAAAACAAGGCGATGATTTAAATGGGTTTGCATTCGAGTGAAATATGGTTCCAAAACAGGCTTGTAAAAGTGCCGGGCTCCTGTGAGAGCCACCTAGGCGCAAGGAATATGAAAGATGAGAAGACGCCTAGAAACTAGGCATTTCTCAACTCCCCAACTTCCCTGCCCCAAGCCGCCCGACAAGCTGCAGCTGCCTTGGAAAATTTCGAGAAGAGCTTAGGGAGGCAGTTCTTAAACCGAAGGCTAGGTCTTCACCTACATTTGGACGTGAATTGCCCATTTCGCTCGGGTTGGATTTCCCGGCCTGTAACCTGTCTCTGCGAGGGCATGGGGCGAAAGGCGTGGGGACTGTCCTCAAGCGGGGAGAAGCCACCCGCAGACGTGCCCCCAGGTGATTTGCTCTGGGCAGTTGTTTGCACCGTCTAAACTGCCTTTGCGATCTGGCCACTGGCAGGAGCCGGGCGATCAGCTTTCTACTCCTGCCAGCTCAGAGCCCGGAGGTGAGCTCATGCTAACTGCGAAACACAATCGCTTTCTCTGCACCCACCCTGTGCCCATCCTTTCCCACGACCTCCCTAACGCAGCCCCCAACCCCAGTCCTGGGTTTTGAGGACGATTCTCAGAGCCAGACAAGAAGGCGCCTGGAGGGAGGCAGTAGGGTGCGCTGAGCAAGGCCGGGCGGTCCTCTAGCTCCGGGTGCAGGCGGGCAACGGCGGAAGATGCGAGGACGGCGGATCGGGCCAGGTGAGCCGTGGGCGGTGCTGCAGTGCTCTCTCACCGCCTGCTCCCGCAGCCTCGGCCCCACGGCTCCTGTGCCGCCCTGGGTATAGATGGATGGCTTCTGGATGAAGAAATTGAGTTTCAGGGTCTGCGTGACTATGGGTTCTCTTGTTTCTCTGTCTTTCTTCCTGTGTGTCTCTCTCCTTGTGTCTCTTTCTCCCTGCTGTTTTTTATTTTTTATTTTTTTGTCTCTCTGTTTTTATGTTCTCCCTTTCAATTTCTGCCTCTCTTTTCCTTCTCTACCGTTTTTGTTCATCTCTGTCTTGAAGTGATCCTTTCCTAATGCACAGCTCTCTCCCTGCCTGGTAGGACCCAAGCTCAGTTTGTCCCTTCTCCAGATGTTCTGGCTGACCCTTATGCTCCCCGTAGCTAAAAAGTTGGCTCCCTCTCAAGTGCCTTTCCTGAAACATGTTGGGTTTCTGGAGGGGACTCCTTGTGATTCAAGCTGTCACTACATCAGCACCCAGGAGTATGAAGTTTGTGTTTGTGCCAGAAGGAGGGGTGGCTGTCTAAAGCTGCAGCCTGGTATGGCCCCTCTGAGCCTCTGAGCATCTCTAACACCTCTTGAGTATGCCACCATGGAGATCTCTAGATGTTTGCAAGGCCAAAAGTGCTTCTGGGCAGCCTTCACTTTGAGGTAATGCTTTCAGGAAGAGCCTGGGTTGTTGTAAGCAAAACCCAGAAGCACTTCCGTTACCTCTGAGCTTAAACTAGAGAACCTGAGGAGGCAGCGCTGCAGGGAGGATGAGGCCAGAGGTCACCTGAGAACCACAGGGGCAACTCACAGTAGTTTTACTGGAGCTCTGGGGGTTGGAGGCACATTTGCTGTTTGACATTTTAAAAATTATTTTGGTGCCTTCACTTGGAGGTTGGGCAGTACTGCAGATGGGCCTGCCTGTCGAAAAAAGAGTGAAATCTTAAAGTCAAGAGACAGCTTGCCGACTAGGCTGAAGGATTGTGTTTGCTGAAAAAGATTCCAGGGGGAGCTGATTCCTTCTCTGGTGTGTGGATCTGAGGCACTTGCAAGAAAAGAGAGCGCTTGCCTTATGCTTAGTTCCCCCGTTCCCTGGGCTGGGAAGGAAAGGAACTGAATGCCAACATTAGCAGTGTGGGTTGGGACCAAAACCATTCAGAGAAAACACTGTCATTTTCCTCTAATTTGCAAATTGCAGCTATTCATGTTGGATTGAACAGCTGAGGGGAAAGAGCCCCCAGTTTTCACCTGCATTTATTGAGAAGAGGCTGGTAGTAGGAGGGATGCACCAACTTGTAGCTTGTGCTGCAAGCTGGATATAAGCTTGGTGTGAGCATCCTGGTTAACCACTGCCCATGTTCAAATATACAGAGATAGATTCCAACAGTCTCTTCCCATAGCCTTATTTTTGCGTGTGATCTTAGAAGCTCCTGGCATGTAAGTCCAGTCCCCAGTTTCCCAGCCTCTGTAAACCTGCAAAATGAATAGAGAGAATAGTGGAACACAGACCCATTGTTCAAAGACACAGTCACTTTAGGGAAAGAAGAAAAGAACGGGTAGGTGAATCTTCTCTGGGATTGCAGGGTTCAGCTCAACGAAGACTGTCCTGTATAAAAGAAACTCCTCTAAATGGTTGAATTCTTAGCTCTCCAGAGATCTGAGTTTTCTTTTCCCCAGTCCCTGTGGGTTGCTGTGGGGAATGTGCCAAACCTATCATTTGAGATAGAAATTTATGGTGAGGTAAGCTTCTAGGCTGGGGGAAGGAAGACTTAGTGACTGAAATGGGGGATGCTAAGCACTGGGGGGCAAGAAGGAACAAGGAGATAGTAATGGATGTAACAAATGCTGCAGCTGCCAGCAAAGCCTGGATTGAACTTCCTTCCTGAAAATGAGGACCTGGGCAAGAATGACCACTCAGATGTAAACAGTGTCTCTGACTGGGAATTCTCATCTGCCTGCCGGTGGGCCAGAGCTGAGCAAGTCCTTTCTCTCCTGTATGCACACTGAACTGGTTAGTAAGTGACATGTCAGAGGACAAGAATCATATTCAGTGGATCTTTCAAATCCAGGAGTTTGAGGCTAATGAAATTAGTGTGTGGCCAGGGCTCTGCCAACTAGAATTAAGTCACTGCAGCCACCCTGCAATGCATTTTCAGCCTGAAGGGAGCATCAGGGAGGAATTTCGGGAGATTTGTTTCTGAGCCTGTACAAAATAATACTCTCCTAATGCTAAGAAAGATTAAATGTAAATTAATATTGACTACGAGTAACATATTTAAAAAATAATCGCCGAGTGGGGGATGGCTTAAAGTGGAGAGATTATATAATATGAATAAATCTCCAAAATAAATCTCCAAAGAATAAATCTCCCCTGACCACTGTTTCATGGGCTATATAAGTAAGATATATTACAATGGAAATTAATGGGAACGTTTTTAGTCAAGGCTTCTCTGCGATTGACTTGAGAGCAAACACTCTGAGAGTATAAATTACTCTTGCTATGTGCTGACTCTGAATGAACAATATTTCATGTGCAGTGACATGGTCTAAGCTATAGACTTGGAATTGAATGGCATCTGTTTCAATTGTTTTGTTCTCTCAAGAGCAACTAGATAGAAAAAAGTGGTCAATTTGACCCCTGTGGGAGCGTGTTGCAAATCTAAACCTGTGTCCCTCATACCATAAATGAAATACATTTGTAAATTTGTAAGTGTTTTCCTTCTGTTCATTGATGCTTGAGTATAATCTCAAACTTTGGGAGCAACACTTTATACATAAGTACTTGGTTTTCTTCCTTTTTTCTTTCTCTTTCTCCTCTCTCTGTTTCTCTCTCTCTCTCTCTCTCTCTTTCTCCATCTTATGTAATTGGATAGAACTGGGCACCTAGGATGATGTGGTGTTACTATAGTGGGATTTTTTTTTTTTTTAAATCAACTCTAACTTACCCTTTTAAAAATTTCATAAATACAGGTGTCGGTGCCATTTGGAATAGTCTCTATAACAATTTGTCTCCACATTTACTGTGTTTCAGCAGATTTACCTAACAGATGGTGAGTGGGCAATTTGTAAAGGGGCATTTTTTTAAAAGAGCGGAGAGGGAAGGAATTAGAGACAGGCACATACTATATTTGAAGTTACCTCCACGTGTATTTTATGTATGTATACCCATACAATTAAGAAGTCTTTGGATGTTTTATCTTCAAGAATAATTCAGATAATGGATTACTTGAATATCATAAACATTTAGGGTTTAACAGATTTGTTACATATAGACGTTGTATCATGGATTTAAAAGACCATAGCCAGCGGGCAGCGGCGGGCGGAACGACCGAAGGGCGGCGCGGGCTGGGCGGCGGGTGCGGGGGTCCGTGCTTCCGCGTGGTGGAGGGGTGGGGTTCGCCGGAGACGCCGGGTTGCTCCGCGTTGCCAGGTTACCGAGAGCGTGCCCCGCGCCCGCTCTTCCGCCCGGGCCGCCCTCGGCGCCGCCTGAGCCGTGGTGCGGGCTGCGTGGGGCGTCGGTTCCGCGGAAGCCTGGGTAGGGCGCTGCGTGCGGGACTCTCGTCGCTCGTGGACGGGGCGCGAGCGCGCGGGGGACGTAGGGCGCCGACCTGGGGCTCCCCGGCGCTCCGGCTCCGCTCAGGGCGCCCGCTCAGGGGCCTCCGGCGCGAGGCCCCCTTTCTGGTCAAGATGGCGGCGTCCAGGCGGGCGGCGCCGAGGTGAGCTGGAGCTGGGCCCGGAGAGGGACGAGTCTGCCAAGCCCAGGACTTGGACCCCGGGCTGGTCTCCAGTCTCCCGGGGAGCGGCAGGTGAGTGGGTGCGGCCGCGCGTAGGTCCTTCTCGTGGGGTGGTCAGCTCTCCGTGCGTCCGCAGACTTCTTTCCTCTGATAGTCAGATCTGGGGTGGCCCAGGTTGGAGGCGAGGGTGCTTGATTGGGGAAACCTGAGGGGTTTAAGGACTCTGTTGGGATCGTTTCAGACCCCAGCAAGAAGCTGAGCAATTTTCTCCTGACTCTCTTCCCGGCTAAGTTTTCTCTCTTCTCTGAAGACGCTAGCTTTTCTGAATCACTTTGTTACCCGGGGGGATACAGTTGGTGGTTCTGACCGTGGAACGTAGGACCCGGCGCGGGGAAGCCTGAGCTGGTTCTAGTTACTTTGTTTGCAAAGCACTTGTCTTGTCGTTGGAATCTTTGTGTATGTAACCAACGTTGGGAAGAGCCAGCGTTTTCTCCTCCAAAACACTGCGAGGGGTAACTTTATACGTAAGAAACAAGTGGGCGTTCGCATCCATCCCTTTTCCAACCACTGAGCCTTGGTTGTGTTTCCTTTCTTTAAGTTTGTCTCGTTTTGAAGTGATGACAAAAACAAACAAAAAAGACCATAGCCAATTACACAAAGTATACTCTAGTCTCAGTCCTGTCATTAATTAGCTATGTTACCTTAAGTCATTTAATTTTTCTAGGCCTCATTTTTCTCATGTGATGTTTTTGCTTTGAAAAAGTATAGTTTCTAGAAGTCTCTACTCTCTGTGTCATAGTTCAGCTTGGAGAAAACCTGTTCTTATCCAAACTCCATGACATTGTATTTCCAGCTCCAACTTTGGACTTTGAGTGAGTTGGGGGCAACTCTTTAAGGATATTTTCACACAGCTTTTAAAGTTAATATCAGTCTAGCTGACTTGTCATACTCAGACTTTCTCCCATATTCTTTTACCAGTGTGTTCCTTAGTCATATATATAAAGACTGTTGTGGGAAAAAAGACCTCCTGGGTCAGCTTACTGCATGGTCATCGACACAGGGCAGGGAGTAAGATTCTGTGGATTTTACAGAAGCAGATACAGGTTTCATTATCCATGTCCTCTCCCCTTTCATCTTACAAAAACAGCAGGCTTTTCTTGGAGAACTGCCAGATAATGCCATCCTGCCTCCTCACGGGCCCCAGGGATGAGTCTCCCAGGGACTGAACTCCAGTAAAGCAGGTGATTGGCTCATGCGTAGGCATCTGACCTCGGCTAAGTCTATCAGACTCCTCCCCAGGACTTTTCTCTCAGAGAAAAATGGAAGAATTGTCTTTTCTCTCTGGAATTTCTAAGCTGGGGAGATACGACTCTGGGACTCCCAGTTAGCATCCAGCACAAGAAGAGACTTTCTGTAAAATAAAGTCTTGCAGAGGTAAGCAGGGCTGAGCGATGGAGAGAGAGCTGGAACCCTGCTGATACTCTGGAACTTCCAGATCCAACTGTATCTGAATATGGCTGCATCCCTGAATTTCTAGTACTTGGTTGTTGAGGTTGTTGTTGTTGTTGGGTTTTTGTTTTTAAATTTCCTTTGACTATTTTGAATTTGTTTTCAGTAATGTGCATTTGAAAGCATCATAGCTAAAAGAGCTAATTTCCTACATTAATGTCAGGTTTGCTGACTGGCATTCCTTAAGTGAAAAATAATATCCGCTATTTTCTTTAAATAAAATCCTTCTAGCTCAGGTTTGAGATATTCAAAACTCTGCCTCCTACCCCCCTCTTTTCCAACATTTACTATATCACCTTGAAGCATTTGTGACCACATCTTTCCCATCTAGACGCAGTTGAGAGAGAGAGCAAAGACTTCTGACATAAACTGCAACCTATACGCCTCCTACCTGGAAGCTTTAGAACATACTTGATTCTTGTCATTAAAGCAAATCTTTTGTTGTTGTCTCCAGGGCACAGAAGCATTTTCATGGCATAATCGAGTACAAAGTACATTAAGCCTAACTCTACTTCTCACCCTCTTTTACTTTAAATAGGCAGAAAAGAACAATCTCAAACACATTTCCCAACAAATAAAATACATATACGATTATGTTTAGAAGACGTTTATGCAACATATAGTTAGACTGATTAATTAATGGACCTTTCGCCAATTGGCACAGTAAATATATATGTTCAATGTGCTTAATTAAAAAGAAGACAATAACATATTTTTACAGGTTAATTATCTGAGAAGAGTATTGTGCCAGCACACTTGATGCTACAGTATTTCATGTTTGACAGGTAATCTTCTTTCAATTATATTTACTGCTAAATGTTTCTTGGATCAAGCTATTAAATTATAAGGTCAAAAGTAAAATGATATGAAATTACAATGAAAAGGGACACATATCCCACTTTATGAGAATAGAAGTTCTAATTTCTTTTCAATACTACTAGTAGTGACCACAGTACTAATTTGAGCCCTTACTATGAGCCCCTGTGCCCATATACATTTAGTTCTTACAGTAGTTCTGCAAAGGGCATATAATAATCCACACTGTAAAGCTGAAGAAAGTGCTTCTCATAGCTGAAAGTCACATAGCTGGTGAGTGGCAAAGTCTAGATTCAAACTTAGAGTCGTCTGACAATGCCCAGGTTGTTGACCACTATGTACACTGCTCAATTGTTGCACCAATAAAGAAGTGCTTGAAATAATTATAGATTTGCCTACCCTGAAACTGCAGTGATTTAAAGACATCAAAGTTGCCAGTTGCTTAACCACATCTGCTTACAGTAAGAAATTACATTTTATTTCATTTCTAAAACAAGATTAATTCTGCAGGCCCATAGAAACTTGAGCACACAAATCCTACCTCCAAATGAAAGATGCTTGTTTTCCACTATTCAACAGATGGCCCTGTACAGAGGCAATAAATATATAGTAGAATTTTCATTCAAATAAATGAGAAGAGAGGTTTCTTCTTGTCCTGATTCAGTGCCCATCATTATGGATTATGATGGCTCTTCCCAAACTTTACTTCATTCACTCCACTCTTTCTACAAAACTCCAGTAATGGAATCCATCATTCAGATATATGTGCAAAGCGAAAGGACTGTATTAATACAGTTGCTGAAAGTCAAGTTGATAGAGCACAGGAAATAGATCCTAATACATGCAACATTAATGTTTGTGTGGGCCTTGGAGTGAGGGGTAGAAGAATTTTCAGTTTAATGGAATATTTTGCCTCTTGCTGTGAAAGTGTGGCTTAATAGTCTTGTAGTTGGTCATTTACAGAATCCTCCATCTCTGGGTTTCATGCTTTCTTTACTCTGCAGCTGTCGATTCCTTCTCTTGTTCTGGATGGAAGATAGCAACGAAGCCACTTCAAAGGGCTCAGCCTGCCTTTTTGTGTTATTGTTTAGATGAAGATATTTCCATTTATTAAAGCACACTATTTAAACATTTTTGTCATGTTTCAAACTTGACTGTGTTCTGAAGGTGTGAGCACAGGCAGACATAATGGGGGATGTTTTCCAGGAGAGAACATACCCTTATCAAAGGAATTATCAGAATTTTCATGTATGGATTGAGAATCAAATTCTGGAGTTAGACCTGAATTTAAATTCATACTCACAACTTATTACCAGTCTCATCTTGATCAAACAGTTACCACACTTCTCATCAATTTCCTTATCTTTGAAAGCGGCATAAGAGAAGTATGCCTGGTGGAGTTACACATAAAGCTCATCTGATAGAATATTCATAAGGATTTTGCACAAAATATACATGGAAATATTTTAGCACCGAGTTTAGCATGCGATTTGTCTTCAATACATTTAAGAACTATTATTTTATTATTATTATGCTATCATTAAATATCACTATTACTTAAATGTCATTATTGCTAAAATTGCTGTAAAACTACCGCAATAACCCATGATGAATTCCCCTCTTCTGTTTCCTTTGTTTAAATGGAAAATATATATATAAATCTAGACAGAGAACACTTTAGTGATCCTATTCAGTGGAGTGAGAATTTCCATGGCACTGATTAAAACAAATCCTGAATTGCATGGACTTAAGATAGCAGAGAGGGGCTTCCCTGGTGGTGCAGTGGTTGAGAGTTCGTGACCCGATCCGGGAAGATCCCACATGCTGCGGAGCGGCTGGGCCTGTGAGCCATGGCTGCTGAGCCTGCGCGTCCGGAGCCTGTGCTCCGCAACGGGAGAGGCTGCAACAGTGAGAGGCCCGCGTACCGCAAAGAAGAGAGAGAGAAAAAAAAAAAAAAAAAAAGATAGCAGAGAGGCTAAGAGATTTGAAGTTAGACATCCCCAAGTGTGAATTCTACTGTGACCCTCTTCTAGCTCTAGAACCTTGAGGAAGTTACTTAAACTTTCTGAACTTTACTACTAGTTTCCTCATCTGTATCTTTTTCAGGACTATTTATCAAGCATCTTCCTGTTCTCTATGCTTGGACTATCAATGAATAAGTTAGACAAGAGCCTTTGCCTGCGTGCTCCTTCTTGCATGCTTTCTCCCTCCTTACACTCTCGTGTGGAAACGGATGTTATAAATAAATTCTATGCTTTGTCACAAGTTGATGGGCGCTACGGGTTAAGGAAAAGGATGTGAAGTTCACTGAAGAGGCTTGGGTTGGGAGTGCTGGAGGAGTGTACAGGTAGGTTCTGATTTTAAATAGGGTAGTCAGGGTGGATTTTATAAGTTGACATTTGAGCAAAGACTTGAAGTGAGGGAGTTGTCAGAATGTATGATGGGGAGACCACTCCCTGGGAGCAAGAATAACCAGTCCCAAAACTCTAAGGCAGAAATATGCCGGGCAGCTTGGAGGAATATCAAGGAGGCCACCGTGGCTGACTTAGTCAGTGGGGAGGAAGAGACAGCAGGAGGGCTGGAGGTCGGATATGTGATGGGATGGATTGGGTAAGCCCTGGGAGGCCATCACATGCATTGTGTCTTTTACTCTAAATGTAGGCAGCCAGGGGCAGGATTTTAGCCGAGGTGTGGCATGAACTGTCTCTTGTTTGAAAAGCATAACTCCATCTGTGGCCTTGAGGATGTGGGGAGAGAGTGGAGTCAGGGAGAATCTCGGGAGGCGACTACAGGATCCTCGAGGTCTATGTTGGTGGCCTGCACCAGGCTGCTAGCGGCTGGTAATTCTCAGAAGTGGCACATTGGGAAGGTTGTGACAGCATTTCGTGGTAGCTTGAATGCAAGAATGGAAAGGAAGAGGGGGTCAAGGGTGAATTCGAGACTTAGGGCCTGGGGAACTGGAAAGGTGTGGTTACTGTCACCTAAGATGGAAAAAGTTTGGGGTAGAGCATGTTTGGGGGATTAAAGACCAGTTTTGGAGGTATAAGATTTGAGATGTTTTCGTGACGTCCAAGTAGAGATGCTGAGTACACAGTTGGATACACAAGTCTGCAGTTCTGAAGAAAGGTCTAAACTAGAGATACACTTTAATACAATGGAGATATTAAGAATAATTACATGGAAGCGCTATTTTAAAGATAAAATGAAGTAATGCAATTAGCACTCTGTCTTCTCAAAACATTTAATAACTGTTAGCTAAAATAATTACCTGAAATGAAAAAATACCTATAGTTTGTTTTGTTGTTTGCAGTAAAAGTGAATAAAATGTCACAATTATTTTAATAGTATTTGTGACACAGTAGTTTTAGTTAAGACACCATGACTACAAACATTTACAATAAACCTTTCAGTCTCCTACTTTTCACTCTGATAGGGTACTTGGAACCATATTTTGTAAGGTTTAAGTTAGTTGTCATAGGGTACCTCTTTAATTAGAAGTAATTCTGAACTGTCTAGTTCCATGCAGTTTTATATACATATATGTATAATTATTATTTTATGATTTATCAAACTCAGTTGAAAATTTGCATCACTGATACACATTAGAATTTAAGCATTTGCCCAGGTATTCAAGGAAAAAAATGTACTTGTCTTGTAATTTCCATAGGGGTACTTACTTTCACATCTTCCCTTCACTTTGCAATCGAAAACATGGCAGGGGAAATATTATCTTACTGGTCTTTGAGTTCCCCTTAGCTATCTGCAAGTCCTTGAACAGCCTTTGTGGCTTAACCAAAATTCTCTTCCATCTTCATTCCGCTAACAGATATTGGTCTAAGCATGTACTTATACTAAAAAATGCATGACCACGTTGTCTCTACACATCTATAATTTTATGTTAACACTATCATTATGTAAGCTATACTTTAATTGTAATTATAACAGATTTTATGTCAACACACATCCATTTCTAGTGTTCATCTGGCGTTCAAGGGGAGAGCAGCATGTCGTAAATCTTATCAAAATATAACATCTGAAGAATAGAACAGAGGGTAATTGTGTAATTCTGTATTCACTCTAATTAAGTTCAGTGGAGTTGGCATAATAGAATTAAGATGAAAAAAAAAAAAGACATCGAGGTACCACGGCTCCCTCTCCTAACACACCCTTTTCGTATCCGAGAGCAGAGACTCAGCGCCTTTCTGTACAGAAATGGAGACAGGAAGAGGCCAGAGGATGAATGACAGGCACGAATGAGGTGGAACTTTGAAGAGCAACATGGAAGTGAAATACTTCTTTTGTATTTGGTAGGTGGGGAAAATGTACCAGCGTGTATGCCTACTGGGACCATGTTTTCCAGAACAGTTAAGCCCAGTGTCAACTATGCTGTCCCACCTTCCTCGTAAGTAGGAACATACTGTTACTTGAACCTTTGCTTCCTGTTTCTTGATACCTGGTTGAGAAGATTATCACAGGAACTGCATCTTGTTAGCAAATACACTGTTTTGAAATGATTGACACTCACTGAAGAGTGGCAACTCCAAGCTTGCTCTCTCTTGATCTTGGACTGTTTAAGTCTGGAGTGCAGGAGTGGGTTATGGGGAAAGACCATTGGAATTCTTATGTCTTCAGCGTAATGGTTATAGCATAATGGTTAGGAGTGTAGGTGCTGGTTCAAATCTCTGCTTTCCACTTGCTAACCATATGAGCTTGGGCAATTTACCTGATTACCTGAACCTCAATACTCCTGCCTATAAAATGATGTTAATAATATTTCATCCCCATAGACTTGTTTTCAATGTTAAAATGAAGTCACTTACACCAAGCACTTAATACAATGCCTAGAGCATAGTAAAGTCTATTATTATTACTATTACTACTACTACTACTGTTATTATTATTACTATCACGATGCCAGGTGCTATTTTTCCTATGCCTTATTCCATTATCTTCTGCCCTGTCCCTCCATTTCTGTCTTGTTTCTGTACAAGGGTAGGTTTGTCACAGAGCATTTTCTTTCCCTAGTGTCTGACTCTTAGTCATCAAGGTGACTGGTCCACGACCCGGCATTCATTGCTGCTCGTTGAAGCAACCCATTTTGAGAAGGGGAGTTGGATATTGATGCCAAGTTGGGTCAAGGAGAGAGCATTTTCTCTCTTCTGCACTCAGAGAGCTAAGTGAAATATTCAGGCCTCAGAAGGAGAATCAGGCAAAGGGCAACATGCTTAATTTCATACCTTAGTGATTAAGAACAAGTCAGACAGGCTGGATTTGAACTCATTTCCGTCATGTACTGACAACGGGATCTTAGGTGCTTTTGTAACCCGTCTGAGGCTCAGTCAACATCTGAAAGAGACGAATAACATTATCAGGACCTAGCGTATAGCCTCGTTGTAATAAGTGAGTAAATCCTTTTAAAACGTTCAGCACGTTGTTTGGCATATAAACACTTAATAAAATTTAGCTTCTTTGACTACTACCGCTGCTAATATTATTAAGTAGCTGAGCAGATCCGAGGCCCGTTTTTTTCTTAGATTGCACATAATCATTTGGACAACCAGCTCACATTGATCAACCGTTGCTTATATATAAACGCCCATGAACCCAAAGGTGCTTTAACTCTCTCCCAGTCACAGCCTGTTCTGGGGGCAGAAGCAACACCGGCACTACCCCCGTCATCTTTGCCTTTATTGTCACTACACTGGCCTGCCGTACTGAGCACTTTCTGTTTGCCAGGCACCAAATTTAGCCCTGCGTATGCACTATATCATATAGTTCTCACACTCAGGTGGGAGACATTATCATCATCCCCAATTTTCAGATAAAGACGCCGAGGTGTTGGAAAGGTAAGAAACTTGACCCACAGCAAGAGATGGAGCCGGAGTATTCAAACCCTTCTCTCTGACCTCAAGAACCCTTAAATATTAGCATACTACTACATCCTGGTAAGAAAATCTGCTTCCAGCCACTCTGGTGAGAGTAGAAATGATTCTCAGTCCCCACATTCCTCTATTGCCCATGCCACCCTAGCCTCAGGACTAGGGGGGAAAGGAAGTGATCTCTTCAAAGAGCAGCCAAAGGGAACCTACTCCCTTCTGCCTTTTCATAATCAACTAACCAATATTTTATTTCCTTCTTAAGAGTCCCCACATGTTCCTTTTGGTACTTAGCTTGGCCTTTTAGAATTCTGACATTCTGTACGTGACTCATCCACTGTATTTCACGTTAATTTATTGAGGTCAAGTATAGGGTCTTACTCATCCTGAAGTCCAGTTATCCCCTGTCACATCTAACTCTGTTCGTTTCTTCTTGTAGGACATCTGCAGATATTTATTTGAATTTTGTTGAATTGTTCTCATCAATAGTACATTAAAAGTTATACAGAAAGTGCTTTCTTATAAGGAAAACCGTCTAAATAGATTTCTAGCTCTTTACTTTTTATAGCACTATTGTAGAGATTATAGATCTCCAGGTAATATTTTTTAGATTGAGTTCTTCATATCATCTTATTTTTACATATAATGATAAATCTGAATTTTCTCTATCAAACCTCCAAGACTTCACTGGCTTGTAAGTTAGCTTGTTGATTATGTGTTGTTGACTTTTCCATTTACAATGATATTTGATCCTGGTAAGGATGGGGCTGGGTGGGAAGGTACATCTTAGGGCCATAAATTGGTTTTGTAGAGAACTAACATAAAGATCTAAAGTCTCATCATATTTCTGCAGAACTCATGAATCATTTTATTATAATTCCGTTCATTCAGGGAGCATAACACCATTTTCAAATTGTTATTCCTAATTCGTTCATCTTCTCTTCCTTAGTCTTAGTGAGAAGAGAGCAGGCTGAATGGAAGAAAGTCATTATGACCACTGGGGCCACTAGGGTAGGCATCAGTCCCAGAGTTTTGTTTTCATCTCTCCACTATTAATATTGGCTAATGTCTTGAGTGCTTACTTGGTGCAAATTACTTAGCCGACCATGGCAAATGGATTGTGTCATTTCATCCCCTGATAGTCATACAATTAATGTATGTATTATTATGATATCCCATAATGCATACACGGAACAGAGCCTCAGAAGTAGTTATTTGCTCACCAAAATATGGTAGATGTGGAATTTGGACTCAGGTCTGATAGACTCCTAAGTCACTCCTAGTGATTTTTACCACTAAATTAAAGTTGTATACCTCTGGAGAGTAGATAGTTTCTAAAATTTCCTCAGCTCTAACGTTTTATAATTAAATTTTTGTCTGATGGCAAGCTTAACAGTTACGATGGGTAGGAAGGAATGCCAGCCTGTTGAATGGAATTTCCCTGAAATAAGCCTGTTTTATGACACCAGTTCACTCATTCATTCACTCAGCATGTATTGAATGTTTGCTCTGTGCAAAGGCATTTTAGGCATCACAGTGGAGTGAGCGCCCCTTCCATAGACTCTCCTGCAGCACTCAGAGAAGTCTTGGACTGGTTTGCCTGTTATGGAATGGGGCTTGGTGATAGAAGCCTGGTTTGTCCTCCACTGATAAAACTAAGACATACTCATATGAGTTTATAGGCATCTTGAAGCCGTGGGATAGTAACACACATGAATCTTACCATTTTTGCCTGGGATTAATGATATAAAGGCTTTGGATTTGGGTATGGAAAATGGGTGCAATTATGGGTGTGTTGGTTCTACATATATATGGACATCACGTGTCATCAGCCTGCAGCTACCTGCCATTCCTCACTACTCCTTCTTTTCACAAACCAAACAAGTACCTTCTTATCTCTCCTGTGGATAAGCTCTTGACAGTGGCACTAGGGCCTCCCTCAATAAGTACATCATTGGCTAAACCAGTGGTTTCTCAGATATGCTCATTGAACAGCCCTTAAGGTGGATTGACATTCCACTGCCTAGAATAGAATATGGTGTTCTTTAGAAATCGGGGGGGGGGGGGGAATAGGTCACCAGATGTACTGTCTTTAATTTAAATTGTTTACATATATATATATATATATATATATGAACAATTGTTATATATGTGTATGTATACTTGTTCATATGTATGAATTATTTAAAATTGAAGAGATTATATATATACACACACATATATATATATGTATATTTAAATTTTGGCTTCTGTTAGCAAATTAAATTATTAGCAGATCCATACTGCAGGGAAATAACCAATCAGATTTCATTCAATAGCTTGCTTTTTTGTAGATTTATGGTTGTGATTTTATATCTGCAGGTATGTTTGCTGAAGAAAATATTTCTACCACTTTACACCAAATTAAATTCATTTAATACCAATGCGGCATGTCTCAAATGTCTTAATACAGTTTTAATCTTTAATCGCATCAGAAGTATGGAATTAGAAACATACCCCAAAATCATTTGAAGATATAATTACTTTCATTTCCCTTATACTTTTGAGACTTTTGAAAAATGAGTATTTAGTTGTACTTATCTGTTTCTGTCTCTCTAAGGATAGCAAACACTGAAACACAATTCTTTTTAAAAGTCAATATTAAAAATATATTGTCCAAGATGATCAAAACTAAGGAAGTGGCAAAGAAATTCAAAAATTTAAACTTTAAAAGGGTGCTTTTTTTGTGAATGTGTAGTACTTGTTCTTCTGAAGGAATTAATCTTTTTAAAAATTTAATTATTTTTTATTGAAGTATACTTGGTTTACAGCGTTGTGTTAATTACTGCTGTACAGCAAAGTGACTCTGTTATACATATGTATATACATTCTTTTTCATATTCTTTTCCATTATGGTTTATCACAGGATATTGAATATAGTTCCCTGTGCTATACAGTAGGACCTTGTTGTTTAGCCAGTCTATATACACCAGTTTGCATCTGCTAATCCCAAACTCCCAGTTCATCCCTCTCCCACCTGCTTCCCCCTTGGCAGCCACCAGTCTATTCTCTATGTCTCTGATTCTGTTTCTGTTTCATAGATAGGTTCATTTGTGTCATATTTTAGATTCCACATATAAGTGGTATCATGGTATTTGTCTTTCTCTTTCTGACTTACTTTGCTTAGTATGATAATCTCTAGTTGCATCCATGTTGCTGCTGCAAATGGCATTATTTCATTCTTTTTTTATGGCTGAGTAGTATTTCATTGTATATATGTACCACATCGTCTTTATCCATTCATCTGTTGATGGACATTTAGGTTGTTTCCATGTCTTGGCTATTGTGAATATTGCTGCTGTGAAGATCAGGGTGAATGTGTCTTTTTGAATTATAGTTTGGTCTGGATATACGCCCAGGAGTGGGATTGCTGGATCATATGGTAGGTCTATTTTTAGTTTTCTGAGGAACCTCCATACTGTTTTCCACAGTGGCTGCACCAACTTACATTCCCACCAACAGTGTTGTAGGAGGGTTCCCTTTTCTCCACACCCTCTCCAGCATATGTTATTTGTAGACTTTTTAATGATGGCCATTCTGACTGGTGTGAGGTGGTACCTCATGGTAGTTTTGATTTGCATTTCTTTAATAATTGGCAGTGTTGAGCATCTTTTCATGTGCCTATTGGCCATCTGTATTTCTTCTTTGGAGAAATGTCTCTTTAAGTCTTCTGCCTATTTTTTTCATTGGGTTGTTTGCTTTTATTGTCATCAAGTTGTATGAGCTGTTTGTATATTTTGGAAATGAAGCCCTTGCTGGTCGCATCATTTGCAAGTATTTTCTCCCATTCTGTAGGTTGTCTTTTCATTTTGTTTATGGTTTCCTTTGCTGTGCAAAAGCTTGTAAGTTTGATTCGGTCCCCTTTGTTTATTTTCATTTTTATTTCTATTGTTTTGGGAGACTGACCTAAGAAAACATTGGTATGATTTATGTCAGAGAATATTTTGCCTGTGTTCTCTTCTAGAAGTTTTATGGTGTCATGTCTTATGTTTAAGTCTTTAAGACATTTTGAGTTTATTTTCGTGTATGGTGAAAGGATGTGTTCTAACTTCACTGGTTTATATAAGGCTGTCCAACTTTACCAACACCACTTGCGGAAGAGCCTGTCTCTTTCCCATTATATATTCTTGCCTCCTTTGTCAAAGATTAATTGTCAAAGATTAACTGAGGTGTGTGGGTTTATTTCTGGGCTCTGTATTCTGTTCCATTGATCCATATGTCTGTTTTTGTGCCAATACCATGCTGTTTTGATTACTGTGACTTTGGAGTACTGTCTGAGTCTGGGGTGGCTATGCCTCCAACGTTGTTCTTTTTCTTCAGGATTGCTTTGGCAATTCTGGGTCTTTTATGGTTCTGTATGAATTTTAGGATTATTTGTTCTAATTGCGTGAAAAATGTCATGGATAATTTGATAGGGATCGCATTAAATCTGTAGATTGCTTTGGGTAGTATGAGCATTTTAACAATATTAATTCCTCCAACCCAAGAACATGAGATGTCTTTCCATTGCTTTGAATCATCTTCACTTTCCTTTATTAATGTCTTACAGTTCTCAGCGTATAAGTCTTTTGCCTTCTTGGTGAGGTTTATTCCTAAGTATTTTATTTTTGGGGTTGTGATTTTAAAAGGCATTGTGTTTTTACATTCCCTTTCCGATATTTCATTGTTGGTATAAAGAAATGCAACCAATTTCTGTATGTTAATCTTGTATTCTGCTACCTTGCTGAATTCGTTTATCAGTTGTAGTAGTTTTCATGTAGAGTCTTTAGGGTTTTCTATATATAGTATCGTATCATCTGCATCTAATGACAATCTTACCTCTTCCTGAAGGAATTAATCTTGAAGTTCTACTAAGACTTTTGGGATACCTGTTTTAATGAGCCACCACTTCCTGCCTGAGATTGCACTATGCACCAGAGATTCTAGAATTAGCATAATAAAACTAATAATGCAAGCAACAGCAACAAATCTTCACAAACCTTCCTTGCAAGGAAGTAAAGTCCACTGGAAAAACAGACAAGTGAAACACACATTCAAAATGGCAGTGATTCTCAAACATTTATGTGCTGAAAAATCATGACAAGCATGATACCCAGGGCAATTACTAGACCCCTTCTCCAGCTGGTCAGGTGTAAGGTCCTGTAACTCTATTTTTGGTGAATGCCTCCAGGAGAGTCTGAGACAGATGTTCTCAGTTGTCGTCAACCTTTAGTGTGCATCAGATTTGCCTGAGAATATTGTTAAAACACAGATTGCTGGGCTCCAGTGCCAGAGTTCTAACCAGTTCCCAGGTGTGGCTGATATTGCTGGCCCAGGGACCACATTTTGAGAACCACCTTTCAAAACTCTGCAGTATGCGGTTGTGTGTGTTGTGAATGAGACGGGCCCAGAGAACCAAAGGAGGGCAAAGGGACTCTGCCCTAAATTAGTCAAAGGTAACAATAGCAGCTAGAATTGATTGACCCAAGAAAAAATTATAAGAACTTTACCTGCATTTGCTCATTTAATCCTTTCAGTGAGGTACATAGGTGCTACTTAGTGTTCCTCTTTTACAGGGGTGTCCAGAGAAGGTAACTACTTTGCCCACGTCCTAAACTGGTAAGTAACAGATTAAGAATTCAAGTCTAGGAAGTCTGATTCCAGAGCCCACACCTCTACCCTTTCTGCATGTAGAGAGGAGTAAAGGGTTGTCAGTGAAGCCTTCCTGGGGGCCCTGGCCTCTGAGTGTAGATAGAAGGATGAGTGGACATAAAGATCATTATTTGTGTGTGGTGGGGGTAGGGGAGGAAGTATGAGGGCTTCCAGAAGAGCCCGCCCTCCCCATACATCTGCTATAAGCAAGTCTGATGATCAGGAGTCCGGAACATGAGTATGACTATGGGATACTGAGAAGGGTTCTAGAACCCTGAGGTTAGAGTTCTGGATCAGTTAGTAGGTAACAGAAAGTGAATGAGTAGATTTACCTTACTTTCCACGGGTAGCAGGAAGTTTGGAGATAGTCCCTCTAGCGTTAGTCCAGCTGCTGAAGGGCATCACCAGGGGACTGGGTTGCTTCGCTCTTCCAGCTTCCACATCTCTAGCATGTCCACATAGCTTCAAAGTGACCCCAGAATCTCCAATAGTGTTCCAACAATTTGGGCAGGAAGAAAGAAAAGGAAAAAAAAAAGAAATTAAGTAAGAAAAAAAAGGCAGTGTCTAACTCAGAGAGCAAATTTTTTACCACAGATGGTCAGCAGACTTGCACTTAGATCTCATCAGCTCGGATTTTAAACTGGCCACCTTAGCCTTAAGGATAATGGGGTCTCCTAAACCAGGGCTCTGATAGTAAGGAATAAGGAGAGAGTGGTACTGATTAGCAGTGCCTGCTGTCCCAAACAAATATCCCCAAACTATTTTTTTTTTCAAACTATTTTTTTTATCCTATATTTTACTTTAAAGAATGGAGGGGAAACATTATGTATCTGTAAATAGCCTTTTAGAAAGGGTACAATTATATAGTTATACAACCCTCTGGAGGGCTCCTTTCTTCTAAAATCTCTTTAAAAACTGTTCAAGGTTAAGGACATTTTTATCTTAATTTAGTAACTTGCAGTCGATTATCTTGGAATGACATCCTCTCTCTGCAGATGTTCTATCAGGCTTTAGAAAATTCTAGAAGTGGACAGAGAAGTGTTATGGTACATGTATTTGCAATATGCACGTCTTTGAAATGAAATCCATTTAGGGACCAAAAGGCATTTCATGTCTTTGCTATACATTTTCACATATTTGCCTTTCCAGAATTCCTTTGAGCAAATCTGTCAGATGTAACCCATCCGTTTCTCCCATCTGAATTCTTTATTACTAAACATTCTTCAGTATGCTCTCACTCCCCTCGGTGAAAGGCGTTTCTCTGGGTCCTCACCCTTCTCATCTCATATGTGAATGCGTATCTTAAACTGAGGCAACAGTATGCTATGACTTCTCCATAACTTGAAGAACCCGTCTTTGTGGGAAAAAAAGTAGACTTACTAACTTAAAAGGTAAAATGCGCGCAATGTTTCTGAGAATTAAAAACTAAGATAAAAACATAAGCAAGGGAAAAAACTTACAGTGGATCCTTTTCAAAGACTTTATTTTACAGAGAAGGCAACTGAGGTTTAAAGAAAAACTGCGTTAGTTAAACACTAAATAATAAACCTTAAACCTCAGTGGAGCAACACATGGACAGTTCATTTCTCACTCACTCAGGAGTGTAGTATGGACTTTGGTGGTCTGAGGGTCAGTTTTCTGCTCAGTTATTCAGGGACCCACCACCTTCATCAAGTGGCTCTACGTTTGTCCTAAAAAGGAAAGGAGAGAGGAAGCTGCAAGCTACAATTATCAACTCGTTATCCTTCAGACATAAACTCTTCAGATCACCTCTGGTCACATTCTTTGGGATAGAACCATACCCAGATGCAAGCGGAGATGGAGAATGTTGTTCCTATCTTGGTCCTAGTGATGCCTCTACAGGCTGGAGGAGCTAATTAAAGTGTAGTCAACAGCTCGTTGTTTCTGCCACAATGAGTGATTAGCCTAAGACTGTGGATTAATTATGTGTGTGTGTCACATATACATATAATACACACAAACATATATATGTGTGTGTATATATACATTTTTTAGCATGAGTTGACACATGGGGCTTCTGCCGTACCAAAAGAGTACAAACTGCCTCTTTTTGCTTTTTCTTAATTGAAGTTGACTGCTACTATCTATTTCCCTTCATTTTGCTACCTCCCCCCCGCCTTTCAGTATTATATGAAAATTCTGAAAGAAATAATTTCAAAGTTTCCAGTGCTTTTAAAGGTAATAGAATACTCAGACCTTAACAATTTTCCTGTGTGAAACTTTTGCCAGACTAAAATAGTTAACTTATGAAAAGTAAATTTAGATTGATACAAAAGAGAAAATAAGCTGATTTTTTTTTTTTTTTTTTACACAAATACCCTGAGCCAGGGTGGAAAATAAATGGAAAACTGGAGGAATTTAGATCCTTTTGTTGTAAATTTAAATATTTTTAATTGTAAAAATAATACAGGCTCATTGCAGAAACTCCAAAATTGAAAGGATTTAAAGAAAAAAGGAAAAATAACTCAAAATCCCATTTCTGATAAATCATCTCTGTAACATTTTTGAGGGTATCTTTTGAAACTTTTTTGTGATGGGGTGCATATAAATACAATGCAAGTATAAAATACCTTTAATTATTATATCAAACTACAAAACAGTTCTATAACATTTTTATTTAGTAATATAAGTATGATTACTCATCACCTAATAAAAATCTGCAGCATCATTTTTAATGGTTGAACAGCATTCTGTTATTTATTTAACCAGTCCCTACTGTTCAACATTTAGATTATTCCTGTTTTGCTTTGCTAAACAATGAGACAAGCATCCTTGTTCATATGTCTTTGAGCATTTGTTTATTTCCTTAGAATGGACTTCTAGAACTTGAATGGCTGGTTGTCAGTTCTGGTACATACTGACATATTGTCTTCCAGAAAGGTTACCGTGCTTTTTATTTCTACCAAGAATTTAACATCCAGTGTGGTTTCTTACACACACTCATCAGTACCAGTATTATCAATAACAATACCAGTATTATCAAGTTTTTTAAAACTTTGTCATTCTAGTCAGTAAAATATGGCACCTGAATTATTTTATTTGTATTTCTTTGATTAATAATAGCAAGGTTGAACATATTTTCATATCTTTATTGGCTGTTAATACTTTTTAGTTTGTGACTTTATGACATCCATTTTTCATCGATGTATAACAACCTTTTATATATCAATGTGTTTATTTTGTTTGTTGTAAATGCAATTTTTTTCTCTTCATTTATTAATTTTTATTTTGTGTGTGTTGAACTTCTTTAATACTGTCAAGTCTATTCAAAAACCCTTTAATGAACACAACAAATGTGGAAAATCAGTCATTCTCCTGCATTTTGTAATCAATTTATTTCCTTTTGGGCAGTACAGAAATGTAAGTTCTTATTTCATCTTATGGTTGGAAAGAATCTCTTCCCTCGGAAAGGGATTATAGTCTCCATGATGCAGTAATGGGAGATTTTATAGGGTGGGCAGGGTCTACAGAAGAAAAAACCCTAAATCACACTCCATTGGTGGTTGCCTTATTTATAAAAATGGCATTTGAGGTTGTGTGACTGCCATCAGGTAAGCAAAATTAATTTTTAGCATGAAGTACTCCTATCAGCAAGAACAGCCTAGGATAGGCTAGCAGTAAGAAGTGAGGGGTTATGGGATTGGGGCATAGCCTCTGTTTCCTCCAATGCAGCTGGAAATTTAAACTCTGGGGCTCCTGCTTGATCCAATCAGCCCAGGTAGTATGTGTTGCCAGGTAGGGTGAATAGACTCAGAAGTACAAGAGCTCATCCTTGGTCCCCTCTGGAAATGAGCAGAGAATACTGTGTCAAGCAGAGGTGATCAGTCCATGGTCTGGAGACTTGGATCTTCTCACATAGTCCTTAAAGTCAGGGTGAGACAAAATGCCAATACAAATTATATTGATGACAGTATCAATGAGGTGGTGACATTGAGTCCTTTGACCCAACGTGTGTCTGCAGTGTGCCATCCATTAGTAAAGGGGCAAAGCCATTTGACAGATCTATCTGATACAGTGAATGAATCTGACACGCATATTTTGAAAAACTGAAACTGTATCCATTTGTCAAGAACAGTGGCTACTTGTTCTGCTTTATTCCCCCTGGTAGAACTAGGTAACATTGCAGGCAGTAAGACGTTCCGGCATTTCACCCTGGAGTAGCCCCAAAACTGAAGAAGCTGTCTTATCAGTAGTTAGCTCCTTGTCACCAAGAATGTTAAAGTAGATTTGTATGATTAGCAAATTAAAGAGACTGTAGTGCCTACCACTACTGTATTCACTAAGGCACCCAAGTTATTCTAAAGAAATCCTAATAATACATTAGGACCGTTTTGAATATTTTTATTTGATTAGCCGTAATCTTCTAGTTATAACATCCATCACCATTTTGACCACTGAAACTTGGCCTTCTTTCTTACAGCCTAGCCCTGTGGTCTTGGGCTAATCACTAACCTGCTTAGATACAATTTTCTTCTCTATGAAATAGAAACAATATTATATGCTTTGAAGGACTGCAGGAAGATGAGCTGTGATGTTTATCAAGTGCCTAGTAAGTAGCCTGGCCCATAATAAATACTTGGCTAATTGTAGATGTTAGTTTCATTTTTAGTTTTATTTCCAAACATTGCTCTTTACTTTTGGAACTCTAAAATTTGTTTTGAGAGTGGAGGACTTGTTGTTTGGATTCCTCCAACACTCTCTGTATATTCTGTACTTCTATCCCTACATCATTTATATTAATGGAATAAATGATCTTTGGTCTGGTGATTCCAAGGTGACGAGGAGCTAAGTGGAGGTTCAGTATACACCTGGAAGTATGGATTTTCATGCCCAGTGCAAATGTGGGAAAGGCATTATTCCCACATTATAAAGGGGGTAAAGACCTCCAACTTGAGGAGACTCTGGGTTGAGAGATGAGAGATTTACAGGTACTGTGTTTATCCTGCAGGGTACCACAGGGGCTTTTATGTTCTGTAGCAAGAATTTGCACCTTATACCCTTGTAGTTAGATGTAAAGCATACCACATAACTAATATCTAGTAAGCATTAGAGTTAGAATAAATACCACTTATTTAACGTTTCCTTTGTGTTAAGCATTTTACAGTTACAACATATGGATGGATACTATATTGTAATGGTTAGGAGTGTAGTTTTTTGAGCTGGATAATCCTGGATTGGAGTCTCATCTTTATTACCTCTTTTTTTTCTGTTTTATTGAGGTATAATTGACAAAATTGTAAGATAGTCAAAGAGTATATCATGATGATTTGATATACATATCTGTTGTAAAAGGATCCTTCCCATCACGTTAATTAATACATCTAACAGCTCATGACACCTTTTTCCTTTTTTTCTTTTTTTGGTGAGAACACTTAAGTTCTATTCTCTCAGAAAATGTTAGTTATACAATACAGTATTATTGACTGTAGTAACTATGTTATACAGTAGATCCTCAGACCTTATTCATCCTGCAGCTGAAAGTTTGTACCCTTTTACCAGTCTTCCCCCCTTTTCCCCACCCACACCCCAGCCCCTGGCAACCAGTTTTCTACTCTGTTTCTATGAGTGTGGCTTTTTTTCTTTTTAGATTCCATATATAAATGATATCATTTGTATTTATCCTGTCTGGCTTATTTCATCAGCATAATGCACTCCTGTTTCCTCTATATTGTCACAAATGAAAGGATCTCCTTCATTTTTTTTAAGGCTGAATAATATTCCATTACTTCTTAAATGAGTGACTTTTGGTACATTGTTTACATTTTCTAAGCCTCAGGGTTTCTTTTCTTCTGTAAAAAAAAATATATATATATATATGTATATATACTAACAGGTTATTTTCTGATATGTGGAATGTTTGTTGAATCAACAAATAATGTGACACTTAGCACTGTATTAACATTTATTAATACTCTCCCTGTTAATTTCTACAATAAATTGTATAATAAGTAACAATAATAATAGTACTACTAGTAGTTTTAGAAAATGCATAGGATGTGCCAGGCATCATATACTGTACTACCCTCCTTCATGTGTACCACAGGTTACATGTGGATATCATCTTCCACGTTGTTTCCTTTAAAGAAAATTGAAGCTCAGCAAGATTGAGTAGCTTGCTCCAGATGTGAACTCAGGTCTGAATCACTCCACATATAGGTTCTTAATGACTCCATGTCTTTAATTCCACATCTGCATTTGTTTGTTGTTGTTGTTTTTAACTTTCCAAGCATCTGATCTGAAATTCCTTTCTCTTTGGGGAATTTTCCACTTTGTGGGTCTTGGTGAGAAACAGAGCCTTCCTCTTGTTATACAAGCTGAACATGTCAGATACACTGTTTACTCACATGCTCAGTCTCCCTTACAGATGGAAAACAGTCGGGCGACCTCAGGTTGGCCAACTGCACCCCTCTCTTGGATTTTGAATTACAAATAAATGATGTAAAGAAGCAAGGCCAGCAGTGCTGGGTCAACCTCCTGTTTCCTGTTCCTGCTTGGTAGCAAGGCCAGCTAGGACTTATAACATCACTTTGGCCTGATCCTATAATTGCAATAGCATAGCCTTGGCTTTCGGTTGTTTAGTCTGCTTCTAGTTACTGAGACCTAACCATAAACTTCCAAAAGTTTCCTTTTCTGCTCAAATTAGCCGTATCTGGTTCCTGATGATTACAAATAAGACCTTTCCTGATACACAATGGTGACCTACTTATCCAGGCAGATGTAACATCGTCCTGGCAGGGACAGAGGGCAGGCAAGTTCCTTGAACAGCTGAACAAGAAGAAAAAGACCTAAGAAGGAAGAATTGAAGCCAGTTCTGCTTGTGTTATAATTCTACCCGCAGATGCCTCTGTTTCACAGACCACATGCTAAGGACCACGTCCCTTCCCCTGTAACAGACGAGCAAAGTAGACCCAGGCCTTCCAACCCAGAGACCAGCTGAGCTGTACCGTGGACAATCTAGGATGTGAAAGACTTCACTCAATGTCTTTGTCACTTGACACATTGTTCCTCTCTTTGGGAAGTAGCTTCTTTGTGTGACAAGAATATGCTAAACCAACACTTAAGTGGACAGAAGTGAAAGATGCCAAAATTAGCTACAGAAAAAAAGGCGTAACGACTTGTATTTTCTGTTATTTGAAGGTGTTAAGACCCCACATAGAATATGAGTCCTTTAAAGGAGAGTTGTGAATGGCCCAGGGAATGTTGAATTTCCATGTGGCAATATGTTCTTGATCAGTCATGATGATGATGATGGTAGCATCAGTAGCATTTATCAGTGTTTCCTGGGTGAGAGGCACTTTATCCTAATGACCTTTTATCCCCATGATGACCCTGTGAAGTAGGAAATACTGTTTCAGCATCTTCAGCGTTTTTCTTTTTCTTTTTTTTTTCATCAGGAATTTACCCTAGATCACAGTTGGGTGGTAGAACGACCAGAACTGGACACTAGCCTTTCCTGAATTCCCAGAGTGTGATCTTAGCAGTTGTATTGCCTGATGCAGAGCCATGTAAATGTTGCCAAAGCAATGAAACGTGTACCTATTTCTAACAGATTCTAACTCAGAAGCTCTGGGGTTAAGTGCAGAGCAGTTGAGTGTGATTGTCTTTACAGACAGTAGATAACTTAAGAGAAGTTGTTTAAAAGTATATTTGCATATTGCACTACACTGTCATATCTGTGATTGGTTAGCTATTGAGTAACTAACACAAATCCCAATCCCATCTCTAATCTCATTCATCTCTTGTATGATATTTGACCTAATTGAGGCAGTTTTTTTTTGTTCTTTCCCACAAACACACATCGAACATCCAAAACATGCTTACCATTTGTGAGCATATTCTCTTAGTTATTTAGGAGTTGAGTAAGAGTGAGAGAGAAGGGCTTCCCTGGTGGCGCAGTGGTTGAGTGTTCTGCCTGCCGATGCAGGGGACGCGGGTTCGTGCCCCGGTCCGGGAAGATCCCACATGCCACGGAGCGGCTGGGCCCGTGAGCCATGGCCACTGAGCTTGCGCGTCCGGAGCCTGTGCTCCGCAACGGGAGAGGCCACAACAGTGAGAGGCCCGCGGACCGCAAAAAAAAAAAAAAAAAAAAGAGTGAGAGAGAAAAAGACACATAAATATGAAATACGGTCATCATTTTTTCAATATCCTTTATGTTGTTAATCCCTCTTAGCATTTACTGCCATCCACTCATTTGTATTATTTGGGGTATAGCAGTTTATTCACACAGCATTTTTACATATGGCTTATCATTTGTATTCTATTTTAATAACACTAATAATTATAGACTATTGACAAACTCATCAGACCCTACATATTCATTTCAAAATCATGAAAATAAGGTGGAAAATGAGGTGTAAAGTGGAAAATCTATGTGTATGTTTTCATTGGTGGAATGAGGAGCTACCTGAATACCACTCCTTTAGCTTTTCCTTCAAATGGTGCACTTTTTCCTCCATGCATAGGAGTCCCTTCCATTAGGTAAACAGTAGTCTTGAGGGCAAACCTCAGAAGTAGAAACAGGAGAACTTTTCAGTTATGGTAAAATCAAACATATTTTTCTTCAGTAGTGAAAAAAAAAATTCTTCATGAGAAGTTCAACCACCGTGAGTTCCATGGTGAAAAACTTTCCACTTATAGATGCAACTTCCCCCAGAATTCTGAGAAATGTCGGTAGTAGAGAGGGGTGTTGCATACACCTGTTTCATTTCCCTCTGACTTTTCCTTCTCCTTTCTCTATTGACATTAAAATCTATAGTGAAAGCACATAGTAAGCAGTCTAGGACAATTGATACGACATTTGATCTAAATCTCCAAAGTCTATTTTAGATGGGGATGCTATGAGAGTCACAGGAGGGGAAAAAATCTAGAATTATTCTTATGTGATCAAATGTACTAAAATAACAAAAGCAAATCTTATTTCTAGCTAATAAAATCACATTCCTTATATGATGTCATATTATGGCAGAAAAGAAATATATGCGTCTATTTTCTTCTATATTAAAAGTGCTAAGGAGTGGGGACCAATGAACTAAATCAATTGTTCTGGGTTCAAGTTGTAGTTTTTAGTAGCCATCCTTCTTAGCAAGTTTTCAGAAGCAAATGTAGTTCGTTTACTATCACCACTAAATGTGCAATTGTGTAGATTTGTGGAAAAAAGTATTATCAAATAGATATACTTTAAAATGATTTGTGTAAATTTATCTATTCATATTATTATTCTCCCCAAGTAAATCAAAATCTACTATATACTGTGTTTTTCTTCTATAGCTTAAAAGGGGAATGTATGTGGAAACTTATTCAAATATTTATTAGGTGTCTACTAAGTGCCAGGCACTCTACTAGGCAGTAGAGATGTTGTATTAGAGGTGGAAAATGTCCTTGACCTCCAGAACTGATACTCTTGTAAGAGAAATACTGGGTCAAACTAAGTCAACAGTTTCTTTGCTACAGAGCTTTTTACGAGTCTTGTGAATTATGAGTCTCTGATAAGGAGATGTAGTGGACAACAGATCCCAAATTTATTTGAAATCTTTTCCTTCATGGACTGTCTCATAGGATTTATGATCCACTGAACACACCTTGAGAGACACTAGTATTCTGCAGTGGTTAGTTAATTGTTTTCTATTAAACAACTATATACTGAATCCATGATATTATTATCTGGATTTTTTGGAGGATACAATGAAGTACATGGCCACTGTGATGATAAGGGGGTCCAGTTTAGTTAAGAAGAGAAACCACAGCAGTTATAACTTAATGTAACAAAGAAATACACACACATATACATATATATATATATATATGTAAATTACTATTTATATAGTATACAATGTCTTCTGAAGAAGATAGAGTTGTTTGTAACTTGGGATCTCACAGGAGGTTTCACAGAGAAGGTAGACCCTGAGCTGGGCAGAATTTCAGTAAGTTAATTTGGTTCTGACCGTACGATAAAATCAGGTATTTGCACTGGTCAATCTGACCTTGATGGAACAGCATTCCATGTGCAGGGAATAGTGTGATCAAACATGCAGTGGTGGAGATTGCCAGATTGTAATATTCCAGTACCTGGAAAGTGTTGGAACATCTGCTTTCTCCACGGTCTAGAAAAGTGAATCTCGAGTGAAATGCAAGTATAATGGAGGCCAGTGCTCTTTGCTTTGTACGCTGCTTTGATTCTACAACATGCAACAATGTAGTGATCTGTTTCAGATTGTCATTATTCGAGAGGGTTCTTAGTAACAGGAGTGGAAAAGGAAGACCTCTCTTCTTGTGTTTCTGCCCTATGCTCTTAAACCAGAAAAGGTACCAACATCACTGACCTGACCTTGTCTCAGGTTATCTATCAGGATCTACTAGAATCATTCTAGTGAAAGGTAACTAGACGTCCAAAGGACTTGAAAGATACACTATAACCTTTGTATACTTTATATACCTGGTGAAACAAAAATGTCACCTGAGTGGTCCCCTTCCCTAGAAATACCAGTATGTTTTTCCAGTGCATGGCAGAACTTTGCAGGTAAAACTGGGATAAAGGTGAAGAACAGGCTTACAATTCTAGTCCTTGAACAGCACCTAACACACAACAGGTTTTCAATAATCTTAGCAACAGTATTCACAAATAATGACCATCAGCGTAACTGCTCTTTTGTGCCAAAATACATTACCATATTACTTTTTTTTCCTTCAGCTTTACAACTTGGGTTCTATTATTGTTTCCATTTTACAGATTAGGAAAGTGAGGCTCAGAGATGCTAAGTCACTTGGGCAAGGTCACAGAGCTTGTAAGAGATAAACCTGCACCCTTACTGTTGGATCCTACAAAGCAGACCATAATTTAAGTCCTTCAAAATATACCTCAGAACATTTGAGTAAATTAATGAATAAATCCTCCTAGTCAGACTGACCAGATCATTATATTAGGTTCAGCTATAAGTGGAGGAAAGTCATAATCATAGTTGGAGAGTTAATACAGTAATTTACTTGCTTTGAATTTTCTAAATGATGTTTAGCTGGTAGTTTCATGATGATAACCATCGAATAAAAACAGGCATATTTTGGTGTTTGGAATAAGATCTCATATTGAGTAAAATACATATTGATTCCTAGACCTATATGATGTGAGTAACAGATGACATTGAGATGTCATCTAGAAGTACTCCTGTGCAGTTCATCATGTCAACCCCAGCTAATAATTTTAGAATGTTCAGAGTGAATAATATATGCAGCGGTAAAGCATATTTCTAATCAATGCAAATAATATTTTTCCTATGCGAAACCCAGAGTTAAGTTATAACACGCATCATAAGATTAATGGGCCATTTTTTCTTCATCACTTTGCTAAATGACTTAGTCTGGAAACCATTCAGAAGGTTGCGAATTGGAGCTGAGCAGTAGCAGTGAGACTGTGCCTCTGATGATGAAACTATTTCCACCCCGACCCCTACCGCTCCCTTCTTGGGAAAGAAGGCAACATTTCTCCTAGAAAAAGTCACAGGTTCATAAGCTGGCTTGTATAATACGTTTGGAGGAATAGTGTGTCTTTTAAGCAGAGCCTATCTCGGCATATAAAATAATTTTTACCTACCATTTAATGAAATTAACACTCACTTTGAGGCTAGCTCTTTTGCCATTTGACTCCTGGATCACGTCTATGGATATATTTTTTTCTTGAGACGAAGTGTGAACCCAATATAGTATCCATCATTCAGTCTGTCTAGCTGATGTACATCATCTGAAGCACAAGCTCCCTGAGGCCAGGCACTTTATCTGCTCTATCAGTGTAGCCCTGATGCCTAGTGTCTAGCTTTTGGAGATTCTTAATAAACATTTGTACTGAATAAGGTATGTATATGGTGAGCAAAAGTTGGCTTCCCATTTTACAGTCAAGAGTATCCCACTCATGTTCTGTGAACACTGGATAGCAGAATCTTACTATGTTATTTTTCTGTTCCCTTTGCAAGTTTCCTGAAAGGGCATTCCTGTCCTTAGAATGTCCATCTCCTCCCATCTTCCTGGAGAATAACTCTTCTTTCTTAAACACTTAGCCCCATTATTGACTCTTTAAGATTGAACTTATTACCTCCTTACAAACAGGAAAATGCATTGCTTTTTTTTTCGACATTTATCACCAGAAAATTATTCTAACACCTGAAATTCTGGACCTAAAATGCCTGGACTAGTGGTTCTCAAAGTCTGGTACCCAGACCAGCACATCAGCTGCACGTAGGAATTTTTAGAAGTGAAAGTCTTGGGCCCTGCTCCAGACCTACAGACTCGGACACTCTGGGGGTGGGGCCCACTACCTGTTTCAGCAAGCTCTCTTGGTGACGCTGATGCATACTCAAGTTTGAGACCCACTGCTTAGACCTAGAACTTAAGGTTTAGGCTTTGGACAGATCTGAGTCCTAAACACTACTGAGACACTGGAGTGACCATGAGCAAGTTACTTCTGGGAACCTCTTAGCATCTGTGTGCCTTGCTTAGCTAATAGTGATTTAAATTAATTAGAATAATGCACACGGTGTACTCAAGAGAGTAACCAAAGCATGCTTTATGTTCCATAAATTCTAGCTGTTTACCATTATCACCAATCAGAGCTTACTGACACATCCTGAAGACATTCTTCTAATAAGTGTAATAATGTGGTTTGTAAAATTAACAGCTTAGAAGAGCATATTATGAAGTTCATCAGACAGGGTCTCAGCAGGAAATCAGGGGTACATCAATAAGGATAAATTGAGCCCAATGTAGAGAATCAAGAGATAGTGTAGTGCCCTGGGTTCAGTAAAAGTGTGGCTACTTTATAGGAGATGAAAGAGAAAGGAAGGCTTGCTGGAGAGAGAGTCCTCCCCAAAGATGCTGTGACGCCCCACAGAGAAGCACTGTATGTTAGTTGGGGGATGCAGCCAACTCCCAACAATTTGGCAAGAATTAATACCCTAACTTCACTCCCCTCCTTCGTTCCCTACAATCTTCTATTGGTACTCTTCATTGGTGAGCCAAACGGAAGCCAGAGCAAGGACACTTACTAAGACAGGCCGTGCAAGCCATCCATATAGAGTTGGGTGGAGAAAGGATGTGGAAGGGCAAATAGGACGTATTTCCCGCAGGTGGTGAGCGAGCTGTAAAATCACTCGCCCTTCTAACATCATTGCCATTGCAGGAGCACGGAGGAGCAAGTGGTTAGTTCTGACTTGGCAGATCCAGGAGACTGCAGGACAGAACTGGTATATGAGTTGGGCTTTAAAGGTAGATTTGAATTTTAATGGAGAGTATGGAGTAAGGAATGGTGAAGAACCAAGGGAAAGGGAGATTCATTGCAAATGGAGAAAAGAAAAGTGGCATAAAGACAAGAAAAGTCAAGACTTACGGAAGAGATAGCAAATACTCTGCGTGTGACTGGAGCAGAGAATGGGTAGACGAAGGCTGGAAGTTAAGATGAAGTCATCCTTGAATAACATTAAAGTTTCCTCCTTTAACCTCAATTTCCACCTTCTACTCCCTTCACTAACATTGGAAAATTAAAAGTGAATTTGACTGGGTTGGTGGCAATGGTAGTATGAAGCAAAGAGAGGAGAATAAGAGTAAAAAATTTAGTAGTACCTTGGTGAAGCTGGGTAAATGATGGGTGGCGGTGTCACGTCAAAGCATGGGCAAGTGATTGTGACAAATATAGGCTTATTTCTTGACTATATGACTTCAGTTAAGGTACTTAAGCCCTCTAGGCTGCAGTCTCCCAACCTGTAAAATGGGGATAAAACCTCGCTTCCTCCAAGGTTTCTGTGAGGATCTAATGAGAAATGGAAGTAAGAGTTGAGTCCAGTAATCAGTTTTTAATACATATAAACTAATGTGAGGATGAGGGTAAGAATACTTGCTATCATTTATTGAATACTTATTATGTGTCCAATATTGTGCTAGTCTATTTACATATCTTTTCTCACTTAGCTTTCTTTTCTCTTATCTGCCTTTCTATAGGCAAGAGATAACTGATGGCTCAGTTATGAGGAAACGCAGTTGTGAGGAAAATGTCAGAGGGAAAATGTACCAGAAAGTTAATTCCTAATGGATCTGTCAGCCTTAAACAGAGCATGTCTGTGCTAAAATGTGTAAAATATCTGTGCTAAAACTACTCAATTGGACAAGTTTTGATAAAGTATTAACTTAATGAATAGGCATAAACAGCTTGGAGCTTTTTGGAGGGTATGTGGTAATATTAGTATTGGTGTGATGACTTTTCAAAGTTCTGTGGCGTATAGAAGTCAAAAAGAAGACCCGGAAAGGGGGAAAACTCTCTCTGAAAGTTATTGGGGAAGTCTGGCTAGTAAGACTCCAAAAGGGAGAATCAGTAAGAGGCCAGGTTATTCATAGGCCTTCTAAGAATGTGTCCATGAGAAATATTTACAATGATTGGATGCCGGAATAAAGGAGAACACTGGCTCCATAAATGGTAACTTATTTTATACAAACAGGCTAATGATAAAAATAATGAAAATCTGATGGATTTTTGAGAGTTTCATTGACCAAACTGAGACAAAAGTACATAACAGCTAGATGCTCATAGTTTTAATCAGTTCACTTTGGAGTCAAGCAAAGATAGCACCTGAAATGGTAAGGGACGTTTATGCAAGGTCACAGAGATTTTTGGTGGTGCATTTGGGATATAAACCCATTTCTGTAAGAATTCTTTCAGAAGTCAAATGTTTGCTTGTCAAAAATAGCATGAACTTACTTCCAGGAAAAGTTCCTAAGAAAAAATAATTTGAGTAATGAAGAACACTGATGTAACAGTTAATTTAAGAACCCAGAAATGGAGGTAAAGAGTAAAGCAATTATGGGTTAAGAGTCTGCATAGGCAGAAGGAGCGGAGCGGCTGCTGCTCAATGGCGGAAAAGCCGCCGGTGTTCTGACCGCTTCGTCCCCCTAGCAGTTGCGGGGGAGTTTCCTGCCGGCGCGGCTGGAGTCTCTGTTTCTCAGGGTTCGGTGGCTGGAAGATGCTCCAGAGAGACGAGGCTGCGGCGGAGGAGGTGGCGGCGGCCGAATCGGCAACGGCGCTAGGGTGGAGAGAAGGCGGCAGCGGCGGCGGCGTGCGGGGCCCAACGGTGTAAACAGCCCCGGAGGCGGCGGAGGCGGTGGCCAAGACCCCGAGGGGAAAGCGGCGGCTGAGCCAGGGTCGCGCCTCCTTTGGAAGCCTGGGCTGAGTGCAGCAGAGGGGTTCTGCGGCGGGCGCGAGCGGACGCCCTAGACCTCGCCTCCCTCCCTCGCCCCAGGTAAGGCCGCTGGGCGCCCCGCCGCAGGGGGTACGGCTCGCGGGCACCTCCGAGGCCCCGGACCGTTTTCGGGGTGCCGCCGAGCTGCGGCCGGGACCTCTTCCCGCTTAATCCTCGCCTCTTTCCCTCGGCCGCGGAGCCCAGAGGAGCGGGACGCCGGGCCTGGCTCCTGGCTAGGCCCCTTCCCCAGCCGCCGCCTCCGCGCTCAGCCGAGGCTGGGAGAGGCTCGGGGCAGGGAATTTTAGTTTGCTCCAAAGCCTGGAAGTAAACTGCTTGTCCCTGTTCTCTGCGAGCATCTCTTTCACCTGAAAGCACTCGGGCTACTCCAGGCCGTAACTCGTCCCTTCCTGGTGCATGCCTGTTTGAAAACACTACCTTTTCCCATTTGTTTCCTCGTTAGCTTCTGCCTTCCTCTGCGCTCCATTTCACTTCTTCGTTCAATCTTCTTTCTCGCTCTTCTGTCTACGCGTCTCACCACCTCCTTCCTCCTTAGCGACTTTATTTAAATCGTTTCTCTTTTTCTTCTCAGGAGACTCCGGTCTTCTCTTCCCTGTCTTCCCCAGCAGTCCTTTTCGGATGTCATTCTTTTTAGTGAAGTTCTTAAATGAAACTGCTATCGTCAGTATCCCAAATCTACCAGAGGCCCATTAAGAATAGACTCACCAGCTTTAAGTGGCAGATCAGTTTCTGATTTCACCGAGCCTAACATCCTTTTTAAAAAATTGTATTATTAAATGTAGAGTGTGGAAATAGCCCTGAAGTTATTTTTAAAATGAAGGGCTCAATGAGTGTTGGAAATAGTTATTTCATTTTTTCAAGTTGCATGACCTCTAATGTCAGATTGAGCAGATCTAGAACATTTTTGCCCATCTTGTCTGGCAGAATGCTTCTTAAGCGTTTTGATAGCGGCTCACATTCATCACTATTCAAGTTGGCTTAAAAACAGTTTGAAAACTTTAGAAAAAAGACATTATGAGAACAACTAGGAAGCTGTTTTGATGAAGTCACTGTTAAATACCTTTTAAAATAGGCTTCACATGTTTTATGTATCAAAATAAGGTTGGCGGGAGTCTTGTAAAAAGGATTATTTAGGAATTTGAGTAGTCTTAAGAGTTACGTAGCTATTTTGGGAAAAACATTCTTTTTCTGTTAACAAGCGTTTACAACTCCTGTGATGTGAGAATTACCGAGGTTTACCGTGGGATTAACACAGGAACTCATTTTATTTGAGCTACTACATGGATGTAGAAGTGGTAAATTGCTCAGGTTAGCGTAAATCAGTATGTAGAAGAAAAAAAAAAAAAAAGAGTCTGCATAAATTCCCCTGGAAGGGGGATATGGTCAGAGATGGCAATTTGAAAACAGTGAATCACCAAAAGTAAAAGTAAATTACAAGCTGTTTTGGGGGGTCTTCAAGAGAGATTTTATAGATTGAACAACAACAGCAGCAAAGATAAAATATAACGCTGTCATGTAGACTGCAGCCTGAAAAGAAAGCATTGCAGAAAAGCCACATCATCCTGAATTTATATTTCCGTGCATTTGAACAGAGTGGAGAGCAGTAAAGTTGTTTTAAGAGCGAGTGATTTAAGTCAGCCAGCTTGTGAATAATACAAGATATTTTTGCATTTACATTAACTTATGTCCATAAATAACGAACTTTAACAATGAACAAAATCCATAATCCTGATAATGCTAAGAAAACTGGAAAGATACCTTTACCTTGAAAAGACAGGATAAAGAAGATAGCATAGAAATTTAGGGAGATTGCAGTTTTAGAAAAATTATATTAACATTTATTAGCTGCTACAGCTTTGAAATGTGATGATTTAAAGAAAGAAGTAGACTGTTGATTTCTAAAAGGTACATTATGTTGGCTGAAAGAGAAGAGAATCTTGTTGAGACCTAAAGTGTTCTTTTAAGGATATATTTCAATGTCATTTCAAAAAATAAACACATTTCCCATAACAAAACAGTGAGGTTAATGGAATAATGCAGGTGAAAGCTTTTTGGCCCAAAGGAGTTCCATCCTTTGGAACAAAGCTTTATCGTTGAACACACCATGACCCGGGCCTGTGAGTGCCAGCACAGTGGCTGTTTTTACAAGATCTGGTACAATATTCACAGTAGTTCTGGCCTTAGCACTAGGCAAGGACCATTCTTTTTGTATCTTCCTGATTGCTTCCTCTACAGAAATGGGATAATCCCTCCTCTTCTAAACTGGAAAGTAGTTTCTTCCCTCAATAAAACTAGTTTCTTCTCCAGGTTGAGCTTTTCCAACTCTTAGAGGTCTAAAATGAATGATATGAAACATACTATATTTGCATCTATTTTTATTTAAGAGTTAGCTAAGGAGATTTATCTAATTAAATAGGAATTTCCTAACAGATGCCAAAATAAACAATCAACAAGTCTTCTTTAGAGATCATATATATTATATAACAAGATCCACCTAAGAGTTAAAATATAAGTAGGTATACAATTTAACTATTTGAAGATATTTTTTCTTCTTACCACTGAAGCAATAAGCAGGTGGTAGTACAGTTTGGGGAAAACAATATTTCTGGCTTTTGTTTTATTTTAATTTGTGATATTCATGAGATCTTTTGTGAATCTTTTGGGTATATAGTAAAATTAATGGGTTTTTAACTTTGTATTGACTCGTATTTTTGTAGGTTTAAAATTTTTCTTCTGGCTTTAACTTATACTATCTCCTTTTACTTTTTCAATTAGAAATAATGTATTTTTCTCAGGATTGCAATCTCAGTGCAGTCCTCTACTTTTCTATTTGTTGGACGTTCTCTTAGACGTCTACATTTTTGTCTAGTTAGTACATTTCTAGTTTTTTATACAATTGATAAGAACTCTTTCATCTTATGAATTCTTTATATTTTCTCTTTGGAGACAAGACTTATAGGGATTTCCTTGGGCTTAAACTAGAAAGAAAAACGAATTTGCATATGAAATGTTGAAGGCTTTGTTACAAAGTGGGTTAACATTATATGTATGTTTGAAATAAACTACTTCAACCAGAGCACCTAGCTGTTAACCTCCAGATTAATATCTATCATAAAATATGTGCATGCTTCCAACACATGGCATTGCCTCCTATTACTGCATGTCCAGGAGAAATTGGTTTGTCTTGTAGCAAAAGGCATTAGCTCTTTGCACATTTTTTTTTTTTTTTTAATGACAGCTATCCAAAAATCAAGCTGAACCCTTGTATATGAGGACAGAAAAGGACAATTTTTAGACAGGTCTAATATCCAGTTGTACCTTTCAGTCACTTAGAGAGAAGGCTTAGACCCCTGAAGCCCAAAGTCACAGGTTTTTTAGGATTATGGTGGTATATACCTCCAGTTTATAGAAAAAAAAATGCGTTGTAGAAAGTCCAAGTTAAATTAGTTAAATTAGGACTAAAATCCAAGTTAAATCTAGAACTAAAGTTTTACTGCCCCAAATACTTGTAAACTCTAGGTTACTGCTCTGTTGTCCATTTCATCAGTTGCAAAATATTCAAGTTAGTCTTTCAATGCCAACAAGAACATAAAAATGCATTATATCTAAAAGCAGAGCATGATTGCCAAGCCAGATCTGCGCATTACCTGAGAGTTTGGGGGCCACCCAAGCGGCATCTACTTGTTTGCTACTGACCTTCAGTTAGACTTGCTCAAGAATTGTTACAATGTAATAACATACACCCTTATGTACTCTTGAGTTTATTGAAAACACACAGCAAATGTGCACACACACACACATACACAGCAGCACGCACCTACTCTAGAGCCTAGAATTTTAAGAGTCAGAACTTTTTACTTGCTTCTGGATTAAGATGGACCCTGTATTTCCTCAGCATGCTAATTAGAAACTCTAGAAACAATTCAAAACCAGCTTCTTAAAATTCTGTTTTAAAAAAATTGATGTTAAATATTATCCTCAGAGAGTTCTACTCTGACTTTTCAAATTGTTTTTTTCTCCCTTCATGGGATAAACAGTTAGGGTTTCTTTTTGTTTGTTTTTTTATCTCATTGTAAAAAATTCTATCTTAAAAGCTGATTTATTATTTCTTCCTTAGCATGGATGACATGGGAACAAAGATGATATTTCATCAGTCTTGTTTTTTTTTTTTTTTGCTGTACGCGGGCCTCTCACTGTTGTGGCCTCTCCCGTTGCGGAGCACAGGCTCCGGAGCACAGGCTCAGCGGCCATGGCTCACGGGCCCAGCCGCTCCGCGGCATGTGGGATCTTCCCGGACCGGGGCACGAACCCGTGTCCCCTGCATCGGCAGGCGGACTCTCAACCATTGCGCCACCAGGGAAGCCCAGTCTTGTTTTTATTTAAGTTGAAAGGTTATATATTTCTACTATCTACTGCAATAATGCTAAATATTTTTATAGTGCTTGTAAATCTTATGACATTATTTTTTTAGTTTGTATTTAAGGCATTTACTCAAAAGGGACCATATGCCTCAGTTCATGTTACTCTATCATCAGTGTGTATGGTCACTCTATTTTCTAATACTTTTAAGATTGGTTTTGGCCCCGACGTTCCTCTGCCAGATTTATTTCCTTTATTTTCCCCTATATAGCACCATTTGGGCCATTTAATATGTAATTTCCCAACTCACCTTTCATAGTTATTTTAAACGTGTATATATTTGAAATACCGAATTGTTTTGTATTTTCTAATTTTTGCAAAAGTAGTATCGACTAAAAATCACATCCTATTCTTCTATTTTTCTACACAAAATTATTGTTTTAAAATTTGTCTGTGTTGCTCCATAGAAATTATTGCTTCAGGCCACTGTCTAATATTCCACCATATGTTAATACCATGTTTTGCTTATCCATTACCCTGGTGATACATACTTAGGCTATTTTCAACACTTTATGTCCACCATAAAGCATTAATACACTCTTTCCACATGTCCCCTTGAGTAACAGTGCAGAGTAACAGTGCAGCCGTGGAATGGCTGAGGTAGAAGTCATATATATGCCTTATTTCACAGATTCCTCCCCAGAATAGCTGTACCATTTTCCCCTCACCAGCAATACTTGGAATTTCTCTCTTGCCATATCCTTTGTCACCACACACTGTTAATCTGCATTTTAAAAAATTAATTAATTTATTTATTTTTGGCTGCATTGGGTCTTCGTTGCTACACTCAGGCTCTCTCTAGTTGCAGCGAGAGGGGTCTACTCTTCGTTGTGGTGCGCAGGCTTCTCATTGCAGTGGCTTCTCTTGTTGCGGAGCACAGGCTCTAGGCACGCGGGCTCAGTAGTTGTGGCTCCCAGGCTCTAGAGCGCAGGCTCAGTAGTTGTGGTGCGCAGGCGTAGTTGCTCCACAGCATAATTTGCATTTTAACTTCTGGAAATTTGGCATGTGTGGATTCATAGGAAGTAAGGTGTTTTAATTCTGCATTGCTCTGATTCTAGAAAAGTTAGGTCTTCATATACTTTCTTGCTATTCATGTTTTCCATTCTGTGAATTGCCTATCATGACCTACGCTCATTTTTCTATTGAGTATTCTGTGTCTTTAGAGATGTAGAAGTTTTTGTATTCAGATGTTGAGTCCTTTATTGGGTTTTAGATAATGTATATGTCTTCTACCCATCAACTGTTTTTCAGTCTGACTTTGGTATCCTTTATTGTACATAAACTTCTAATTTTTTATTAAAGTATAATTGATTTACAATATTATGTTAATTTCAGGTGTACAACATGGTGATTCAATATTTTTATAGATTATGCTCCATTGAAAGTTATTATAAAATATTGGCTATATTCCCCATGCCCTACAATATATCCTTGTATCTCATTTATTTTATACATAGTTGTCTGCACTTCCTAATTCCCAGTCTGTATCTTGCCCCTCTTGCTTCCCTCTCCCCACTGGTAACCCCTAGATTGTTTTCTATATCTGTGAATCTGTTTCTGTTTTGTTGTATTCATTCATTTGTCTTATGTTTTAGATTCTACTTATAAGTGATATCATTACAGTATTTGTCTTTGTCTGACTTATTTCACTAAGCATAATACCCTCCAGGTCCATCTATGTTGTTGCAAGTGGCACAATTTAATCATTTTTTATGGCTGAGCAGTGTTCCATTGTGTATATATGGCACGTATTCTTTGTTCATTCATCTGTTGATGGACACTTAGGTTGCTTCCATATCTTGGCTATTGTAAACAATGCTGTTATAAACACTGGATGTGGGTGCATGCATCTTTTCAAATCAGTGTTTCTGTATTCTTCAGATATGTACCCAGGAGTGGAATTACTGGATTATATGGTGGTTCTGTTTTTGTTTTTGTTTTTGTTTTGTGGTACGCGGGCCTCTCACTGTTGTGGCCCCTCCCGCTGCGGAGCACAGGCTCCGGGCGCGCAGGCCCAGCGGCCATGGCTCACGGGCCCAGCCGCTCCACGGTATGTGGGATTCTCCCGGAGCGGGGCACGAACCCGTGTCCCCTGCATCGGCAGGCAGACTCTCAACCACTGCGCCACCATGGAAGCCCCTGTTTTTGTTTTTATTAACATCTTTATTGGAGTATAGTTGCTTTACAATGGTGTGTTAGTTTCTGCTTTATAACAAAGTGAGTCAGCTATACATATACATATGTCCCCATATCTTCTTCCTCTTGTGTCTCCCTTGCACCCTCCCTATCCCACCCCTCTAGTGGCTACATCAGTTAACATTCCCACCAACAGTGTACCAGGGTTCCCTTTTCTCCACATCCTCGCCAAGGCTTGTTAGTTTTGTTCTTTTTTATGATAGCCATTCTGACATGTGTGAGGTGATCTCTCATTGTTGTTTTGATTTGCATTTCCCTGATGGCTAGTGATGTTGAGCATCTTTTCATGTGCCTGTTGGCCATCTGTATGTTTTCTTTGGAAAAATGTCTATTCAGCTCTTCTGCCCATTTTTTTAAATCAGATTTTTTATATTAATAAATTTATAATTTTAATATAGTTAAATTCATCACTTTTGCTTCATACAATGTATGCTTCTTTATTTTTCAAAGATCTATTTCATCTCTTACCCTGAAATCACAAATATATTACCTTGCAATTTCTTTTATTCTCTCTAGATTTTATTTTTCACATTTAAATATTAAAACTATTGTATTTTAGTTTTGTACATTAGGTGGAATTATATAACATAATGGTTAATAGAATGATTTCTGTGGGGTTTAAGTTCCAGCTCCACCATGTACTTCTTAGGCTAGTCATTTTATCTCTCATACCTCAGTTTTTCCACCCGTAAAATGAGGATAATAGTTTATGCCTTGTGGATTTTTTTGTGAAGATTAGGTGAGCTATATAGGACTGGGTACAACATAAGTGATATCACTAGGTTAAGATCCAGTCTCATATCTCTTTTGAAAATGAGACTGTTTCCCCAAAAGCTGTAATTCAACTTCCTCCATTGGACTATGATTCCATCTCTTTCATGTGCCAACTTTCTATCTGTATACAGCTCTATTTCTAGGCCACCTGTTTGATTTGTTTTCTTGTTTGCTGTTTCTTCCAAGGGCATCACACAGTTCTTATCTATCATGACTTCCCAATATATCTTAATGTATAGGGCACGTTCTCCATTTTGAGCTTATTTTTCAAAACTACCTTAGCTGTATGGAGAACTTTATTCTTCCAGGTACATTTTGTTTTACTTTATTTTATTTTAATTTTTTTATAGGAGATAGAGCAATGTGCTCTTTTTCTTTTTTCCTTTTTTTTTTTTATTTTTTGGCTGCATTGGGTCTTCATTGCTGCGTGTGAGCTTTGTCTAGTTGCGGCGAGGGGTGGGGCAGGAGGCTACTCTTTGTTGTGGTGCACAGGCTTCTCATTGCCGTGGCTTCCTTTGTTGTGGAGCACAGGCTCCAGGCTTGTGGGCTTCAGTAGTTGTGGCTCGTGGGCTCTAGAGTGCAGACTCAGCAGTTGTGGCGCACCAGCTTAGTTGCTCCGTGGCATGTGGGATCTTCCTGGACCAGGGATTGAACCCGTGTTCCCTCCATTGGCAGGCGGATTCTCAACCACTGCGCCACCAGGGAAGTCCCCTAGATACATTTTAGAATCACTTTTTTATGCTGTCCCTCAAAAAAAAATAAATAAATAAAAGAGCTTGGCCTTTTATTACAGTTGCATTTAATTTTATAGATTAATATAAGGACATTTATATTATTATAGTAAGTCATCTCATCCATACCTGTGATATAAATTTCTTTTACTCGTGTGTCCTCTAATAAAGTTTTCATTATGGAGATTGTCTGCATAATTTATTAGGTGAAACCCCATACTCTCTATAGGTTTTGTTACTATGGTAAATGCATCTTGTATTGTATCTAGATATTGATGCTATGGAGGAACACAATTGATTTTGGTGTATTAATTTTTTTCCAGCCCCTATGTTGAGCTCTTTTCTTAGATTTAATAGCTTATTGATTTTCCTGTGTTTCCAATGAAATACATAATCAAAACAATCTATAAATATGACATTTTTATCTATATTCTTCTAAACCTTCTCTCTCTTTCTATTTCTCTCAATACACAGCTCCAAAAAGGTCCGTTCCAATAGACCAGTAATGTTAGAAATCTTTATCTCAATTCTCTCCTTAAAGGAAATGCTAATTTTTTAAAAAATTGGTAGTATAATAATTTTTGTTAGTGTATACATGTGCCATGTATTTTTGGTATATAGCCTTTATCAAGGAAAGATAGTTATTATTTGGATCTAGTTTTATAAAATTTACCCTACCCAATAGATTTTGAACCTCATGGGATGCTTTTTATCTCTTCTATCTAAAAAGAATGATGATATGATTTTCTCCTTTTATTTAACTAATACAGTGAATCACATGATTTGACTGGCTGATACTGAACCAACCTTGCATTCTCAAGGATAAACCCACTTGACCAAATCGTATTATAGTATAGATTAGCTTTTGCTGTATTACAAACCACCTCAAAACTTAGTGGCTTAGGGAGATCAGCTTGGTGCTTTGTGACCACCTAGAGGGGTGGGATAGGGAGGGTGGGAGGGAGGGAGACACAAGAGGGAAGAGATGTGGGAACATATGTATATGTATAACTGATTCACTTTGTTATAAAGCAGAAACTAACACACCATTGTAAAGAAATTATACTCCAATAAAGATATAAAAAACAAAACAACAACAACAAAAAACTTAGTGGCTTAAAATAGCAATTACTTGGCAATTTGGGACTGGATTCATCTGGGTAGTGTTTTACTTTTGGTTTTATCTGGGCTCCTTCATGCAGTTTTAGTCAACTGATGGATCAGCTGAGTGAGAGCTGGTCTGAGACAGCCTCGCTCACAGGTTTGGTGGTTGGCATGGACAGTGGGAGCACCTGGTCTACTTGTCTTCAGAACCTAGTGGGCTAGTCCTCGGCAACTGAGCCATCAAGCTCTTCTGCTATTGTCTCATCATGTGGGTTGAGTATGCCAAAGCCCAGTCCTGCTGAAGTGGTGACTCAGGAATGAGGGTGTCAGAAGGGGATTGTACCATAATTTTTGAAACATCCTATCACAATGTTTTTCATATACCTTAAAACTCTGTGGAATAATATTGTATTTAGGTTTTTGACTTATATTTTTAATAAGGAAAATTTGATTGTAATGTTTTTTTATATTGCCCTGTTTGGTATAATATTCTTCTTGCACCTCTAGCCCCATTATTCTAGCTTGGAGTACTTAAAATGTATTGAAGGGGATAGAAATGAGTATTGCATCTTAAATAAAATAGTCTTGGACAAGTGGTTCCCACTTATCGCTGAGGTTGTTCAAAAGGCTGCACTCTCACAGTGGACTCTTGAACCCTTATGCACACCAAGCATTACATCTCACTTATACCTTACTAGCATTCTTGTGCTGTTTCCTTGATTTTAATTTAAAAAGTAATAAGTCCTTGAAAACATGCAAAGTAAGAAGCAAAAACCCTCCATCACCCTAGTCTCCTTCCCTCACAGGGGAAGCAACTATAAAGTTAAGATGTCAATTAAAAAATATTTACAAGATGAAAATGATTCTTAAAAGTCCTTGGGGGCATTTAATCATTGAAGGGTATGCTGAAGAAGGTAAGTAACAGTTTGACCTCCAATCCAGAGACTATTGGCAGTAAGTGTAAACAGTGCTCTAACAACATGGCCTAATAGAACTATAGAACTAAAGAAAAAGCTAGGATTAGGATTATTGGGCCCGAATTCACATTGTTCCTAATGAAGAACCTTAAAATCATGAAATATTGACTGATCTCTAATTCTAAGTCATTCCAGAATGCTATTTTCTATGTCGAGGAGTGGAGTTTGAGAGAGAAATAAGAAGGAATAAAGTCCAATTTGGTTTTAAAGAATCATGGAGAAATGAAGATTATTTCTTTCATAATTTCCCTGTAGATAGAGCTCTTCTATGACTGGCTGTTTCACTAAAGCAGGGAAATACAGGGTGTTATCCAGAAAATCATATCAGTTTACTTCAAGTCAGTCCTCTTCTGGGCAAACACATCTTTAACTTCATTTGTATTATATAGTATTTTAAATTATGAATTGTTTTGTCTTCTCAGGTCAGTTTCTTTTAGCCACGTGGGTTTGTTCTCTGTTTATTCCTTCCTCCTTCCCTCTCTTCCTTCTTCTCTCCTGTACTCCCTTTTTTATTTGTGAATTGGAAAGACGATTTCCTTATATATGCTAAACTATGCAATAGCAAAACCCCAAAATATAACTAACATTTTATGAAGAAGACAATAACGAAAAAAAATTATAGTGGAAAAATCTTAGGAAACTGGAAGGAATTTGGGGGTCTTTCTGTCTCGAAGTAGATTTGGAATGTGAATTTCAGGTTCTCTTTTTTAATGCAGGGTTGCTAGTTGAGCCTTTATTTTGTTTCCAGAAAAACAATCAGCTTACATATTTTTTTTAACAAGGTTTTCTTCACCTTTGGAAATTAGTAATGATTAAAAAGAATATTATATAGTTAAGTGATGTCTAATTTTTTTCCTCATGGGTTCACCGTAGTTCAGGTTATAGCCCTGATCTGTTTAATCCTCCAGCAATCCTGAGAGGGAGCACAGGGGCAGATGTTCTTTCCTCATTTCACAGATGAGAAAACTGAGGTTCAAAGATTCAAAGTGACGTTCAGTGCTTCTGCCAAGGTCATTCTCTGCGGTGAAGCCGGAGCCAGGAATAGCACCTCATCCTCTTGTTTTCTCTCATGTGATTCTCCATCCGCTGACCCACTCTCACTATAAAAACACACTGTACCAGGCCTCACACAATCCCTGAAACGTCCTTTTAGTAGGACACTATGGTAGTGACAAGATTGAACAGATATAAAGAATGCTGTAAAAAAGGACCTGTCTTTTTTATTGACTCCATCCCATAAACTTCCACAGCCACACTGCATGAGAAACATGAGACATCCATTAAGATCATGTTCCCCTTAGTTCCCAAAATCTAGCTAGAACTAGATTTTGCAGAAATTGAAGACACATCTTGTGGCCTGACTGCTGAAAATGAGTGTCTCAGGAGTCAGAGAGGCATTGCTGCTCAACGAAGTCAAGAATGCCCTTTGCTAATTGTTTCTCCTCCATTTCTGAGGGAATTTAAATTCATGATCGGCACCATATATTATACTTCAGTACTATTCATCATCCATCTTGTACATATTTGCAGGAAAGAATGTTGCCCAAGTCATTATATCTCGCCATGATTCACAGTCATATGACCTTAGGTGGCAGCTCAGCAGGAGCTTACCGGTGCCTTAAATCATCCCTGTTGTGGACATACAACAGCGTGACCTCCGACTTTCCAAGCTGTCTCTTCATGAAATGAAAATGGAACTGAGAGTTTAGGGGAACGTTTTGAAAGTGTCTGGCTCTTGTAGTCGTCTAATGAGGTCCTCATTTCTAGCTGCTAAACATGCCCTTTAATTGGTGGTCACTCGAAAATCAATGATAATATCACTGTCCAACTCTTTGGAGCTATTTTTCTCTCAGCTTTCTATCCTGCAAGTGCGCGATAAAAGAAACCACCCATTCAGCCATTATCTTGTGTCACTTACTATTCAGAGATCAGTCTTCCTTTATGTGCTCCTTCAGGAAAGACCTGGGTTGTATTTTTCACTTGCCTTTCAGGCAGAGAGTAGAGTCCTTGGCACAGATTAAGTCCTCAGAAATGTTAGATGGGTGGATGGGTGGGCAGTGGATTGCAGCACATGAGCAACTACAGTAACATTGTGATTTTTTTACTGTACATGACAAGGAAATGACCTCAGTTGGGGAAATAAATGCCTAGCACATATGCCACCACTTTCCCCTTCCATCTTCATTACAGTCCTTACTAATCTATTATGACATTTTTTCCCATTGGGTCTAGACATGACCTCAGGATGCTTGTAGAATATAAACAGTCCTGTGCAATGTAAACCTTGTATAATGTAAACAATGCTTTACTGTTTGATTTGAGTTGGGACACGAGAAGAATCCTATTTTCCATCCATAACATAGATGTTGGGAATAATAGCTAATGCTTATGTAAACATATAGATTCATAGGATAGAAAAAATAATTTTTAAGAAATGACCTAGTACAGACTCAGGGGGAAAATATATGTTAACTTGATTATAGAAATTTGGTTCAGCCACTCAGCTTCAACCTTCAAAAATCATGTCACTTTTTATTTTAAACCAACATATGAAACCAAGGTATAGCAAAATAAACCATAAACCTTGCAGAACAGGGCCTTCTAGATACGATCTCATTAGGACCTGATCCTCCATGGTTGTATCTACACAGAGGGGTAATGCCAGGTCCCCTACTGGGAAGTTGAATTGGAGGAAGAGATAGACATAGAGGTACTATGGGTAATTCTAGACTGACATGGTCATCAAGAAATCCTATGAAAAATAATTTCTGGTGAGTATAGAGTAAATCAGCAATGAGAAATGGAGAGGATTGGAATTAAGAAGACTCATCACTAGTCCGTGGTTATTACCAGTGTACCAGTTTAGCAATGAATTACTCAAGGTAATTGATGCTAGGTAGTCTAACAAACACTCCTGAAAGCCAAGTGTCTTAACTTAATAAATGTTTATTTCTCTTGTCAGAGACCAGTGTGAATTAGGATTAGGTGGTTCATTCTTAGCAGATTGCTTTCAAGTAGTGAATCAGGAACCCATGCCCCCTCCACCTTGAGGTGTTGTCTTAAATGCATGACTACCTAAACGACAGCAGAAGGGAACATGGGCAATCATGCATAGTATCTCCTGGCCAGGCCTGAAAGTGGTAGGCCCATACCCTTTCAACAAGAATGCAAAAACTTGACCTCTGCCTGGCTCCAAGGGAGGTTAGAAAAGGTCATTGTTCTGTGTGTCCAGGAAGAGGAGAATGAAATGCATCTCACTGTCTCATCCATAGCTGAAGGCAGGTAATCTGTAACAGAGAGCAATGTTTGCAGATGGTGATACATGAAGATTGAGGAAGATTGATTTCTCAATCATTGAGGAGTACTGTTCCATCTAACTGAGTTCTGAATGGTAATAAAGTCATCCACTGAAAACTTACCAATCTAGTTTGTGTGCAAGATATTATGAATTATAGTCTTACCGTTAATTTAGCAGACCCACAAATATTTACATCTACCAAGCACCGTGCTGGCAACTGCAGCTACCAGTACTTCTTTCCTGGGCCCTGGATAATTTCCAGTAGTTGGTATCAGGATCTAAGCTATCCACTTGATGTGGACACTAGTCCCCTTGTAGCCCTCTCACAGGAGCCTTTAACCGTTCGTGGCCAAAAACAAAGGCAATGGCAAGAGTTACTGCTATGCTTATCAGAAAGTGTCTCCTAAAGTCTTGTCTCCTAAATCATTTTTCTGGCCCCTTTATAGTAATTCTTTCTTTATTCACATTTCTTGGCCTACTGAACACGATAATCAAATCCTCCCTCAATTTTCTTTTTTCTGAAGTATATAAAACTACATTTTCTTCAGCCTTTTTTTAAAAAATGATAATTATCTTGTTTATTTGTATTTGGAAAATCTAATGAGATCACATATTTAAAAATCACATACTATCAAAAGATAAATAGTAGTAGTAATTCCTTCTGGAATATTTTTCCCCCTCATCCAACCAACGTTAGGTCCCTTACCCCCTTTCTTAGCAACTTTTATTAATTTCTTTTGTGTCTATCAGAAGTTTTTTGTGGCAAAGGTACACGTGTATGTTTCATAGGTTACTGTTGTCATGAATTCACAGAAGCCAGAGCCTGGAAAGCATTAAGTGGTCCTGAGCACCCCATTTCCAATAGCAGTGCTGCATTTCCAATAGCAGTGCTCAAACGGCTGGGTGTCCTATAATTCAACTCAATTCTGGCACTATCTACCTGTAGATAGCATCAGATCTCACATGTTAAGGGCTCAGTCCAGCAGGAATGCACACACACACTTCAGGTGCCAGTCACCAAGTATACGTTGTCACCTGTGCTTCCGACCCTTGTACCACAGATCAGAGGTTCCAACGACCCCCTTCTTAGCTTTAATTAATTTGCTCAAGTGACTCATAGAACTCACAGAAATATTCTATTAACTAGATTAACCGGTGTATTATAAAATGGTAGAACTCAGCAACAGCCAGATAGAAAACATATATAGGACGAGGTATGGGGAGAAAGCATGGAAGGCCACTCTCCCCAAATCTCCATGTGCTCACCAACTGGGAAGCTCCCTGAACCCTGTCGTTGGGGGTTTATGGAGGCTTCAGTACACAGCCGTGACTGAATGACTCATTGACCGTGGGCGATTGAGCTCAATTTTTTTTTTTTTTTTTTTGCGGTACGTGAGCCTCTCACTGCTGTGGCCTCTCCCGTCGCGGAGCACAGGCTCCGGACGCGCAGGCCCAGCGACCACGGCTCACGGGCCCAGCCGCTCCGCGGCATGTGGGATCCTCCCGGACCGGGGCACGAACCGTGTGCCCTGCATTGGCAGGCGGACTCCCAACCACTACGCCACCGGGGAAGCCCTGAGCTCAATCTTGAGTGGCTCTTCCCTGCCCTGAGGTCAAGGGGGTGGGACTGAAAGTTCCAACCGCTAATCAAAAGGTTGGTTCCGGGCTTCCCTGGTGGCGCAGTGGTTGGGGGTCCACCTGCCGATGCAGGGGACGCGGGTTCGTGCCCCGGTCCGGGAGGATCCCACGTGCCGCGGAGCGGCTGGGCCCGTGAGCCATGGCCGCTGAGCCTGCGCGTCCGGAGCCTGTGCTCCGCAACGGGAGAGGCCACAGCACTGAGAGGCCCGCGTACCGCCAAAAAAAAAAAAAAAAAGGTTGGTTCCACAGGCTGCCCGCTCCCATCCTTAGGTGCTTTCCAAAGATCACCTTGTTAACGTAACAAAAGACACCATTATCATCTCATCACTTAGGAAATCCCAAGGGTTTTAGAAACTGGCAGAAACTGGGACAGAGACCAAAAATATAATTCTTATTACTTCTAAATCACAGTTACCTAGGTAAATGTTTGTATTACCCCAAACAGGCAGTAGTCACCAGGGAAAATAAGTTAATTGCCAGTCTTTTTTATTAATTTTTAAAAATCAGATTTAAGAAGAGAATTTTTTTAATGGCCAGTGAAAATGTCTCTTACTTTAGCTCTTGCCTTTTTCTACTTATTATTTATTTTTTTCAATTTTTAGTTTAGTTTTGAAAAGTGTCTTTAAGTTATTTTAAGGTTAGAACCGAACCTTCCAGGGTTAAAAAAATATTGCGTCTCTTGAAAGAGATTATTTTAGACTTAGTGAAATGGATTTGTTGCTAGAGAACATGTGACATCATACATTTGACCTTTTTGAAATGATTTACCTTATATCAGCTACATTTTAAGTCCAGCAACTGTAACCAAAAAAAAGAAAAAAAAAACCCTACTAATTAAGGCAACTTTGCAGATTGATGGCATTAGATTATCAATTAAGATCTCAGTTTTAAACCAGATTTTTCCTCTAAATAGTGATCCAAAGAACACTAGTTTTATGGTCAGTCTAATTAGTCAGACAGCCTTCTGATTGTTTAGTGCCTTCACTTGAAGTTTGTTGAATATTTTGAATAGCACCTATGCTCCCATGGGACATTAGTGAATGTGAAGTCAACAAAAAAGAAAAAAAAGTGAGAAAAAGGATTTTGTAGTAAAATAAACTTGAGAAATCCTGGGTTCAGTAAATTTAAACATGTTTCGTGACTGGAGGACTTTTGAGATGTGGAATGAGCTATAATGTGCTCTGTGAATTTCACTGTTAAGTAGAGTTTTGTCTGAAGTGTTTTTAAACTTTATTTGGCTCTACAACCCTTTGTCAGTGGAACATTTTAAAGGACTCTTTGTTTCTAGCAACTTTGGAAAATGCTGTTCTGGTCTCAGTTAAGCCCTTGAAATCTTAGCATTTGGAAGGAGATCCACACACAAGCTCATCCAGTTTCTGGTACAGAAATCTACCATGTATCCATGCTATAGGCTCACTCAGCTGTGGATGAGTATTTTGATAACAAAATGCTCACTACCCATAAATCAGCTGATTCTATAGTCAGAATGCTGGTCTGTTAGGAGGTTTTAACTTTTTAAGTGCCTTTTACTATTAGAAAATTTTAAGCTTTAAAATTTTGTCTATTGGACCTAGATCTGATCTCTGGATTAAGATAAGTCCTACTCAGGTAAAAGAATCCTTATTTTTCAAGGATGATTTGTACATAAAAAAAAAAAATCCATATACTTAAAATCATCTGTAAATAGTGACTGAAGAGTAATTGAAAATACATTTGAAAATAATTTTCATTTGAAATTTATGTCAAAATATGTTATTATATAAACGAATCCAGTATATTTTCTCTTATAGCCAGTAAAATTTAGGTTAAATTTTAATTAAGCACAAGTGCTACAATTAAAAAAAAGAATTGCATTCTGTTTCGAGTGATTATTTCAGCAAAACTGGTTTATGGGACAGTAAACTGTCCTTCACTGCATGTTCAATGTTAGCAGCTCAAACAGGCTAATTCTGGTAAAAATTCAACAGTTTTCCAAGGCCTTCTCTTAATTATTTGATACTCAATTGTTTTTTCTTTTACTTCTATTGTATCTCTTTTTTAAATTGTTAACTACACATCCTCATTTATCAGTGGCTTTGTATGTTTAACCCAGCAGATCTCTGGTATTATTTACAATGGCTTCATGATATTATATCTTTAAAATTCAGAATTTCACTTTAAAGTTGATTTGAATTTTATTTCTATTATACGGTAGGTATTATGTTTATGTTATGAATCCATCAGTGAGTAATTTTCTGAAACAGGATGAGCAGTTTGCTGACTTAGAAGGGCTGGAATCTATAGACACCTTAAAATTAGGATGTAGATAACAAATAGTTGGGTGACAAGAAACCCTGTTATATGAAAACAGGAATAATAATGAGTGTTCCAAATCTTATCTTTTCTGTTCTTCCTTTTCTCCAAAGGTTAGTTCTAGAGTCCTTAATTCTCCATTCAGTATTAAATGATTGACTATTTGCAGCCTTCCCACCATTCTCCCCACTTCTAGGTCTGAGTTTGATAAACCTTTTGGTTTCATCCTTTATTTGTGAAGTAGTGTTCCTAGTCAAGCCAGAAGGCTGTTGCATTAAAGGTTTAGCATTTTAGTGATTTTAGTAGTAAGGGTAAGGATAAGTGGTCTTCAGCCCGTCACAGTCTTCCACCCAACCTTTCTTCATATGAATTTCCTGCAGTAGAAAAATTAGACAACCAGGCTGAATGATTGAGTCCCTGACTAGGACTAGCAATGAACTACTCAGCCCTGGCTTCCTGGGCATGCCATCCTTCAAAAACAGCCTGCCAGGTGGAATCTCAATCCCCTAGCTTGGCATTCAAGATACTCATACTCTAATCCACCAAAATCCACTTCCAGTAGTTCTCCCCACTTCTTTCATACAGCAAATATCCATTCACCCAACTGCATTCACTTATCTGGAGTGCAAGTTCTTTTCCTTATATTCCAATATATCCCTATTTCATCTGCCTAGGAAGTCTTTCAACTTCTTCACAATCTTAAATCCTACATGGTCTTTACTGTCCTACCTTTACAACTTGACCTTAAGAAAATTTTTGCTTTCCAAGATCTATAAGTCCATCAATCAGTAAACCATTAATAAGTTCATAGGCTGCTTCAATACAGTTCTCCTCAATACAAATATAGTTGTCAATCCTTAATAATAACAGCTTATAGTTGATCACATAGAAATGTATTTTAACTCACATATTTGTTATCTAAAATGATAGTATAGCACTGTTCATTTTGTTGGTTATTTTCTCACATATTTTACTGTCAGTATCACCTCTTTGAAGACTTAAAGTATATGTTGTCCATTTTTTCAGTATTTTAGTGTCCTGCCCTGTTTTACACTTAGTGGGTGTTCAATAAATGACTTCGACACTTCACAGAACGGAGAAAATTTTCCCAAATCCTACAAGCGTTGACCCTCTCTGACTTTGCACATCACTTGTTAATGGCAGCTGGGTAGTTGTGTTTGATAGAAATTCAAGAAAAAATTTCTACATGTTTCAAGACCAAAGCCACAGTCATATGAGGACCTTAGTCAGCATCATGAATATATTTTTAAACATATACAATGGAGAATTGCACTTTTATGATTTTGTGATGAATCACATGTAAAACAGTCATTCACATTTTATTTATTTATTATTATTATTTTTAAATATCTTTATTGGAGTATAATTGCTTTACAGTGGTGTGTTAGTTTCTGCTTTATAACAAAGTGAATCAGCTATACATATACATATATCCCCACATCTCCTCCCTCTTGCATCTCCCTCCCACCCTCCCTATCCCACCCCTCTAGGTGGTCACAAAGCACTGAGCTGATCTCTCTGTGCTATGTGGCTACTTCCCACTAGCTGTCTATTTTACATTTGGTAGTGTGTATACTCTCTCTTTGTCCCAGCTTACCCTTCCCCCTTCCTATGTCCTCAAGTCCATTCTCTATGTCTGCGTATTTATTCCTGTCCTGCCCCTAGGTTCTTCAGAACCATTTTTTCTTTCTTTCTTTCTTTCTTTCTTTCTTTTTTAGATTCCATATATATGTGTTAGCATATGGGATTTGTTTTTCTCTTTCTGACTTACTGCACTTTGTATGACAGACTCTAGGTCAATCCACCTCACTATGAATAACTCAATTTCGTTTCTCTTTACAGCTGAGTAATATTCCATTGTATATATGTGCCACATCTTCATTATCCATTCATCTGTCGCTGGACACTTAGGATGCTTCCATGTCCTGGCTGTTGTAAATAGAGCTTCAAAGAACATTCTGGTACATGTCTCTTTTTGAATGATGATTTTCTCAGGGTATATGCCCAGCAGTGGGATTACTGGGTCGTATGGTAGTTCTATTTTTAGTTTTTTAAGGACCCGACATACGGTTCTCCATAGTGACTGTATCAATTTACATTCCCACCAACAGTACAAGAGTGTTCCCTTTTCTCCACACCCTCTCCAGCATTTATTGTTTGTAGATTTTTTTGATGATGGCCATTCTAACCGGTGTGAGGTGATACCTCATTGCACTTTTGATTTGCATTTCTCTAATGTTTAGTGATGTTGAACATCCTTTCATGGGTTTGTTGTCAATCTGTATATTTTCTTTGGAGAAATGTCTGTTTAGGGCTTCTGCCCATTTTGGGATTGGCTTGTTTGTTTTTTTGATGTTGAGCTGCATGAGCTGCTTGTATATTTTGAGATTAATCCGTTGTCAGTTTCTTCATTTGCAAATATTTTCTCCCATTCTCAGGATTGTCTTTTCATCTTGTTTATGGTTTCCTTTGCTGTTCAAAAGCTTTGAAGTTTCATTAGGTCCCATTTGTTTAGTTTTGTTTTTATTTCCATTTCTCTAGGAGGTGGGTCAAAAAGGATCTTGCTGTGATTTATGTCATAGAGTATTCTGCCTATGTTTTCCTCTAAGAGTTTTATAGCGTCTGGTCTTACATTTAGGTCTTTAATCCATTTTGAGTTTATTTTTGTGTATGGTGTTAGGGAGTGTTCTAATTTCATTCTTTTAAATGTAGCTGTCCGGTTTTCCCAGCACCATTATTGAAGAGGCTGTCTTTTCTCCATTGTACATTCTTGCCTCCTTTATGAAAAATAAGGTGACCATATGTGTGTGGGTTTCTCTCTGGGCTTTCTATCCTGTTCCATTGATGTATATTTCTGTCTTTGTGCCAGTACCATACTGTCTTGGTTACTGTACCTTTGTAATATAGTCTGAGCCTGGGAGCATAATTCCTCTAGCTCTGTTTTTCTTTCTCAGGATTGCTTTTGGTATTCAGGGTCTTTTGTGTTTCCATACAAATTGTGAAATTTTTTGTTCTAATTCTGTGAAAAATGCCGTTGGTAGTTGCATAGGTATTGCATTGAATCTGTAGATTGCTGTGGGTAGTACTGTCATTTTCACAATGTTGATTCTTCCAATCCAAGAACATGGTATATCTCTCCATCTGTTTGTATCATGTTTAATTTCTTTCCTCAGTGTCTTACCGTTTTCTGCATAAAGGTCTTTTGTCTCCTTAGGTAGGTTTATTCCTAGGTATTTTATTCTTTTTGTTGCAGTGGTAAATGGGAGTGTTTCAGATTTTTCATTATTAGTGTATAGGAATGCAAGAGATTTCTGTTCATTTATTTTGTATCCTGCTATATAACCAAATTCATTTATTAGTTCTAGTAGTGTTCTGGTAGCATCTTTAGGATTCTCTATGTATAGTATCATGTCATCTGCAAACAGTGACAGCTTTACTTCTTCCTTTCCAATTCGGATTCCTTTTATTTCTTTTTCTTCTCTGATTTCTGTGGCTAGAACTTCCAAAACTATGTTGAATAATAGTGGTGAGAGTGAACAACCTTGTCTTGTTCCTCATCTTAGAGGAAATGGTTTCAGTTTTTCACCATTGAAAACGGTGTTGGCTGTGGGTTTGTCATACATGGCCTTTATTATGTTGAGGCAAGTTCCCTCTATGCCTACTTTCTGGAGGGTTTTTATCGTAAATGGGTGTTGAATTTTGTGGAAAGCTTTTCCTCCATCTATTGAGATGATCATATGGTTTTTCTCCTTCTGTTTGTTAATATGGTTTATCACATTGATTGATTTGCATATATTGAAGAATGCTTTCATTCCTGGGATAAACCCCACTTGATCATGGTGTAGGATCCTTTTAATGTGCTGTTGGATTCTGTTTGCTAGTATTTTGTTGAGGATTTTTGCATCTATGTTCATCAGTGATATTGGTCTGTAGTTTTCTTTCTTTGTGACATCTTTGTCTGGTTTTGGTATCAGGATGATGGTGGCCTCGTAGAATGAGTTTGGGAATGTTTCTCCCTCTGCTATATTTTGGAAGAGTTTGAGAAGGATAGGTGTTAGCTCTTCTCTAAATGTTTGCTAGAACTCGCCTGTGAAACCATCTGGTCCTGGGCTTTTGTTTGTTGGAAGATTTTTAATCACAGTCTCTATTTCAGTGCTTCTGATTGGTGTCTTTATATTTTCTGTTTCTTCCTGGTTCAGTCTCAGAAGGTTGTGCATTTCTAAGAATTTGTGTGTTTCTTCCAGGTTGTCCATTTTATTGGCATAGAGTTGCTTGTAGTGATCTCTCATGATCCATTGTATTTCTGCAGTGTCTGTTGTTACTTCTCCTTTTTCATTTCTAATTCTATTGATTTGAGTCTTCTTCCTTTTTTTCTTAATGAGTCTGGCTAATGGTTTATCAATTTTGTTTATCTTCTCAAAGAACCAGCTTTTAGTTTTATTGATTTTTGCTCTCGTTTCCTTCGTTTTTCATTTATTTCTGATCTGATTTTTATGATTTCTTTCCTTCTGCTAACTTTGGGGGTTTTTTTGTTCTTCTTTCCCTATTTGCTTTAAGTGTAAGGTTAGATTGTTTATTTGAGTTGTTTCCTCCTTCTTGAGGTAGGCTTGTATTGCTATAAACTGCCCTCTTACAACTGCTTTTGCAGCATCCCGTAGGTTTTGCGTCATCGTGTTTTCATTGTCATTCGTTTCTAGGTATTTTTTGATTTCTTCAGTGATCTCTTGGTAATTTAGTAACATATTGTTTAGCCTCCATGTTTTTGTATTTTTTACAGTTTTTTTCCTGTAATTGATATCTAGTCTTGTAGCATTATGGTCAGAATAGGTACTTGATACGATTTTAATTTTCTTACATTTACCAGGGCTTGACTTGTGACAAGTCAATATATGATCTATCCTGGAGAATGTTCCATGAGCACTTGAGAAGAAAGTGTATTCTGTTCTTTATGGATGGAATGTTCTATAAATATCAATTAAGTCCATCTTGTTTAATGTGTCATTTAAAGCTTGTGTTTGCTTATTTATTTTCATTTTGGATGATCTGTCCTTTGTTGAAAGTGGGGTGTTAAAGTCCCCTCCTATGATTGTGTTACTGTTGATTTCCCCTTCTATGGCTGTTAGCATTTGCCTTATGTATTGAGGTGCTCCTATTTTAGGTGTGTAAATATTTACAATTGTTATATCTTCTTCTTGGATCAATCCCTTGATCATTATGTAGTGTCCTTCTTTGTCTCTTGTAATAGTCTTTATTTTAAAGTCTATTTTGTCTGATATGAGAATTGCTATTCCAGCTTTCTTTTGATATCCATTTGCCTGGACTATCTTTTTCCATCCCCTCACTTTCAGTCTGTATGTGTCCCTAGTATGTGTCTGAAGTGGTTCCTTTGTAGACAGCATATACAGGGGTCTTGTTTTTGTGTCCATTCAGCCAGTCAATGTCCTTTGGTTGGAGCATTTAATTCATTTACATTAAGGTAGTTATTGATATGTATGTTCCTATTCCCATTTTCTTAATTCTTTTGGGTTTGTTATTGGAGGTTTTTTCCTTCTCTTGTGTTTCCTATCTAGAGAATTTCCTTTAGCATTTGTAGTAAAGCTGGTTTTGTGGTGCCGAATTCTCTTAGCCTTGGCTTGTCTGTAAAGGTTTTAATATCTCCGTCAAATCTGAATGAGATCCTTGCTGGGTAGAATTATCTTGGTTGTAGGTTTTTCCCTTTCATCACTTTGAATATGTCTTGCCACTCCCTTCTGGCTTGCAGAGTTTCTGCTGAAAGGTCAGTTGTTAACCTTATGGGGATTCCCTTGTATGTTATTTGTTGTTTTCCCTTGCTGCTTTTAATATTTTTTCTTTGTATTTAATTTTTGATAGTTTGATTAACATGTGTCTTGGCATGTTTCTCCTTGGATATTTCCTGTATGGCACTGTCTGCGCTTCCTGGACTTGATTGCCTATTTCCTTTCCCATATAAGGGAAGTTTCCAACTGTATTCTCCTCAAATATTTTCTCAGTCCCTTTCTTCTTCTCTTCTTCTTCTGCGACCCCTATAATTCGAATGTTGGTGTGTTTAATGTTGTCCCAGAGGTCTCTGAGACTGTCCTCAATTCTTTTTATTCTTTTTTCTTTATTCTGCTCTGCAGTAGTTATTTCTACTATTTTATCTTCCAGGTCACTTTTCTGTTCTTCTGCCTCAGTTATTCTGCTATTGATTCCTTACAGAGAATTTTTAATTTCATTTATCGTGTTCTTCATCATTGTTTGTTTGCTCCTTAGTTCTTCTAGGTCCTTGTTAAACGTTTATTGTATTTTCTCCATTCTATTTCCAAGCTTTTGGCTCATGTTTACTATGATTACTCTGAGTTCTTTTTCAGGTGGACTGCCTATTTCCTCCTCATTTGTTTGGTCGGGTGGGTTTTTACCTTGCTCCTTCATCTGCTGTGTGTTTCTCTGTATTCTCATTTTGCTTAACTTACTGTGTTTGGGGTCTCCTTTTTGCAGGCTGCAGGTTCGTAGTTCCTGCTGTTTTTGGTGTCTGCCCCCAATGGCTAAGGTAGGTTCAGTGGGTTGTGTAGGCTTCCTGGTGGATGGGAGTGGTGCCTGTGTTCTGGTGGATGAGGCTGCATCTTGTCTTTCAGGTGGGCAGGACCGCATCCTGTGGTGTGTTTTGGGGTGTCTGTGACCTTATTATGATTTTAGGCAGCCTGTGTGCTAATGGGTGGGGTTATGTTCCTCTCTTGCTAGTTGTTTGGCATAGGGTTTCCAGCACTGTAGCTTGCTGGTCGTTGAGTGGAGCTGGGTGTTAGCGTTTAGATGGAGATCTCTGGGAGAGCTTTCGCCTTTTGATATTACGTGGTGCCGGGGGGGGGGTCTCTCGTGGACCAATGTCCTGAACTTGGCTCTCCTACCTCAGAGGCACAGGCCTGACACCCTTCAGAGCACCAAGACCCTGTCAGCCACATGGCTCAGAACAAAAGGGAGAAAAAAAGAAAGAAAGAAAGTAAAAAATAAATAAAATAAAGTTATTAAAATAAAAAATAAAAAAATATTAAAAATTAAAAAGTAATTTAAAAAAAGAAAGAAAGAAGAGAGCAACCAAACCAAAAAAGAAATCCACCAATGATAACAAGCCCTATAAACTATACTAAAAAGCAAAAAAACAAAAGACGTACAGACAGAACCATAGGACAAATGGTATAAGCAAAGCTATACAGACAAAAATCACAGAAAGTCCACCGCCTCGATTTGGGGATGATTCATTGTCTATTCAGGTATTCCACTGCTGGGATAGATTTCCCTTTTTCTTCTTTGTTCGCACAGCTCCTGGGGCTCAGCTTTGGATTTGGCCCCGCCTCTGCGTGTAGGTCACCTGAGGGCGTCTTTTCTTCACCCAGACAGTACAGGGTTAAAGGAGCAGCTGGTTCGGGGGCTCTGGCTCACTCAGGCCGGGGGGAGGGTGGGGTATGGAGTGCGGGGCGAGCCTGCTGCAGCAGAGGCCGGCGTGATGTTGCACCAGAATGAGGCGCGCCGTGCGTTCTCCCGCGGAAGTTGTCCCTGGAATTCGGGACCCTGGCAATGGCGGGCTGCAAAGGCTCCCGGGAGGGGAAGTGTGGACAGTGGCTTGTGCTTTCACACAGGATTCTTGGTGGCTGCAGCAGCAGCCTTAGCATCTTATGCCTGTTTCTGGGGTCTGCGCTGATAGCCGCGGCTCGCGCCCATCTCTGGAGCTCGTTTCGGCAGTGCTTTATTAATCCCCTCTCCTTGTGCACCCTGAAACAGTGGTGTCTTGCCTCTTAGGCAGATCCAGACATTTTCCTGGACTCCCTCCCAGCTAGCTGTGGCACACTAGCCCCCTTCAGGCTGTGTTCACGCAGCCAACCCCAGTCCTCTACCTGGGATCTCACCTCTGAAGCCCGAGCCTCAGCTCCCAGCCCCCACCTGCCCTGGCAGGTGAGCAGAGAAGCCTCTGAGGCTGGTGAGTGCTGGTCAGCACCGATCTGTGCGGGATGCTCTCCGCTTTGCCTTTCGCACCCCTGTTGCTGTGCTCTCCTCCGTGTCTCCAAAGCTTCCCCCCACCCACTGCTCCCTGTCTCTACCAGTGAAGGGGCTTCATAGTGTGTGGAAACGTTTCCTCCTTCACAGCTCCCTCCCAAAGGTGCAGGTCCCATCCCTATTCTTTTGTCTCTGTTTTTTCTTTTTTCTTTTGCCCTACCCAAGTATGTGGAGAGTTTCTTGCCTTTTGGGAAGTCTGAGGTCTTCTGCCAGTGTTCAGTAGGTGTTCTGTAGTTGTTCCACATGTAGATGTATTTCTGATGTGTTTGTGGAGAGGAAGGTGATCTCCACGTCTTACTCCTCTGCCATCTTGAAGGTTCATTCATATTTTAAATACTCTTCAGAGCACAATTTTTAAACTTCTATTTCTCTAAACATAATTATTTAATAATTAAGAGGTGTCAAAATATTACAGTTGGTTTTTCTTGTCATTCTGTTTGTTTGATCCCATATTGTATCTTGGAGATTTTGGGGCAACTTATATTCTGTAGCAGTATACAGTATATATGCACAATGTTTTAAAAATCTGATGTATAAATATTGAGATTTACTGTCACCTAGATGGCAGATATGCAAAAAATAAATTCATTAAAATATTTCTAATGTCCTGGTTTTAAAATAGGGAGCACTTTCTCAATGTTCATCTCCTCACATAGTCATAAAGTTTCCTACTTTAACAAAAGTCACTTGGTTCTCTGCACGCCAATGAACTTGAATGTTAAATTTACAAGTTCATGCTAATGTGTTCTCTGCTAAATTTGGGAAAGTTTCTTTCTGTGTATCCATTGATATTTCACTATTTATCATGGTGGTGTAAATGCTTGGGTTAGCTTGACCTAAAGGCATCCAAATTCATGGAAATGAATGTGGAAATGGGACGATACAATTAAATATCACAATTACTGGGCTTGATGCTCCTATTTCATTCTTCACACAAACATATTAAAAGTAGATTTTTTTTTATTACGTAAGACTTGGTTCTATATATAGTTCAGCCAGAAGTAAAATTATTCCTAAATCACCCTGTCTCTCAACCTAATGCATCAGCTTCAGCCTGTACACATAATGACAGTCAGACCTTGATTGGCTTTTTTCTCTTCCAACTGGTGGTGTAGACAGCAAACAGGAACCCTGTCTGAGAAGAGTTTGTGTATAGACCCAGAGAAAAATTTTAACATGGCACTGTTGTTTATGTTATGATCAACCAAATTTATTGATCCAGTCATTTATTTATTTGTTCTTACAAAGTCCTGTATTCATCCATCCAGCACATTTCCTGAATACTTACCATGCACCAAATACTGAAACTACAGTAATAAGCAAAACAGACATAGCCCACGTAGTCCCGGATTTCATAATTTGGAAAGCACAGCTGGACTAGAGTTACCCTTAGGAAAAATACGTTCAAATATAATTAATCACACAAATATGTGAAATGAATAATAAACACATGATGCTGTAAAAGCAACGAGACCCAGTATTTTCAGGAGGTCAAAGAAAGGCTTTTTTGTGTCAGTGCCATTTGAACTGAGATGGGAAGGACGCATGGGGAAAGTAATCACTAGCTATCACTAGCTATCTGACCTCAGACAGGTTACTTAACCAGTTTATGCATCAGTTTTCTCATCTAGCTATCACTAGCTATCACTAGCTATCTGACCTCAGACAGGTTACTTAACCAGTTTATGCATCAGTTTTCTCATCTATCAAATAACAAGGTTAATAGTACCTACTTTATAGGGTCTGGTGAGGATTTGGTAAGAGTTTAGGACTACATGGGCTCTATGTAAATATTACATATTGTTGTTACATGGCATTTTTACCCATAGTTTGCTAAGTTAGAAACATACTGAAGAAAATAAAAATAATTAAATAATACTGAATGTTGATTTCAGATTTATTCAAAGTAAGATGCAAGTGATAAATAAAACTTTCCATACAAAAAGTCACAATTCAGATAGGGAGACAGCATGGAAAATGTTGAAAGTGATGAAAATGATGATGTGAACTGCTTACAATATATGCATTATGAAATGACACCTAGGAAAACTGGAAATCAATGAAGTTGTGTTAACTGCTATTTTTTCTGGAAAGGGAAGATGGATGCTTGCAATAAACTTAAATGAAAGATTTTTTAAAATGGTGCCCTGGGAACAGAGAGGCACAAAAGCATGCTCATAATTTTGTGGCTTGGGCTGAAGCATTTCTCAAATGTCCTTGAAAGTTTCCAAAGACAGTCTTTCCTCAGGAAAGTATTTCTCCTGTGAGTAAATAATGTTCTTGCCTAGAAATGAAATGCAGTAATATATTACATTGCAAGTGAACTGTTAGCAAGACTGGCAGCAGAAGTTCAGAAACAAATGTCGCATTGCAATCTAGAGTTTGAGGCTCTGTATCTGAACTTCCATAACTTCTGAAGGGATGCCCTTTGTATGAAATCAAAATAGTCCAGAGAAGAATTTTGACTTCTCTTTACTTAACTATTAGAAGGATTTATTTGGAATTATTATTGTGTCATGCATGTTCTGCCTTAAATTTTCTGTGGTTGAGTTGCACAATTGATAAGCTAAGGTTTCTTTTCACCATAAAAAGGCTCCTTTTAAGGAGTCCTATAATAATGACATTTAAAATACTTGCTTGCTTTTGAAGAAAGCTTCATGCTTGGGGTTCCCTGGTGGTGCAGTGGTTGAGAGTCCGCCTGCCGATGCAGGGGACACAGGGTCGTGCCCCGGTCCGGGAAGATCCCACATGCCGTGGAGCAGCTGGGCCCGTGAGCCATGGCTGCTGAGCCTGCGCATCCGGAGGCTGTGCTCCGCAACAGGATAGGCCACAACAGTGAGAGGCCCACGTACCGAAAAAAAAAAAAAAAAAAAAAGAAAGCTTCATACTTTCCAAAGTGCTTTATAAACGCATTTCTATGAGGCAGGTGGAACATGTCCTGTCAACAGTATTTTACAGAAAAGAAAATGGAGGCTGTAAAGGAAAGCTGCTTGGTCAAGGTCATTCAGTGCGTTAGGCGAGTTTTCATCACAGGAGTACTCACAGTTGAGCAGGGAATCCAGCAGGGAAAGCTTAAGGCTTTAGTCTATCTTTACACACGTATTTTTGCATAAATGAAAAATTTACCCAAAATGAAGTGCATTAGGTACCTAGTACTGCCTTCTTGTTCCTTAGAGTCTAGTGAGGGATATAGACTGAGCATATTCTATCCCAATGAAGATAACTTAGATTATTCTGAGGATGATCACTTGGGCTTCAGAATCTGAATTCCAGCTTGACCCCTTACATGAAGGAAGTTACTTAATCTTTCAGAGCCTGTTTCTCCATCCCTTAAATGGCAATTGGAATGCTCTCTTATATGTTTATTAACTCATTCACTTAACAAAGCACCTGCTAGATCTCAAGTACTCTGCTAAGAATGGTGAAGCTTTTCTAGGAAGCCAGAAGGCATCCTTCAGTGGATAGCGGAGGTCAAGAGAGGTTAGAGTTAACACTTGAATTTGACAGTGGGCGAAGATGAAAGGTTCACACGGCAAGGAAAAGAGAAAAAGACTATTATACAGGTTAAAGAGCTAGACCTGGAGATATTTGGAGTGACAAAATTTCTGAATTTTGATGTACCATACTTCCTGCCTCAGTTTCCACATCTTGGAAATGGGAATAATGATTAAACATGTTTCACAGTATTCATTTGGTAGAGATTAAATGAGGATTAAATAAGCATGGAAAGTGGCATAGGACAAATTTGATAAATTATCATGTATGAAAGTGTGTATAAATAAAATCGATTGCCATGACCCCTCTTTGTACCGAGTGATCACGGCACGCTTTAATTTTCTAGCTGAGTCTGGATATGGATTCGTAACTTTATTCAAACAGTGTATCAGGCACCACTTAACCTTTGGATTGGCTGGAGATTTTTGCTCCTCTGCTCTAATACAATTTAATTTTAATTTTGGTTTTTAAGGTACATGGGTATAAATAAGAAGAGTGTTAAAGAAATGTATTTCAGATTTTAAATTAAAAAATGTAGAAAAACTTTCTTTTACTATTTTTCATTTTACCTTTGGGTGCACGGATCAGCTAGTTTTTCTTCTGCACTCAGGCAAAAGGGATTCTGAAGAAAACACTTTAAAATTTTGATTTCATATATAAGATAGTGGGAGCCTCTGCCTGCTTGATTTACATTTGTGCTCACCTTCCACTTTATGTGGGAAGGGGCATACGAGTAAAGGAAATTTTTATATGATTTCAAGTTATTTAATTCCTGATATTATATTTAGCCATGATAGAGTGTTATGATTTGCCTACAACATCCATCCTTCCTTTTCTTGTACCTCACCTTGTTCAGAGAGGACTTGTGCCTGTTCTGCTTTGAATTTCTCAACCAGTTCAGCTGCTAAAATCACAGGTGAAGCTTAGTTTCTGCTGATTTAATCCACCCAATCGAGATAGAGTTTCTCATTTTATTCAGCAAATATTTACTATGCCTTAAAAAAAGATTTAAAAAAAATGCATGGTCTTATTTGCTAATGCTGCTGGGAATTAATTAATTAAGTTTTAGGTTCACAGTAAAATTGAGCACAAGGTACAGAGATTTCCCACACATTCCTCTGGTGGGAATGTAGTAAATTGGTACAGCCACTGTGGAAAACAGTACGGAGTTCCCTCAAAAGCTAAAAATAGAATTACCATATGATCCAGCAATCCCACTCCTGGGCATATATCCAGACAAAACTATAATTCAAAAAGATACATGCACCCCAATGTTCGCAGCATCATAGAGGCGTTATTTACGATTGCCAAGACGTGGAAACAGGCAACCTGAGTGTCCATCAACAGATCAATGGATAAAGAAGATTTTATATATATATATTATATATATGTGTATATATAATATATATATAATCTAAATTTATATATTTGCATACATATATATATAAATACTACTCAGCCATAAAAATGAATGAAATTAATTTTGCCATTTGCAGCAACATGGATGGACTTGGAGGGCATTATTCTAAGAGAAACAAGTCAGACAGAGAAAGATAAATACTGTATGATATCGCTTATATGTGGAATCTAAGAAATAAAACAAACTAGTGAATATAACATAAAAGAAGCAGACTCACAGATATAGAGAACAAACTAGTAATTGCCAGTGGGGGAGGGGGGAAAGGCAATTTAAGAGTTGGAATTGGGAAGTGGGAAGTACAAACTATTTGGTGTAAAGTAGGCTCCAGGATGTATTATACAACAGGGGGAATATAGCCAATATTTTGTAATAAATGGAAAGTAGTCTTTAAAATTGTATAAAAATATTTTCTTTTTTAAAAAAGATACTTCTTAGCTGATAGAAGCTTTAGAAGTCTACAGAGGCAGATAATTTTTAAATTGCAGCATATAACTTCTGGAGCCTGGCTGACATTCTCATAGGAAGCCGCATGAAAATGACTTTCAAAGGCATTCATCACCTTAGCTTGCAGGAGTCTGTTCCTTCAGTGTGTATTAGTCCATGGTGCATCCTTACTTTGACTTATCTGTGAGGTTCACTTCTCGCCCCCAGGAGCAAAGCCTGCAGAGGGGCAACTTGTTTGGCTTGGGAGCCTGCCCAATATGAAAAGTTTGCAGGCAAAATCAGAAAGAACAGCTGCAGGAGGAGAGATGAGGGTTGCCGACAGCTAATGATTCAGAAAGCAATTTGCATGAGAGCCTTCTGCTTAACAGGAGGCAGCATGTGCTGGGCAATGGTCTACCATCCACTGCCAAGCTGGTTTTTACACCCTGAGTCCTCATTCCATCAAAACACGTGTCCTGAGGGAACACCCAGCCACCAGCTTCCACTTACCTGAGTTAGCATGACCTGCCATCTAGAATTTCAGAGAGCTTTTCATTTATTAACTCACATGAATCTACTTTATCCTGAGGCTCTGGATACTAGTCCCATGCAAACTGACTTAATAACAAACATTTAAGTGCAAATCCAAGGTCATCTAGATAATATTCTTTGACAGCTTATTGCATATGAGGCACTGCACTGTGCACTTTTTATACCATATCGGACTTCATAACAGACCTCTGAAGTGGGAGGCTAAGTTTCCTGCCAAGGGATCCATACACAAGAAACGATAATCAGAAAAGACCAAAGTATTATTTATTACTAGTGAGCTAGCCGCTGTTACTTCATTTTGGAATTCTAATTGAGGCTTTCCTTCTCTCTTTCTCTTGCCCCCAAATCACAGATGACTAGGTCATGGGACAAGCTTAAGCTAACATGCCTTATTCTGTGAATCATAAGCTGAGCTACTGGGACAGAACCATGTGACACGTTTGTCACTTTCAAATGTAATGATTCTACCCATTGCTCCATAGATGTTCTGGTTACTGACCAATAACATTAACAATTCCTCTTCCAAGAATAGGATGGAGGGGAAAGGCACTGGATCTCCTATGCGTCCCAAACATGTGAAGGCCGAAGCATGGTGGGAGGAGAAGCATATCTCTTTGTAATATGTTTTATTCCCTGTTTTATAGATGTGCATATGGAAGATTAGAAAGGCTGAGTAACTTGTCCATGTCATGTAGCCCATGCTTTTAACTTTTTTATTATACCACTTATCCTTCTCACCTATCAATTTGCCTTTTATACTGATGTCCTGAGAAACAGACCACTGTATGGTATAGAAATGAACAACCATAAATAAGCTGGAAATGCATTTCTATTTACATTAATTAAGATAGTCACTTGTTTCTTTTAAGTGAGGTCCTCCACCTTTTTAGGGACCTGAGTAAACTAATGATGTGCTTCCATTGATTAAACAAGAATTCTCCAATATTCCATAGAAGAATCATACATTTCTTTAAGCCCTGTGTATGCTTCTAGGGTTTAGATTCTAAATCAAATAGGTTTCTGTTTTTCATTAAAAAAAACGAACACAGGATTTCACTTGTAAATTTATTAACTTTTTTTTTTCTGTCTAGCAACAAGCAGTGACTATTGTTGGGTTGGTGGACATAATAGAGATGGCCATTCAGAAAATGACAAATTTTAGGAACTCTAGTATTCATGTAGCTCAGAACTGTAAGAAGAGACCAGAGGAAGATCAACATGCTTTAAAGTTTATTACAAATCAATATTGAAATAGAGCTTAACATATAATTCATCTGGAAAGAAGCTCAGAACATGATTGCCAGTTATTTAATATTCTGGTCAAAGACAATGGAAGCACTATTAAGGTATGGCATTTTGACTGCCATTGGAAAGGTCAGGTTTCAAACAGCAGTGCACTAGTTGTGCTCAAAATGACTAAAGAATGATGAATAATTAAGTGAAGAGGAAATGGGAGACCTGCATTCTAATCTTGTTTTGGCCACTGATGGGAATCATGTGGACTTTAAGCCCATCACACAATCATTTACCACCTTGGTTTTCTCACCTGTAAAATGAGGGAGTGACTATAGTTCTTTAATAATCCTTGATGATCTTTAGCGCTATGATTCTAGAAGCATCTTGATTTAGTACAGTTTGAGGATTTATGTCTAAACTCTAGCAAGCAGAAAAATGTTCTTTTATTTCTAAAAGGGACTTGACATTGCGTTAACAGAGCAAATGAAATCTTTTGAAGATTGTTCAAAGAATCACCAACTTAAAATTCATCTCCATTGTTGGTTTTTATTGTCTGTTTAACTCTTACTAGATCTATAATAGTTTTATGTATTTTCCTTTGCACCTGGACTGGCAGCCTGTGTGGTTGGAGAAACACATCACCACTTATTTTAGATACTTTGTTATCAGAGCCAACTCTGTAATCTTTGCTCTGCCCGTCAATTATTTATTTAATTTGATATGTTTTTTCCTGGATTCATAGAATTTCCTTTTGTCATGATGCTTCTTTCCATTTATGGGACTGTAAATACAGCTGACTAAACCTCTCTTTAGTGGCCGAATACATATCAGGTCTTTTGTGTGAAGGATGCTAGCTAATCTTCCCGTTCATAGGCTGACTACATTTTTATTCATTTGCTTTTTTTCTACTCACCCCTGACAGTAGTATCTGTGGAATAAATAAAATAATGATACCTACTACTTATTTAACTCGGATCAGAAAACTTGACCTTTTCCTAATTTTTTACATTTGCTAGCTTTGTGGCAATATGCACCCCTATTTTTCTCTGAATCTCAGTTCACCCTCTACATGGGAATAATTATGCCTACCATACAACGTGGTGATCATAAAAGAAATTCTACCCATCTACTACCATATTGGGGAAAAATATTTGGATTGACTCTGACCAGACTTGGAGGCACATGTTTGCAGTGGCCTGTTTGAAAATACTGACTACATGGGGTACAGTGGGATACTCTGAAGGCACCTTACAGAGGTAGATAATATCGCTCCCAGGGCATCAACGCTAAAAGTGAGAAGCATTTTGATTTCTCATCAAGAAAGAAATGTTCTATGATGTTAATGGTTCTTAACTTTTGGTGATCCATTGAAATCTCCTGGGGAGCTTTTGATAATCTTAAAGCCCAGCCTGTAATTTATACCAATTAAATATGAATTTCTGGGGGTTGGACTGAGGCATTGGTATATTTTAAGGTTTGCAGAATGTAATGGTTAATTTTAAGTGTCAACTCTCAACTATATCCTGAGATACACAGATATTTTGCTAAACATTATTTCTGGGTGGGTCTGTGAGGGTGTTCCCAGATGAGATTAGCATTTGAATTGGTAGATGGAGTAAAGCAGATTTCCCTCTCCAGTGTAGGTGGGCCTCATCCAATCTCTTGAGGGCCCCAAAAGAATAAAAAGTCAGAGGAAAGGAGAATTTGCTCTCTCTGCCTGAGTGTTTGATCTGATCCCCTGCCCTCTGACTGTGGCTTACGTCAGTTCCGAAAACTACACCCCTGGATTTCCTAGTTTCCAGCTTATATTTCATATACAATATATTTAATATGTTTAATATCAATTACATATGTTAAAGCAATTACATAATATTTATTATATATCTCCTATTGGTTCTGTTTCTCTGGAGTACCCTGACTAATATGGTGCTTCCAATACACTGTAAATATTGAGAACTACTATATATGTTAAAATACTATGGCTAAGGTATTACAAAAGTGGATGCCCTGACAGTGCAGTTCTGCTTCTTAAATGGGCAACTCAATGAGGATAAGTAGCAATGTAAATTATTTTTTCATTTTAAATGGTGGCCAGTCATATATATATAAACACTTTGAGAGGCTATAAGACACTAATTAAAAGAACTTATAGGATATAAGCACTAAAACCACATCGACTCGCCACTCAGTAGAAGGAATTCTAGGCCCAAGATATAGAAACCTCCATACCTGAATCATTGGAAAAGATGTAGAAAAGACTCTAAAACGATTGAAATTTTCAGAGATCCCTTGTGACCCTTTTGGAGGTCATGATATCAGGACTCACTGTCCCCTGAGTCTTGTTTTGTAATACAGAGAGGGACCCACAGTTACATAGTAAATTGACACCTGAGACTTGGTTTTTTTTCAGCTAGAAGTGGAAAGGAGAAATATCTTTCACTGAAGCAGAGAGTAGAGGTATAAGTGGGGAAGACAAGGTAAAGAAAGAGAAAAGAAAATAATCCATTTAGAGAAGACTTGCTCTTGGGGCAAGCCCTGGACATATAGTCATTTATATATCCTATTTCAGGATACATTGCATGCTTTACTGTAAGTAAGCATTTAATGATTTGTCTTCCACATACTTTGCTTCATTAAAGAGATTCACTTCTGCTGGCATTTTGTTTCATGGGATCCCAGGCCCTTAGCATAGTCCCTTAGTAGAGTATCTGTGGAATGAATCAGTCAATATGTCCTCAAACTCAGTACCCTTCTCAAATCAGTTACCTGCTTTATACCATAACTGAGATTATATTATCATAGTGTTAGGACTCAAAAGGAAATATGATCTCGATTTTAGAAGTTGACGTCATCTGTTTTATCACCTCATCCAATGCAAGAATTCATGCTATAAAAAAGTACTGGTAATCTGGCCTCCGTTTGAGCACTCCTCGTATCTTGAATGCTCTACTTGGTGAGTTAAGTCATCCAGCATACGAACAGCTATAATTTCTACAAAGTACTTCCTTCTAGTTGCCTTCCTGAAGCATGTCACCCATTGGTCTTAGCTTGACCTGATGGCACTACAGAGAAAAATATTTGAGTTTCAAATACCCATGTTTGCACTTCACATCTTTGTAGTCCATTATCACACAACTGAAGTCTACTTTTCTTCAGGAAAACATCTAATGTTTTTTCCTAAAAATCCTGTGAAAGTATGTCTAGGCCCTTGCCCATCTTGTTTATTGATGTTTGTACTTGCTTCTGTTTTCTAAAATACTCCCAAAAAGGCAATGCTCAGAACTGGATCTAGTGCTTCTGACATGGTCCTTTTGAGACAGAATGAGACAACATATGCAAAAAAGGAAATCTATATTTCTATTAAGTATAATTGTCTAATTCTTATATCATAAAATCTGCATGTGTTTGTTTCAAAAATAAAAATACAGAATAGTATAAATATACAATATTTTATATAATAGAATATAGATATAGAGTAGTATGGAAAAAACCCCCTGAAGTCATTCAAAATAACCCATTACCCAAAGAAAAGTACTTTCAGATCCATTCATCTCTGCTTTTTATCTCCCTATATTGTGTGTATGTTCATTTGTGTGAACATCACACAAACATACTAATATATACACATAGTTTAATGTAAATAAAAACATAATGTTTTAAACCCGTTTTAAAATTTAATGTAAGCATTGGACATTATTACATAGTTATAAATTTAATTCTGCATCAAAGTTTGCAAACTCTTGGCTGACTAGTTAAATTCAGCCCGTAGACATTTTATTTCCCACCCCCCAGTCCCACCCCCGGGCCTGCACAACATCTGAAAAGCCTAGGCATGTTGCAGCTTCTCCTGAAAAGTGGACAGTCTGGTGATACTTGGTGTGCAGCCTTACCTGGATGTGGGGGAAGTTGAAGCGCAGGTACATCTGATGCCCTGGGAGGTGTTCTCCAACGAGAGCTTCATCGTCAGCGTTTCCTGTTTGATGCAAACAGCCTGCCAGAACAGCCCCTCCTGGGTGAATGTGTGTTCCCGGAACATGATCATTTTAATAGCTGTAGCTCTAGGCAGTGGTTGTATACCACCATTCATTTCATAAATCCCCTTTCGGTAGACCTTAATGTTGGTTCCTTGTTTCTCCTATTATAAATAGTGTTGCAGCAAATATCTTTTTCACCCAGTTGCTTGATAGTCTTATGATGAGCTCCCAGACTAGATGTGGAATTGTGTGGCCAAAGTAGACTTCGAGGTCTCAGAACTTGTTTTAGTCTTTTAAACATCATGAGAACCACAAAAACAGCCTTTATTTTTCACTTGCACTCTGTTAAGCAAACACGTGACCACTCTATATGTAAAAACAATTTTAAAAAATAGAGTTGTTCAAAAATACATAGTAATTAAATTAATATTTTATGGTAGAAAAATTATAAAATACAGAAAAATGTAAAGGAAAAATATAAATACACTTGCAGAACTCTGAGATAAATATTATCTTTTCCATTTTTGCACTTTCCCACTTATATATGCATATATATTTATATAAACATATATATTTACATATATTTTATACATACATTATTTAATAAGGATAAGATATACTGTTTATATAATTTTTATTTCTAGTACCTTTTCACCTAATGTTATCATGACAATTTCCCACATGATCTAATATTCCTCATTTAGAAAATTTAAAAATTATTTAATATTTCAACATATGATATCACTTATTTAAACAATACCCTATTGTTGGAAACAAATTATTTCCAAGTTTTTCTTTTTTACAAATAGTATTCCAGTTAATGCCATGGTACCTAGATTTCTGTGAAATCCTTAGAATAAATTTCTACACATGTACTCACTAGGTCAAATATCCAACTCGTGCAGACAATTTTTAAAAAATCTATATTCAGACCTTTACATTCACAACTATATTAAGTATATTGATTTCATTTGTTTTGCTCTTTTGTTTTCACCCTGTTGATAGATAGGTAGGCAGATAGAGACAGGCATTTCTTTTCATTTAATACGTCTCTCATTGATCTTGTTGCCTCATGTCTCTGCCTCTTCTAAATATTTTTGCACAGTTTTGGCGTTAACTGGGTGTTTTGCCAAAAAGTCAGTTCAGTGTTCCTCAGATAGTTGTTCAATACTGCCCACCTCTTCAGGTGCTGAAAAAGGAAATTCTAATGATTTGTGAACACTTGTTAATATAGATAAGATTAAGGCCCCAATTTTCTTATGAAAGCTTACTACTTGGGGCTGGTTTCACAGAAATATCATAACAGTATATGCAGTCAAGTTGCACTGATATTCCATATGAGGAAAGAAAATCTGTGAAAGGATTTAAATATGAAAATAATTATGTAAATGATAAGTAGTATTTATTATTAAGTATAATTAGAAGTTGTCAAGCAGATCCTTTTCTCCCAAAGAGCCACAAATCTTTCAAAATGAATGCTTGCAATTAATAATATTTAGATAGGGGAAAAATGAGTTTTTCTCAGCTTTTCCATCATAGCCTAGATACTGCCAGGCAAACAACTTGATAGAACCAGTGGAAGCTTAAACAGGTGATAATCTCCTCTTGCTCTCCAATTTATCACTAACTGGCTTTTCTGTGGATTGCAATCATTGAAAGGTTGTAATTGTAGCCTTCTGCTATATTTACCATTAGAAAATTTCTTTTTACATAGAGCGTGCTGTTCTAATAAGCAGTGGGTTTTTCACAAACTGGTTTATCATTCACAATGATTAGGTTCCCCCTTATTTGAACTGGTGCATAAAATGCCACTTTTTTTTTTTAAACTTAATTTTATTTATTATTTTATGCAGCAGGTTCTCATTAGTTATCCATTTTATACATATTAGTGTATATATGTCAATCCCAATCTCCCAATTCATCCCACCACCACCCTCCCCTCGCCACTTTCCCCCCTTGGTGTCCATACATTTGTTCTCTACATCTGTGTTCTCTACCTCATGTTTTTAAATGATTTTTTCTCTTTGCCTTTCCTGTTAGTGTAACCGGAGGTGGGGTCTAGCTGCTCGCCGCTCAAAAGCAAGTAAAGAGGCAAGGTTGGTGGCAAGGAAAGTTTACTTTGTTTTGGGTGCCGGCGACCAGGGGGTGTGGGAGGGAGGACACCTGTCGGAAGGCCAGCTCCCCGCACCCACCCAATGAGGGGGCAAGAGCTTTTATAGACGGAGGGAGGGGGGCTACACGCAGAAACAGCACAGTCAGCTCTGACCGTCATCTTGAAATTGGTCATCGGTGGTCTGACCAGTGTCATCTTGATTGTTTTAAGTACAGTTAGTCTTCAGTTCCAGGGTCGGTTCGTTCTCATTTCTTTGAGGCCAGTTCTCAGAATTGTGAATTGTGGCAGCTTATGTCATGCCTACAGTCTGGTCATCATGTACTTAACTTCTTCACCTAGTGGGGTTTCACACAGCTCACAGGATATGGCTCAGAATATTATCTATAGCCATTGAGGAGGAACTAAAGGTCCTTAACTTTGCTTACTGATAAATTATTACTGTTTTGTCCTGTTTGACTGCTTTTATTTTTTGCTTCTGCATTTTCTCACTTCTCTGATTAAACTTAATTTTGGGCTAAAATTTTTCCACAGACAAAAAGCAGGCAGAGGACATGGTTAGGGGAAAGGATCATAGGGTCCTGCTCTGTCTCATTAGGAGTCTCATTTAGGTGCATAGTTAATGTCTGCATCGCTTGGCCTCTGCTAGAAGAGGAGTGAGGTGCACAGGACGCCCACGGCCTGCTCAGAAAGCCTACAAACATTGGAAAGGGATGGCGGTATCTGCCACACTGTCAACCTGTTCTACTCGGTGTTCTACTGCTGTTATAGCACATGCTGAGCTGTCAATAAAAATCAGTCAAAGCATTCTGTGTAGCGTAGGGAGGTGTGGGAAAAGGAGTCATTCCAGTTGCATAAAGATGATGCATCTGTTTGGCAAGAGGGCCCATATTCATGTTTAATCATGTATGGAGCCTCTGTCCTCCTTCCTGGTCCCCGTTACTCATCTGTTCAGGTCTCCCTGCCTCCCTGACCGCCTCCCCCATCTTCCCAGCTGCTCATCTCTGTACTTGATTCAGAGTATCTATGAGAGTCGGCCCTGAGCTGCAGGGCCTGATCTCTGCAAAAATGGATTGGTCTGTCGTGAGCCGCACAAAACAAAACGAAAATCAGGAAACGAGTGAAAGCATCTGTGAGCTAAAGTGGAATAATTATACCTCGGTACCCTGTTTATAAAGATGTATAGCAGACTTCCTGCCATATTATCACCCAGTAAGTGTACTTTTTTTTTTTCCTTTTAGTGAAGAGAGAATGCTTTTATGTCAATCTATTCATGCTTAAGACTCACAGTGCCTATTGTCTACAACTGGGAGATACAACTCGGGAAGGATATAGATGGAGTATTTGGCTTCAATAAAGTGGGTGGAGCAGGAAATGGGCCCTACACCTGGCCCTGTCTACAACGAGTGACTTGTTAAAAATGAGCATCTATACCAGGAAAAATTAATCAGCATATGTAACCATAAGGAAGGTGGAAAGTGCTGATCACATACATTGCTCAGGTGCTGTCAGAGAGATTCCGGGGCTGATGGAGGCTATACAAGCCCTAGCATCAGATGGGAACAACTCTCTCCCCCACAAGCTAGCCCGCTTTCCCCCTTCCTAAAGGCAGGCCCTTACAAATGTGGTGTCTGGGGTGGTCCTCTAATTTTCCCTAATCTGTGTGCGGCTGTGGAATGAGATAGAGCTAACGTGCAAACAAAGGGTAGTGAAAATGACATGAGCTCTGGAGTGAGACAGAACTGCATCCAGATCCCATCCCTATCATTGATTTAGTTACGTAAATTGAACAAGTTCCTTAAATTCTCTGAACTGCAGTTGCCTTGTCTGTGAGGTAGGAATCAGGTCAGTCTTTACTGGGTTATTGTATGCATTATAAATAGTATATATAAAAGGCCTAGCACAGCACTGACATAGAACAGACACTCAAAGTGGTAACTATTACTATAACTCAGGAAAACTACTCTGCCCAACATAGGCAGTTCTAAAGTGAAACAATATATAATAAAATCTTATTCAGAAGAACTTACAAGTAGGCAGTGGATTGGGTAGCTATATCCTATGGCTAGGTCTCAGTGCATCAATTCATATCCAAGGAGATTCTCAACATGTAGTAGATGCAACGTATTTCCAATTAATATCATCATAAGAACTAAACCTCTGTATTTCTTTGGTTTCTAAGAAATTTTCAACCTTAATAATATGTTAGAGTACTTCTGGGTTTAGCTCTTACTAAATTATAAATGCTATCATTTTATACCTAAGATGCATGGTTCACTCAGTGCAGGTGGGGGAAAACTGAATGTTTTAGACTGGCTAACTCTGGCTTGCTGAAGTTCTGGTACACGGGCTAAGTGGTGAAGTCAGTAAAGCTGATGAGGTTTCATTTCTGAATGTACTAGGACTAGGTCAAGATGCTAGTTTCCAACTGCATATATCCTTTCTGATGATGATCTTTTTTTTTTTTTTTTTTTGCTTGAGTGTAAAGATATTCTTTTCTCTGTATTTTTGAGAAAATATTAGCTTGGCTGTCCCAAGCTAACATATGACGTTATGTTAGCTAAAAACTATGACGTTATGAAAGAGTGACTTCAATGACTCAGTGCTTCCCACTTGGTAATTTCTCTCACCCTCAGGAGTAGCCTCAAATGCTAGCTCCCATCAATTACTGGATGCCCCATATTTTCCCAGCATCATTATAATCACTCCTATCAATTCAGCACCTGTAATGAGCCAGGCTGCTTATCCATTTACAACCTTCACTGCTTTATATATATTAGCTCAGTTTGCTACCTCTTGTCCCCCTCAAGCCAATATCAAATGTTTATTAATTAGGTAAAAATGGTATTAACCGCTTACATCAGGAAGGGCAAAAGGGTATCATCTTGAGCGCCCATTTTGAATGAGTGGTAATGGTTGGCAGAAGCACTGAATTAAGAAACAAATTTAAGCTCTGTCCAGCCTTAGCGGGGAAGAATGCCGTGATTGATTAGCAATGTCTGCCTTGGTTAAAAGAAAAAAGAATAGAAATAGGTCGAGTGACTTGCAGGACGGAAAGGATGGGGATTCTCGGGCTCAATTTCCTTGCTGTTTATAAGCTTCTTAGAGACACAGGTAATGTTTCAACTTTCCATCATGTTGCCACAGTGTTCATTTCCAAATCATTTATTTCTTCACTCCTGCATTTATTCCTGCTGAGTTCTCCTGGACTCAGAAACTTCACCCACTCTATTCCCTTATGTTGAGCCTCACATACTTCCAAGTGGCTTCCAAGTGGCCTCCAAGGGTGGCCTTGTCCTGTTTATCCCGAGAAATTCCCCCAGGTTAATAATGTGTCGCAACGTCTTTCTCTTTTATACTATAGAACTTGTATGAATTTGTAATTATTTGTTAGAATGTTTTCTTGTTAATTTACTGTTTCCCTCACTGAACTCTAAATTCCATGAGCCCAAGAACCGCATCTCTCTTTTTGACAAGCCACCTTATTTATACCCGGCACACACATCTGGGAAAGAGTAGACATTTAATAAATATTTGTTGAAACAGCAAATCCACTAAACTTTGGAGATTCAAACTTAATAAAACCTGGATCCTGGCTTCACAGAACTCATACTGTAGTGAAGCAGAAAGTTGATTAAGTAAATGATTATGATGCAATGTGATAAAAGAAACATAGACGTAAGGAAATATCACTGCCTGCCTGGATCGGGGGCAGGTGTTGGGGACGCATTCTAAAAGTGATGTCAAGATTGAAGAGTAAGGAGTAAAAATGGACCTTTTAAGAAAAATCAAGCGCTGCAACTTGTGCGATTTGAATTTGATATGTTCCACCATTAAAGTTTTTTTTTAAATCAAGCAGGGTATATTAACATGCATCTGTAGTATTGCCCTAAAAGCATTTTAAAAGAAACATGGATGTCTTACCTACAGAGGCACACAATTAGGCTTTTCCCTCAAGGTATTCTTAGTGTTAACCCTTTATATTGCTTTTTACTTGATGTACCCACTAATTGTTCTGATCCAGTGGCCTTGATGAAATTTTTGGTCATTTGCAAAAGTGTCAGTGGGGATTATGTGAGCACGAGTCTTTCAGAATTTTAAGTAGAAAATGGCTCAAGCATCTCCTACAGTTAGGGTACGTGTGGTTACAGTAGAATAATTTAGAGAAGTGAAATTGGGTTTGTCTCTTTAGGTTTAAATATATGACTTGGGGATAATAAAGGAAAATCATTACTAGCACAACAAGGGATATTTAAAATAAAAGATGGTTTTAGGTACACCACTAACTTTCTTACAGCGTCAATGATAAATGGTTAGGTATTATATTGATGGTAGCAGGCGGTAACATGTCCCTTTGTAGTTGAAGCTTTTTTTAAAGCTTATTTTTATTTTTTTTAACATCTTTATTGGAATATAATTGCTTTACAATGGTGTGTTAGTTTCTGCTTTATAACAAAGTGAATCAGCTATACACATACATATATCCCCATATCTCCTCCCTCTTGCGTCTTCCTCCCTCCCACCCTCCCTATCCCACCCCTCTAAGTGGTCACAAAGCGCCGAGCTGATCTTCCTGTGCTATGCAGCTGCTTCCCACTAGCTAGCTATTTTACATTTGGTAGTGTATATATGTCCATGCCACTCTCTCACTGTGTCCCAGCTTACCCTTCCCCCTCCCCGTGTCCTCAAGTCCATTCTCTACATCTGCGTCTTTATTCCTGTCCTGCCCCTAGGTTCTTCAGAGCCTTTTTTTTTTTTTTTTAGATTCCATATATATGTGTTAGCATACAGTATTTGTTTTTCTCTTTCTGACTTACTTCACTCTGTATGACAGACTCTAGGTCCATCCACCTCACTACAAATAACGTAATTTCATTTCTTTTTATGGCTGAGTAATATTCCATTGCATATATGTGCCACATCTTTATCCATTTATCCGTCGGTGGACACTTAGGTTGCTAGTTGAAGCTTTTTTGTACAAATAAGCTGGAGGGAGTTTTTTTTGGCTCGGTTATATATTTATTCTTTTATAAGGCAGAGAGGAGGAAAGGGAGGGATAGACTAAGAAAGTATGGAGCAAAACATTTCCTTAAATCACATTTAAAATAAGGTAGAGTGTAGTAAAATACAGGAAGGTAGACTGAAAGGCAACAGTAAATTTTTTTTAAAGAACTTTTATAATTATATTACGTCACTTGACAGAGCTGTAGTGCTTTGTGTAGGCCTTTAAAACTTCCCCCAAACATGTTCATTCACCTTGATTCAGTCATGTGCACAGAAGTTCCTTGTTGGGTTGGTAAAGCAGAATCATATCCAGGCTCTAGCTAGATCCAAACACTATTGCAGTTCTGTACAAACCTGTGTGGTATGCACAGATAGAAACAATAATATGTAAACCTGTTCCCCTTTGGTACATTGATCATTTCCTAAACTTATTTCACCTGTACCCACCCCCTCCCCCCCCCACACACAAAGCACTAATACCCCTGTAAGATATATTAAATGTGTTGATTTGGATAACTAGAATTTGATCGACAGAATTCCTCCAGCAAGAGGGAGTTTTAGGTAGAATGGAAGAGAAACTCATGGAAACGCTTGAATGGTCCTTTCCTTGATTCCACAAAATGAGTAAGACTGATCGAGTCCCTTTAATATGCAGCATCCATATTGCATTTGTTCTTACATTTTATGCTGCAATTAAATACAGAGTAAAAGTTGTTGAGTGAATATTAAGTTTATTGGGTAGCTGAGTTGATAATTGTATTTTATTTTTGTGCATTGGAAATCTATGTACATTTATATTGTAGGAATATGGCAATGCTCCAAGAAAAATGAGAAATTCACTGGTAATTTCCCACCCAAAGAGAGCCATTGTTAACGTTTTAATATTATACTCTTTGTGTCAGTTTGTTTTTTAGTCAAAAATGGCATCTTATTGCTTGAATTTGCATTTCACTGATTATGTGATAAAAACTCCTTTTTAGGGCTTCCCTGGTGGCGCAGTGGTTGAGAGTCTGCCTGCCGATGCAGGGTACGCGGATTCGTGCCCTGGTCCGGGAAGATGCCACATGCCGCGGAGCGGCTGGCCCCGCGAGCCATGGCCGCTGAGCCTGCGCGTCCGGAGCCTGTGCTCTGCAACGGGAGAGGCCACAACAGTGAGAGGCCCATGTACCGCAAAAAAAAAAAAAAAAAAAAAACAACTCCGTTTTAATTTAATTTTTCTTAAGGTAACATTGGTTACCGCCTCTCAGCTCGAAATTCACTCTTTTGTTACTTGCTCTGTGAAAAGTGCTATGGGTCCTTTAAATAGTTTTTCCTTGGCCAGCTCGTGTGATGTTAGGCTTTCCTAATTGATGGCACCTGAGGAAGGTGTTGCTTCGTGATGCCCCGGTGCTTGCTGGGAAGGCTCTTGGTGGCGTCTTCAGCACCCACTCACTCCTGCAGCTCCGAGGGCGTCGTCAGCCCTGCTCCCGGGGCTCACAGTTTCTCCGGTAGTCGGCTTCAGCAGTGCGTAGAGAGAGCAGTGGACGACAGCTTCCGTCAGCATCTTCTATCAAGCAGTTTTGGAGTAGCACCTCAGGTGAGAAATCTCCCCGTGCATAGTTTTACTGGAACCCTAGAATGTGGATTTCCAGCAACTTACAGAGGGCATATTTCCAGAAAGTTCCACCATGAGACATCACAGCAGCTTCTTTACCATCCAGTGAGCCACAGTCATGCTCTTTTCAACCGGGTCTGGACCTCGGTCCTGTGGGCAGGGAGGAGGAGGTCTTCTTTTCAACTGGAGGGTTAGCAGCTCTCCTTATTTCTGCTAACTGTGTGTTTTGGCGTTCTCTTTACTTGTCGCTGGCCATTCCTTCCTTACTCTAATCCTCTTTCATAATTAATAGTTTTTTCATTACACTTTCCGTGCTCAAATTACTGTTTGTTTTTCTTCTGGTTGGACCCAGAATAATAACTAAATAATCTAATATTAGTGTGTTATTGTTTTATTTTAAAACCCATTTTTCACATTTTTTTGTTTCTACATCATTATTTTAATGGTTTCATAGTAGTCCATGTAGTAGTAAATACTTCATGCCTATTGTTATACAGTTTATAATATATGTTTTCATTTTCACAATTGTAGACAATGCTTTAGTGAACATCTTGGTACACATCCTTTGCTCCTATCCATAATGATTTTCATTAATTCTCAGTCATTTGGACATTTTAGTCAGAGGCAAATGATGAACACACCACGTAAAGTGCTTTATATATATCCAGGGGAATACTGAACATATTATTTAGTGCCATAGCAAAACATCAGAAAAAAATGAGGAAATCATGATTTTTATTGTCTTCTGCCAAACTCTCATAGCAAGAATCTGAAAAAATCTCTGGTGAAACACAACTGAAACTAGATTTGAGATTGAGCCATTAAATCCCAGTTATCACCAATCACTTCTGGCTGCTTCTGATTAAACACTTTCTTTGTGTTTACGATTGGGGAATCCACCTCATGAAAAGAATGGCAAATGGGAAAGAAGTAAATGATTCAGAATATCTTGGTGGTTCCTGGGAGAGAGTGCTCTGACAAAGCAAACGGTTTACCTGAATGTCTTAAGCAAACTGAGCTTGGCTGATTTCCTGTGCTTACAGAAAAGAACCGCTGTAGCTTCAGCTGGAAACCCTAAGCCAGTGGCTCAGTGGTTGTTTTTTTGACGTGCCTGCATCACAGGTATAAACAATCTGCGATGTTGAGCTAAACATACCTAAACTGCTGAGGATCTTTCAGGTTAATTTAAACCAACAGGGAATGATCCTGACTGGCAACAATAGAAGATTCTCTCCCAGCAGGAAGTGCATGGGGGCATCCCTTCTAGATCAGACATGCTTCAGAGACTGCTTCTGGAAGCGGTCATCTTAATTGAATGTTTGTGTCTGAATGTTTGTTGCTCACAGATGTTTCTCACCAATACTGTTGAGCCTTTTGGTGGTTTCTAAAAGTGGCTATGTTAATCTCAGAACAAGGAGATACAACATATATGACGTGTAATCACACTATAATGATAAAAATAGACACATGCCATCATTGTTGTCATGGGCATTATCAACAACACAACACAATCACTGTAACTTATTGGGCACCTGTTATGTAGACAACGTGTCTCTTGTCCATGGATTAGTGTAGTTAATCCTCATAAAGCTCTTAAGAAGTAAGTACCAATAATATCCCCATTTTACAGATGAAGACACTGAGGAAGAGAAAAGTTAAGAATTTGCCTATGATCAGTTATCCATCTGTTCAGCCAGTGCACAAATTACACTGCCCAACTCCAAGATCAGGTGAGTACAATGGCCTGAGCACCATGCTTTACTGCTTCCCACATATTTAGGAGCTAAAAGAAATCAAGTAGTGGACCTTAAAGAAAATCTTCCTCTACCTTCGTTCAACTCTTTTCACTTTCATTGTGGTGGAGTCTGTGAGAGACTTAATGTATCATGTAGAATTATCAAGTTAAATGACTGCATTTTTCCCCTTAATTGACCATTTTGAATTGAATTGCTTGGATTTATCAGATTTCTTGTAATGCAGTGTGGTCTACAATAGCTATTACCAGCCTCTTTCCCACCATCACTACACCTGAAAAATAAAATTCACACATGTGACATTCTGTCATGTGCTTATCCAGAATTAATGCACAAAGCTGCATAAGTAAAAATCTGTGGTTTATGCACAGTTTCTTCCAGGCCAGCTGCTGTGTCTCCCAGTCACCCTAGGGTCTGCAGTTAAGGACCTGCAAGTCTAGAGAAACTGAGAGAGACGTGTTGGCTTGGCCAATAGATCTTGAGCACCTATAAAGTGCAAGGAGCTGGGTCACTGTGGTGGACTTGTCGGGGATTTAAAAATAATCAGACAGCCTAGGAGACAGACTTTGACACCACTGACAAAAATACACTTCAATTACCAGGCAGTGAGAAAAGGAGGGACGTGGGTAGAGGAACATGTCAGCAGGGTGTGCTGCGTGTGGCCCATCTTCAAGTCTCAGTTGAATCCTACTGTTCAAATGTGGGCCACTTGTGGGAAATTCTGTACCATGAGGGTTTTGCTTAATGTTTAAAAAGTCTTACAAAAAGATGAATAGGAGACGTAGCAGGTGGCAAATCAGAAGGTTGTGTCTTGTAAACAGGGGGAGGTCAATCCAACCTCCAAATCCCAAAATATATCAATATCCCATAATAGAGAATCACTATCAGGGAACTTGCTGTTTGTTTATTAGTGGCAGCATGGCATAAAATCAGGATAATTCAGCGTTTAAAATCCCTACTTTGTTTGAATTTATAACTAGTATAAATACTTCTAAGATTATATACATTTAAATTTTTTCTGCAACAAGTTAGACAGGATCACAAATTCACATGATGCTCAAAAGAACACTCAGAAATATTTAATGAAAACTTTCATTCTAGTGATGAGGAAACTCTAGCTCAAATAAGAAGCAAAAAACCATACTCAAGCAAACAAATCTGTAAAAGAGTTGTAATCAGAAATATCCAGTTGTCCTACCTCCTAATTTTGTGATCCATCTGCTTCACCATCAGTCAAAAAATCTGATTCTTCGAAGAAAGAACTTTGGCTTGGCTTTAGAGAGTAAGATTAAAAAAAAAGAAAAAACCAAACACTTAGGCAAAGGAACAAACAGCCAAAATTAAGTAAATCTGGGCTTTTTTTTAAACCAGCGTTGTCTGCATTGTTATTTTGGGCTCAGAGCGATAGCTTGATGCCAAATTTAAATGGAAAGCATTATCTACTCCATATTTATAAATCTTTAGATTCTGCGTGTGTCATGAAAAATGTAAGTAAATTTTATAATAGTAAGGTGTGTGGGATTAATTTGTATTCTATGTTGAAAAGCTCCATGGTAGGCAATTAATTCATGAAACACCAGCGATTGCTGCCTTAAGGGCTACATTGCTAGATAAAATTACAGACCTCAAATCTTATTATTACACTGGTATCTATTTTTTGTGTGGTCTAGGGAATATATCATCTTAAATTGAATATTTACCTAATCAGTAGGCTAAGGGTATCTTCTGGGTTCTGCCCCCTTCGACTCTAGAACACATTGTCTAGTTGTGAATATTAATATGCTGCTTATATAGGTAGGTACTACTGCTTACTGTTTTCACTTCATGGCACACTTATTAAATGATACTTGTATGCTATACTAGAATAAACTAGAGGGGATCTAAATGGAGCTTGGTAAAAATTGTATAGCCTTTATATTAAACAATGATAAAGTAAAACAACTAATATAAATAAAAATTTAAAATAACAAGCCATAATAAAGTATAAAGTATTGGGAAAGATATCAAATACTTAATTTACATAATTTTCAAGTAATGCTTTTCAGGATTTTTACTGAGAAACTTGTAGTTGCTTCCACAAACATAAGTGTTTTTTGGTTTTTTTGTTTGTTTTGTTTTGTTTACCAGGTCTTATTCTTGAAGTTGTGACTGTAATTCTAATCAATGTTTTAATAACATCTATTTTTGATCGTCACATTAGACAAGAAAATTTTAATCATTTTTACGATCAAAAATTTTCAAGCCAGTGTTTTTCAAAGAATCTAGTTTCTTCTTTCTTTGGCACACAAAAACTCATGGCAGTATCATCTGATGATGTGTATGAGACTGATTTCGTTCCAAGTTGGTGGTTGCTTTTGTAAGGTATGTCCCAATAATGATGGTAGAAGGCACAGACTGTGGTAGAGCCTTCACATCCACTAGGCGGTCATATCATCCTTACATGAAGACAGAGATGGGCGGGTAACCACCTAAACCCACGCTGACAAGGTCTCCTGGGACTCCCGCCCCTGACCTGCTGTATCTTTGCTCTGGATCATTAGTTCTTGTGGCAATCCTAGCAATCTCTTGTTCACCATGAGCATTGGCATACTCGCCGCTGGCTGTTGCACAAGTTGATGCCCGCTGGTTGAATGGCGAGAGAACTTTGATGGATCCATGGGTGTGGCGTTTCTCACTGTCTCTGCCGTCCGAGACCACTTTTGACCTTTTGTCTGACTCTCTCTCTCTCGGGTAACCTTCCTGGGAGACCCTAGAGAGGCTTTGTGGCTGAATGTGAATAGTTGCAGGGTTCTGGGTAACCCAGGCTGTACCAGGCAGCCCCAAGGGTTGAGGGGATCATTATCTCATGTCCCACTTGCAAACATTAGATTCAGAACTGTATACCTAAGCAGACTGCTTGGTACCCTCTGATTCAGGTTTGTGACTTAAAACAGCCTTGAAGAACTTTGAAAGTCATATAAAAAATGGCAAACTTCTCTATTTTACCCTTTCTTTACCTAGACTAAACCTGCAGCCTCACAGGAGCTGAGAACATATTTATTCTTTATCTTTTACTTAAGACACTCAGCAGGAAGGTAACACACTTTGAATGAAAAAGGACAATTCAAGTTAGGTTGGTGCTTTGCCTAAGCCAGAAAGGTTTAGGGAGAGAAATTGAGGATGAAGAACAAAAGAGACGAGCTTTTTTCTTTTCTTTTTTTTTAACCTCTCATGGTTTGACTTAATTCTATTATTTGAATGATTTTGAATTGATTTGGACACACCCACATTTAAATATAAGTTCCAAAATGCATTCTAAAGTCAAATGGAAAGTAATTTGTGTGGTCTTGTTATGAAAATAATTGTTTTATTCTCTGTATACTCCAGTCTCTTCACTCATTTATTCATACTTGTATTCATCTATTTACACATCATTCATATATTCACAAAATATTTGTTACTGTGGATACTATACCTGGTATTGATCTAGGTGCTGAGCTGGAAAGGTGAAAAAGTCATTATCATTACCTTGGAGGGTCTCCCAGTCTTGAGGGGAGTCATAGAGGTTAACACATAATTATTGTACAGTTGGACAAGTATCATTATAGTCTTACGAACAGAATATCAGGAGAAAAATATTTTATTTAGTCTTATTATGTATTTGAGTATTCACCTGCCCAAGATGGAAATCTATCTAATAGAGTTTGTGCTTTTAAGGACATAATCCAACATGATATTTTTTATTTGCTGAGATCTTTTCTCCATGAAGTGAATTAGGAGCCCAGGCTTCTTCTGTGTCCTGACTCTATTTCCTAGGGCCTCAAAGCCTTTGGAATGTAGTTGGAAGACAGAGGAGAAAAGGGTGTAGAGGCTCTGCTCTTAATCACTCCATCCCAGAAGTGGCATTCATTACCTTTGCTCACATTCCATTGACAGGGTATACATGCAGGAGGTGCTGGGTCCTGCAGCCCTGGCAAGTTAACGTCTAGCAATAGTTTTACACAGACGAAGGCTAGGAGCTCTTTGCTGAATTGCTCACATTCTCTGGACAAAAGTAAGGAAGTCTGTGGCTGTTTATCCCCTTCTCAAATATATGCTTCATTTTTTTCCATCCCTCTAACTCTAATCATGGGCAGCAATATTTCTTCAATATTTTATCCACTCACACTGTCCAGGGAGGTTTCTTCGGCACAACAAGCAAGGCACACTGGGTTTATTTTTATAGCCCATTTCCCACAGTCGTATCAGATAAAATGCATTACATCTCACCAGGTGACTGCTGAGTAATCTCACAACTGTGGCTTCCATGTGAAAGGCAGAGATGATTAGCTTCCAAGGTGTTTGTGGGCCAGAATTGCTCTGCTTCCCTTAACTAGGTAGGTTAGTCCCTGTTCGAGTTCTTTGAGCTTTGTATACTGTTCCCTTGATTCACAGGAAGAAATCATAGACTTAATAGTCTGGTTGTGAGGATTAAATGAGATATTTTATATAAATTGCTAAGCATGGCTTTAGGCACATATAGAAAGCAATCCATAATTGAGGCTCTTGTCATTGCTAATTAAGGATAGGATATTAAGCGAAAATGGAAGTGTCCTTTTTGTGGAGGAGGATGATATACTGAAACATTTAAACGTATTATTTCCTGTAACTAATTTCTAATGAGATTTCAATGTGTGCTTGCTGTCTGATTCCCCAAGAGAATGGATTTTCTCCCTCACTTTATCACATAGATATTGCCTGAATAAGGTCCTAATACCTGTAACTGAATTCACTTTTAGGATTGCACTATCCTTTAAGAGGCAGCAAAATATATTAATAAAGAGTGTTAGTTCTAAACTCAGATTTCAAGTTCTAGCTGGGTTACTTATCAGCTGTGTGACCTTGATCAACCTGTTTCTGAATCTGTGAATGTTAGCCAGTGATATTCCTTTCTAGGGACATTATGCTGGGAATGAGATGATTTATATAAAACACTTAGCAGAGAAGATGGCATAGAGCAAGTACCTAATACATGTTACTTTAATCATGATGATTACACAGAATATTGGGATTGGGGTCAGATGACCTGAGTTTATATCTGTGTTCTGTTGCTTTTAATCTTACTGAGCCTCGGTCTCCTCATCCATAAAATTGGGCTAATAATATTCTCTTCACACAGTTGTTATGGTGATTTTAACGTATGTGAAAGTTCATAGAATATTGCCTAGAACCTGTAAAATATTAAATACGTGTTAAAATTATTTTCTTTTATTTGCAGTATCTGTGGCCCTAGGCAAGTTGATCTGCCTCTCATATTGGTTATGCCTCCTACTTGGCCTGTTATAGTTAACATCAAAAAAAAAAAAACCAGGGTTTCCCTGGTGGCGCAGTGGTTGAGAGTCTGCCTGCCGATGCAGGGGACACGGGTTCGTGCCCCGGTCCGGGAAGATCCCACATGCCGTGGAGCGGCTGGGCCCGTGAGCCATGGCCGCTGAGCCTGTGCGTCCGGAGCCTGTGCTCCGCAATGGGAGAGGCCACGACAGTGAGAGGCCTGCATACCGCAAAAAAAAAAAAAAACCAAGAAAACAAACCCTCAAGCAACTCTAAAAATAGTACTATATCTAACATTATTATTTAAGAAGAGGATGGCATTCTGTTCCTGAAGGATTTGGCCATTGGAATTGTGGAGGAAGACCATCTTGGGATTTGTGTGGTGACATTTCTTAAATGCATGGTATAGCATGGGTTGCTTTCATCACACAGTAGGGAAATACTAGTATCTATAATTTTATAATCCCTAACCCACATTAACTTTAAAGCCATTAGTAAAGACGAATTCTATTTTGATATTTAGTACCCTGATAGAGTATCTCTCACTACAGAAGTTTAAAATAAGCATTAAAATAAATCCAGAAACAGATAAAACTAGCCTGTGCTGTGGAACACCATATTCCCAGGCAGTCCAATCTGAGGTCCACAGTCAAAAAAGATTTTAATCGATGAACTATGTGTAGTACAGTGGGTGTTGATGGGAGACAATGAGAAATTGACTCCTTTTTACCCTCCCTCTGTCCTGAGGTGGTTTCTATTTCAGGTTCGATCATTACACCATTATAGAGAAGCCCTGCCTATGCTAGTATTTTTCTTAGACTTTGAACAAACTCAGACACCATAAGATTTTTTTTTTTTTTTAACAAGGAGGGAAACCTGAGAGCTTTCTGTGGTATCTCTCTTGTACTCCTCCTGTTCTCCTATGTGGATGCCCTTCTCTATCTTATATCACTTCCCCAGTTCAAGAATCCTTCAAGAGTAGCCTCAAAGCCCATCTCTTCTTTGCAAAGTTACTTGTTCCATATTGCTTACATAGATCTCTCTTCTTCCAACCCCCTTGAAACACTGTTCTTATCTTTCAGTTGAGTGTTGAATCACAGAATTTCTATCATATTATTTAAGTATTATTTAAGTAGCGCAGGGAGAGGCTAATCCTTGAAATCAGGAAATAATTATATCTTAAATTATAATTTACAGCTCCGTGGCAGTGAACACAGTGGCTAAAGAAATAAAAATTTAATTAAAATGGTATGCAATGAGGGCCTTACAAAAATGCCGTTAAGAATAACATCGTTTGCATAAAGCTGAATATCTAAAAACAGCTAGATAACTATCTAACTTTCCATTTGTATGTATAGATAAAGCACAAGGATTTGCCCATTAGGATTTTATTTTCCATGGTAGGTCATTTCAGATGCTTTAAGTGACCCTACAGGCATCTTTTTAAGATTACCTTTGGACCCTGGTTTTTCATCTTGGGACTGCCGCCATGTACAATCCTAAAATGTTCCGTAAAGGCTCAATCTTGCTTTTATTTCATGAGCCGTTTCCATTTAGTTAAAATTAAACTCTCAGCTACAGGAATATCTCCCAGGACTCAAAGCTTTCCCTTCTCAGTTAAAGCGTCTAACCTGCTAGCTTCCTGAGGGCAGTGAGCTCAGAGTGAAGCTGAATGACAGTGAAACCCCAAAGTGACGTGACATCGCTTCATTCCAGAATGGGTGTTCCCTGACGGCTGCATCTAACATATGCACAAAATCTCCCTCTCGATTTGCACTTCCAACACCATTCCTAAAATGTAAGCATTGTTCTTTGGTGTCTCATAGGTAGCATAAATTAAATGGGATAGTTTTTATATTGCGTTCCACCTCCACGTAGATTTTTCTTTACTGGTTTCTACATGTGTCTCAAGTTAAAGCATTGTTTCCTAACTATCTCACTCCCTCTCCTGTTTACCCTCCTGTCCCTCACTTGCATATGAGAGCACCGTAAGCAGACACCTTTCCTAGTATCCACCATTGATCCATCCCCTATTGCCCTGTCCTCGTAGGACCTGATTTGATAGGAAAAGGTGTTCATTCTCAGGTATTTACCAGCATGAGTGAGACTACCAATGCTTCATCCTCTCATTCACTGTGTTAGGTTTGTAAGAGGCACATGGAACAAAAGGGGCTTAGTCTCTTTTGGCGCCCAGCTGGAAATCCACAGGGAGAGAAGGAGCAAACAGGTATGCTGCTAATTATCAAACAGGTTGTTATGATGGGACATAGAACAGGGAATGAGAGCTCACCTGGTTGGAAGCAGGTGATCAGGGGGTTGACTTTTTAATAACTTTATTGAGGTACAATTTACACACAATACATTGTTCATATTTAAAGTATACTAAATACTGTGAGTTTTAATATATGCGTAGACCCACAAACCCATCATCCCAATCAAAATACCAAATATGTTATAATTCCCAGTGTTTTCTTGTGCAGCATTCTTCTCTCTGTGCTTTACTCACTATATATTAGTTTACATTTTCTAGAATTTTATAAAAATGGCATTATGCTTTTTTTCTTGGTCTGGGTTATTTTACTCAGCATAATGATTTTGAGATTCATTCATGTCGTTGAACATATCAATAGCTTACTCCATTTATTCACTTACTTATTTATGGCTGAATAGTGTTGCACTACAAGAATATACCACAATTTAACTTTGCACTCCCTGATGGGCATTTGGGTTGTTTCCAGTCTTGTCTTTTATAACTAAATCTGTTAGGAATATTTGTCTACAAGTCTTTGTGTGGATGATATACTTTCATTTCCTCTTGGTAAAAATTTAGAAGTGGCCTTGCTGGGACATACTATCAGGACTTTTGACTGATGGAACAGCATAAGAGGTTGGAGTACACACAGTAATGGGCACCTTTTGGTCCCTTCCCAGGGGATAAGTATATACTTCAAAGGTACCTCAAATTTGCCAAGTTTTGAGTCTCAGTTCTCGACCTTCTTTTTCAAGTGTGGTCCCTTGTCAGTATTCCTTTGTTCAGTAAATTGTACCACCATCTGTGAAGTTGGGCAACACAAAGTCAGCCTTGACACCTACCTCTCTTTCATTCCCTTTATTCTATTGGTCTTCAAGTCCTACCGTTTTTCCCTCGTGAAAATCCCTACCATTTGTACTGCCCACGCTCTAGTGTGGGTCACTGCAGTCTCCCCCCCCGGACCACTGGGCAGCATGCTCACCGTCCCCCATCCCTTGACTTGTACTCTCCATCCATTATCTGTGGTTAACATAAAATGACCTTTGAAACATGATATACTCAGCATAAGCCTGAGTATATCACTTCACAGATTAAACCTTTAAACAGCCCTTCATAATCCTTGGAGAAAAGCCCAAAATCTTTACCATGGTTTACACAGTCTGCATATCCGTGTCCCTGCTTAATGTACGTACTCAGCGTTACAACTCAGTATTATCCTCCGGTTCCGCCTACAGTGAGCTTTATTCAGGTCATCAACTTTTCCAAGTTCTTTATTACCTCTGGACTTTTACACTTCCAATGTCCCTGCCTTTCTCTTCACTTATTTGTCTGACTCTTACTTAACCAAGTTAAATATCATTGCCCCTAGAAAACTCAGGTCTAGGTAAAATAACTTAAGCCTGATCCTCCATACCAATCTTAAGATATTACAATGGCGAAGATTCTGGTCAGCCTCCCTAATTAAAAGTAGGGCCTAGCTCATCACTTTTGCATTCCTAATACCTAGTACAGCAGCACATCTTGAACATACTAAGTGCTCTAATGCATTTGATCATGAAATAAAAGTCTATGACAGTGATCTAGACTTTATATAACAGATGCCTGACAAATATTTGAAAAGTTGAGATGAATTCAAGAAATGTTTCTCAATAACCAACGTGGATGTCACCAATTTCATACACTAATATCCATGACTTTGCTTATGACAGAGGCCCTCTGGCTGTCATTCAAAATTAATTTTATACTTAGTCTACACAGTCCTAGTAAATTCAGGTATCAAGTTTGTTATACCAGAATATATTAGAAACAGAAAATCCAGTGGTTGAAGAGAAAAATTAATGCAGTTGTGTATAGGCACATACACTGCAGCAAAGAGTGAAGATACTGAAAAACACGGAACTGTAATTCAAAACCTCAGTAGTCTAGGGTCATTTTGTCGAGGGTCATATGATCTGATGCCATCATTTGATTGGAGTGGAGGCAGATTTTGATGTTACTAATTAAGGTGCTGATCTGATGAGGCTACTGATAATCATAGGTACCCTTGATTGTGTTCTGTGTGACAGAAATGGAGCTAAGCTCTCTTTGCATTATCTCATTAAATTCTCATAATGACCCTATAAAATTGGTATTGACTTTATAGAAGAGAAAAGGAAAGTTGAGAGAAGTTAAATATCTTGGCCTTGGCTACCTAGCTTTCAGATATGACTCTAGCCTGCTTAGTCTAAGTAGTCAAGAAAGGATTAAATTATGTTCTTTTACCGTATTTAAAGAAACAGCAAAATTGTAAAAGAAGTTCATTGAAAACAGATTTTTTTCTTTAAATTTTGGATTCTCCAGGGGGATGTTTGAGTTATCTAAAATAATAAGGTAGGAACATTATTTCCCAATCATGCCAAATAAATGAAGTTTTCCTGTAAATGCTTTCCCATGATTACATTACACTTCATGATTATCTGTAAAATTACGAAAAGACTCTAGCGAACAGTGCTTCCTGAAAAGTGGCAATAGCATGATGCTAATACTAGACAATGTATTACCCTATACGGGCTCATTAAGGGGCCTGGTTTTCATCTTTAATTGCAAAGAACATATATCCCTGAAATGAGTTTGTAGTCATTTTAATAAGAAGTACCAGAAGTGTGAATAGAATCTATCACCAGATCCACTTAGAACCCATTTATCTTTATGACTATATGTGTTATGGATCATCAGCCCATGATCATACAGACCCCCATCAACACTCATCTTCCTTATGGCAAGTGTAAAATGCAGTGTCTCTACTGGGAGATGAAATTTTTTTCCACACTTGTGAGTGATAGACTCCTATGTTCCTAAACATATTTTACCTCAACTAATTAATTCCAGCGCTGCATTAGGTAAACCTCTACTCCCCAGCTCTGTCTTTTAAGGAGTGCTCACCACCAGGTAATGACTCAGGGACAGCCCACCCCCAATCAATTCCTCCTCTCTCCCCAACTTCTTCACATTGTCTGATTCCCGACCTCCACTGTTTTTGATATATTTTACTCTCTTGGATTTAATAAATCGCCACCCCCCCCCCAAATTCTGTTGTCCAAGTCGATATAGACTTCCCCTTCCCTAGCCAGAACCCCACCTCCATTTAGCATTTTGAAAGCCCACCAGTATGGTGTATAACCAGTACTCCCCACCAGTGCAGTCAGCGTGTCTCCATATCTCTGTTTTCACCACTTACCTTCCCCCAGAAGACCAGCAGGATTAATCTCATCATGCTTTTATTCCCATTTTACTCTGTAACTACCAAAAGTCCAAGCATTCAAGATATTTAAATACTAATTTTTATCCCCGTAACCTCTTACATCTCTTGATCTGATCTAATCTCCCGTCTCTTTCCAATCCCTCACTCCCCAAATAGTTTCTGTGTATCCTCTAGAATATATAGTCTGTCATTACCAAAATTCCCAATCTTCAGTATTTTCCTTTAATGTTTCCTTTATCTTCTGACTTGAATAAAAAACTGATTTCCGGCCTTCCCTGGTGGCGCAGTGATTGAGAGTCCACCTGCCGATGCAGGGGACACGGGTTCGTGCCCTGGTCCGGGAAGATCCCACATGCCGCGGAGCGGCTGGGCCCGTGAGCCATGGCCGCTGAGCCTGCGCGTCCGGAGCCTGTGCTCCGCAACGGGAGAGGCCACAACAGTGAGAGGCCCGCGTACCGCAAAAAAAAAAAAAAACTGACTTCCCCTGATGACACAGCTTTCCTTACTGTCTCCTCAGAGAAGGACAACTCTCTGTTGTAGAGCTTAGAGACTAGATTGTCATTCTCTTCCCCCCCACAGTGCTGCTTCTAAGACATTTCTCCTAATTAAAAAAACCAAAAACAAAACAACAACAAAAAAACCAAAGCCTCAGCTTGTATGAAGTATGTGCCAACAAACTGTACTATCCTGGCTGTCATAATCATCTATTAAATCTCATTCATTTCTCCTCATTCCCTGAATGTTTTTGCTTGCAGCCTCCTATTTTTCTGTCACTATTCTTGTCATTATTTTTGGAGATTGGAAAAGTCCCATAGCTCATCTGCCCGAATCCCAATTAGGGAAAAAATCTGCTTTATGGTGATAAATCCCTCTTGATCATAATGACTTTTTAAAAATACGTTGCTGGAATCTATTTGCTAATATGAGGTAGAACTTAAGATCTTAAAAGAAATGTGCTTCTAGTTACTTTTGGGTAAATTTTCCATATCTGATTTTTGTATTAGGACTCTTCTAATTTTTTAATACATTGGAAAATAACTGATGTCTTTCTAAGGTGTATATCTTTGATTATATTTTCTATTTTCATAAAGCTACTTGTATTCTCTACTCAAAACAGGAGTAAATAATGGCTGCACATAACTAATCAATAATCAGCCATTTTGTCCAGAGTTTCAAATGTGTTGGTATAAAGCTACCATGGTATTCTTTTGTAATTAAAAAAAAAACTCTCTGCTTTATAGCTAGTCCCATCACTATCATATTTGCCAAATATTGCTTATTTTATTGGTCTTTCTAAAGAACAAGCTTTTGGTTTTATTTGTCAAGTTTACTGCTTTTCTTCTCTATTTTTGACTTTTCTCTTGATTAATTTTGTCCTTCCACTCTTTGGGATTTACCTTGTTCTTTTTCTATGTCTACTGTTCATTTCTTGTAGCTTCAAGAGCCATTTTCAACAACTCAACGAGCTCTGCCGGCTGTGTCATGGCCACTTCATCATATGCCATTAAAACTTAATCTCATACACTGGGTGAAGACTCAGCAGTCTTATTTTGCTTTCAGAATTGTTCTATGGCCTTGGATCCTTCTTCTTCTCCTAAATTAGCACTATCATCAGGGAAGATTCTAGTGGGCCTAGAATTCTAGGCTTGCCTTTCCTGCAGTTTCATAATAAAAGAAAAAACATTTCCACCCTGTTTTTGATGTTGATCGAAAATTTAGCAACACTTCTTTGCACTATATTCAAATCCCAGAATATAAGCAAGCCTTCATGCACACAGGCTCACTGAAATGTCATAATTTTAAACTATGTATGACCTTGAACAATGACCTTTCCAAATACTCCACACTCTTCCTAGATGTTCAGACTTTTTCATTCCTACAACATCTTTTACACATGGTCGATTTGTGTCATAAGTTCTTCCTCACTCCCACTTCTGAGTATATATCCAAAGGAAACATTGTCATTATTAGAAGAGATATCTGTACTCCCATGTTCATTGTAGCATTATTCACAAGAGCCAAGGTATGGAAACAACATAAGTGTCCATAGTAGATTAATGGATAAAGGAAATATGGTATATATATATACACAATGGAATATTATTCAACCTTAAAAAAGAAGAAAATCCTATCATTTAAGTCAACATGGATAAAACTGGAGGACACTATGCTAAGTGAAATAAGACAAAGACAAATAGTGCATGATGTCACTTATATGTGGACTCTAAAAAAATAATGAAATAAATCAACACTTCCCTCCCTGGACATTTTCCTCAGCAGAATCTAGCAGCCTCTACTATGAGTCTTATCTTTTTTTGTTTGTTTGTTTGTACCAGATCACAACCCCAGGGAACCTATGTATTTACCGATGTATATCTAGATTATACTTTACCATTGTTCTTTTTCTTTGCAATTCATTCCATCCACTTCTGGCATCAGAACCTCATTTTTCCTTTGGAGAAGTCCTTGTGATTCAGGTAGGCTGTGTGTCTCCTCCCTAGGCTGTGTGACTTGGGGCTGGCTAGACACAGTGTTTTATATATACTCTATATGTCTTAAGTACTTATTTCTCTGTTTTCCGTCATTTTCCCTCCACATTTTAGTGTAGTTATTTTTTAATTGACATTTGTAATCCTTTCTTTTGTTTGACTAAAGTACTGTTCAACCGATCTTCTGAGTGCTTAATTTCAGCATTTTTAATTCTAGAAGTTTCTTTTGGTTGCATTTCACAGACAATTTTTGCTTAAATTGTACATGTTGTCCTTTTTTTAATACATTAATCATAATTTTAAATAATAGTTTCATTGAGATATAATTTACTTTCCATATTATTTAAAGTGTACAATTTAATGTGTTATGCATCTACCACCACAATCAATTTTAGAACTTTCATCCACCCCCCAAAAGAAAAAGAATCTATTATAGGTCACTCACTCCCCCATTTCTCCAAACCCTAGGCAGCCACTATATATATATACTTTGTCTCTACGGATTTGTCTAGACTGGACATTGCATACAAATGGAATCATACAATTACTTAGCATGTTTTCAAGGTTCATCCATGTTGTAGCATGCATCAGTACTTGATTTCTTTTTATGGCTGAATAATAGTCCATGGTGTAGATATTACTATGTTTCATCTATCCATTCACAGTAAATGGCCATTTGGGGTATTTCCACTTTGGGGCTCTTATGAATAATGCTGCTGTGGTTGGATTTACGTGCAAGTTTTGTATGCAGGTCTAGATTTGTTTTTTAAATTAACAGACTATTTCGGAGCCATTTCTGGTTTACAGAAAAATTAAGCAGAAAGGACAGAGTTCTCATACCTCCTTACCTCTCTACCCAGTTTCCCCTATTACTAATATCTTACATTAGCGTAATACATTTGTTATAGTTAATGAACCAATATTGACACATTATTACTAACTAATGTCCATGGTTTACTTTAGACTTCACTCTTTGTTTTGTACATTATATGATTTTTGACAAATGTGCAATAGCCTGTATCCACCATTACAAAACCATGCACAGGAGTTTCTCTGCCTTTAAAATTCCGGGCTTCACCCATCCTTTTCTCCCTCCCCACAACCTCTGGCAACCACTGATCTTTTGACTGTCTCCACACTTTTGCCTTTTCCTAAATTTCATATAGCTGTAATCATATAATATGCATGTAGGCTTTGCAGATTGGCTTTTTTTCACTTAGTAATATGCATTTAAGCTTCTTCCATGTCTTTTCATGGCTACATAGCCTTTTCTCTTTATTGCTGACCGCTATTCCTTTGTACCGATATACCATAGTTCGTTTATCCATTCACCTGTTGAAAAACATCTTGGTTGATTTCAAGTTTTGGCAATTATGAAAGAAGCTGTTATAAACATCCACGTGCAGGTTTTTATGTGGATGTAACTTTTCAGTTCCTATGGGTAAATACCAGATAGCATGATTACTAGATCACTGTATGGTAAAAGTATGTTTAGTTTTGTAAGAAACTGCCAAGTATCCTCCTAGCAACAAATGAGAATTCCAGTTGTTCTGCATCGTCAACAACTTTGGTATTTCAGTATTTGGATTTTAGACATTTGAATAGGTGTGTAGTGGTATCTCATTATTGTTCTAATTTAAAATTCCCTGATGACATGGAATGTGTAGCATCTTTTCATATGCTTATTTGCCGTGTGTCTATTTTCTTTGTTTAATCATAGTTGTTTTGTTTTTTAACCAAGGCCTACTAACTCTTGTCCTCCTGTGTCTATTTATATTTTCTTTTTTCCTTCTTTCTTTCTTTCTTTTTTTTTTTTTTTTTGATCTTTTGATCATTTAGTCTTTTTCCTGGTATGTCCAATTATTTTTATATTAAAATTGGGCTTAACTTATTTTAGGAAACTATAAGGATACCTCCACATTCAGGATGTTGTTATCGTTCTCTTGAAAAGATTTCCTTTTGCCCATGGCAGACAGTTACTATAGGGACTGGAAATCTTAGTCCATTTCCAGTTTGAGCTCATTCAAAGCCGTTTTTCACTCTGTGTGAAGGTTGCTCTATTTCTGTCTTGTCCTTCCTCTACGGGTGTTGCCCTTTGGGATTACCATGTGAACGTTTAGATTCTCCCTATTCCCAACTACCCTTGTATTTGTTAGGCTTTAAATGTAATGGTTCCCCCAGCCCTGTGAGACTAAGGATACGTGTAGCTTGTCATTCCATTAGTTGTTGCCTTTAGCTTGAGCTCTTGCCGTTTGGCTTCTGTGGTTAGAGTCTTTTGAACTCCTTGGCTTTTCAGCTCCTAGGCTGTATGAGTTGAATCAGCAAATGCCCCAAGGAGAAAAGCTGCACCAAATGTCAGGCTTGCGTCTGTGTTTCCCTTCTCTCCAGAACTTGGCCCACCTGTCTCGGTGTCTCTCTAACATTCGGATGCTGGCGAAGAGATGTTTTCTTACTTTATCCGGGTTTTCTAAACTTTCTTTAGACTTCACCTGATCTTATGTTATTATTGAAGTATCATCTCAATTATCCCTAGGAAGAAAATTTACAATTTTATGTTTTATTTTTTTATTTTCTATATTACCTCAGTTTCTGCAGAGACCTTTTACCTGATTCTTCAGTCTATTTCCTGTGTTACCAGTAAGATGGAGATAGGTGGAGGCTAAGAATATTGGGGGGGAAATCACTGATGAATGATATGTCTCGCTCTTTTTGTTTTTCCTCTCCTTATTTACTCTGGCAGCCTACATTTGCCCTTCTTGATTTGACCCAGTTGCCCAAATACGCAACCCACTCTGGCAAAGACCTGACTTTACTCTCAAAAATGTCTGCATGTTAGGATTAGCTAGATGATGAACACCATGCCAAAGTTTTTTGTGTGACCAGTCAGAATGGCCATCATTAAAAAATCTACAAACAATAAATGCTGGAGAGGGTGTGGAGAAAAGGGAACCCTCTTGCACTGTTGGTGGGAATGTACATTGATACAGCCACTATGGAGTACAGTATGGAGGTTCCCTAAAAAACTAAAAATAAAACTACCATACGACCCAGCAATCCCACTACTGGGCATATACCCTAAAAAAACCATAATTCGAAAAGAGACATGTACCACCATGTTCACTGCAGCACTATTTACAGTCGCCAGGACATGGAAGCAACCTAAGTGTCCATCGACAGATGAATGATGAAGAAGATGTGGCACATATATACAATGGAATATTACTCAGCCATAAAAAGAAATGAAATTGAGTTATTTGCAGTGAGGTGGATGGGCCTAGAGACTGTCATACAGAGTGAAATAAGTCAGAAAGAGAAAAACAAATACCTTACGCTAACGCAGATATATGGAATCTAAAAAAAAAAAATTGTTCTGAAGAACCTAGGGGCAGGACAGGAATAAAGACGCAGACATAGAGAATGGACTTGAGGACACGGGGAGGGGGAAGGGTAAGCTGGGATGAAGTGACAGAGTGGCTTGGACATATATACACTACCAAATGTAAAATAGATACTAGTGGGAAGCAGCCACATAGCACAGGGAGATCAGCTCCGTGCTCTGTGACCACGTAGAGGGGTGGGGTAGGGAGGGTGGGAGGGAGGGAGATGCAAGAGGGAAGAGATATGGGGATATATGTATATGTATAGCTGATTCACTTTGTTATAAGCAGAAACTAACACAGCACTGTAAGGCAATTATACTCCAATAAAGATGTTAAAAAACCAAAAAGTTAGATAGTAAAAAATTCAAAAGAATTGCCCACACTCCTCCAACAGATTCTCTAACATTTAGCAGAACAGAATTCACACTGAATCTGATTTATGAGTAAAAGACAAGTCAACTTTAAAGTGGTTCACAGATGACAACGTTTCTTTTCCATGTGCCTGCTTTGGAGCCATATTTCTGCTGACCACTCAAAACTTTCCTCTTGAGTATTCTGTGATATATTAGAACCAGGAATAAGGGATGTTAGTGCTGGACGGGTCAGCCAGTGGTCTGGGATTTAATTCACATATCCTTTCTGCACCAGGCTCTTTAAGATCATTGAGTTAGCCTAAGAATTTTGAAGCTGTAGAATTCAAGACAGTGCGTTACAATATGCCAATATTACTATTCTCCTGCTCTGACATTCTCCACTGATGGACAGATGAAGGAGAAGGAAGGGCAGTCACCAGTAACTGAGAGTAAATGAAACTGGAATATTATAATTCAGTATCATTTGAGTGACTGAATTGGCTGGCAGAGTGTTCTGCAGTTAAGGGTGAGGAAAGATTAATTCTGCACATGACACCACTACTGTATTTATACAAGTCTACTGGGACAGTTGTTTACCTTGAATTGTTTTCTTCATTCATTTCAGTCAGACAGTTGTGTTGACTGATTTTCCTTTTTGATGTATGAAATGACTGACTGAATTTACCATTTAATTTCCACTAATGCACTGTAAAAACAATACATTACTTAAATTGGATTGGAAGGTATGAAAATGTTTACCCCAGAACTAGAAAGGCCAGATAAATCATAAGAAACATTTGACTGTGAGTGTTAGAAAGCTACTGAGGTAGCCATGACCTAGAAAAGTAAAATAGAGAAAGAAACTCACTGAAGTGAGAACAATATTCTGCACATGCATTTCTAGCCCAGTCATTTAGAAACTACTGATGAAGAGCAAAAGTCTGAGAAACCAAATGTGGCTCCTAAGAGGTAGAAAAGCCAGTAGATCTTAGGACAATGTCATAGGACTAAGGAAACCAGAGTTGGAATTGAGAAATAACAAGGCAGCTAGAATTTTAAGGACCAAAATCACAGAGAGAGTAAAGATTCAGAGAACGGAGCTGGATTCAGCAACAGTGTTCCCTTGCAGTATTTTCCATGTATAATAGGTAGACAAGACAAGATGCTAAGAAGTCAAACAAAAGCTAACTGAAGTCAAAGCAAAGACTTAGTTGGCTCATAATGCTGAAGAGACAAAATTGGGGTTCAGAACCTATGAAAGATTTGTGGCCCAATGGAAAACTAATGATATGAATTAGGACATTGGAAGTCTCTACATATGTGTGTCTGTGTGTGTCTGTGTGTGTGTGTCTGTGTGTCTGTGTGTTAGGAAGGTTGATGCAACATCTACATTGAACCTTATAAAGAAGGAAAATGAGTATGAAGTTGGTCCAGTGACTGAGGTGATCTTCCCCTCTGCTCCCTACCTAAGAATAGGAAATTCTCTCCTCAAGAAAATAGTTGACCCTGGAACAATGTAGGGGTTAGAGACGCTGACTCCCTGTGCAGTCAAAAATCCCCATATAACTTTATGGTCAGCCCTTCTTATCTGTGGTTCTGAATCTGAGGATTCAACCAACCACAGATCGTGTAGTACTGTATTACTTATTGAAAAAAAATCCATGCATAAGTGGATCTGTGCAGTTCAAACCCAGGTTGTTCAAAGGACAACTGTCATGTCATTCAAATTCTCTACAACTTGTCATATCCCAAGTCTGGTATTCACTGAAGAACCACCAAGACTACCAAGAAAAGGAGAATTAGAATAAAAAACAAAAAAGAATCAGAATCATAGATGACCTAAACGTTCAAGTTCATACATATTTTGGTAAATATTATCAAGTTCAAGAAAATAGATGACAAGGTGAAGAATTTAACTTGACAACTAGAAACTATAAACTGATTGAAGTTGAACTGATAGAATTAAAAATTATACGAAATTTAAAACTCGGTAGTGGATTGGACACAGGTAAAGAGAGGTAAGTGAACTGGAAGATAGAGTAGTAACAATATTAAGACTAAAGCATGGGAAACGAAAAGAATAAAAAGTACACAAAAGCGCATTTGAGACATATGGGCCACAATAAACATTTTTATCATATGTGTAAACTGGAGTCCAAAGAAAAAAGAGAGAGATTGGTATGAAAACAATATTAACAGCTGAGAGTTCTCTAAAACTAAAAAGAATATATGGAGCCTTAAATTCAACAAGCACTAAAAAAAAGCAACAAGAACAAATACAAAGAAAACCACACCTAAGATCACCACAGTACAATTCATGAACAGCAAAGAAAAACATGACATCTTAAAAGTAGCCCGAGGAAAAAGAGAGAGATTACTTTCAAAGGAACAATAGGATTAAGATTACAGCTTACTTCTCAGCGAAACTGACTGGATACTAGAAAATAATGGAATAACATTTTTAAGTGCTAAAGAAAAGAACTGCGCATTGGGAATTCTAGAGGCAGAGAAAATGTTGTTTGGAAGGAAAGATGAAATAAGGAAATTTGCAGACAAACAAAATTTAGAAAATATGTTCTCATCAGAACTGACTGAATTAAATTCTAAAGGGAGACCTGCAGGCAGAAGGAAGATTATCACAGATGAAAATAAGGACTTTATAAAGAATTATGTATAACAGAAAGGATAAATAAGTGGATAAACCTAAATAAAATCTAACAGCAAAAAAGAGTAATAATATAATATATCAAACATTAGAATGCATTTAAACAAAAGGAAGAGGAAAAAGTAGTAAAAGAAATTTAAGATCTCAGCATTGCTTGAGAAGAAGTAAAAGAGCTAATAAGTCATGGTACATGTGTAACTGCTACTTATGTAAAAATAACAAGCTAATACAAGGGAAAATGGAATTTGAAGAAATCTCAAAGGAAGAAAGAAGAGCAAAAGGAACATAACAAGGTGGGACTAATAGTAAACAAGGAGTAAACGGTCTATAAGAAAATACATTAACTGTAAATACTGAAATTAAAGGACAAGGATTATTGAAACAAACCAAAAACCTAATTCTATGCCACCTACAAGAGACAAGAGTCAGATTGAAAATGAAAGGATTCAAAAATTATGTCATAACAACAATAAGTAAAATTGAAGAAGATTTTTTAATGTTAACATAGATTTGAAAGCAAAAAGTATCACTGGCGTTAAGGCAGGATAATAAAACCCACTGTTACTTTACAAGGAATATATTATAAGTCTAAACTTCAATGCAATATATGAAGGGAAATTCCAAAAATCTAAGTAGAAATAGAAAAATCTAAATTACCTAGATCAGTAACATAGGACCACAACAACAAATCAGCAGATTATAGAAGATCTGAATACCATCATTAAAAACTTTGGCCTAAATTTACATAAAACACTGCACCAACAATGATGGAATATATATATATTATGCATAAATTTTTAGGTGCACATGGCACATTTATAAAATTGACTATATTCTGGTTATAAAACAAGGCTCTGAATAAGCAAGAAATTTAAACCTATATAACCAATATTTTACCAAATAGTTAGATATTAAAAACATACTTCTGATCATTATGTAGGTCAAAGATAAAGTCGCAATGGGAATTAGAATTTTATTAATTGAATGATAATGAAAATATGCCATAACAAAACCTGTGGGTTGCAAATAAAGCTGTGGTCACAGAGAAGTTTATGTATTGCAGTTATACTCTCTAAATGTAAAACGGAAAGGAATAAAGCAACTAGAAGATAACCTATCACCCTGAGGTAGGCAGCTCCTGAACTGTACCTGGTGGGGAAGGCAGGGCAGAACTTCAGGAGGCCAGCTGAGAGCACGGTGAACACCATGTCAGGAGCAGTCTCCAAGAAAGAGAATTTAATGTACAAAGGGATGACTAAAATATATTTAAGACCTAGCACCCTGACCCCTCTTAAGGATGACTTATGTTGCTGGGGAAAAAATAAGAAGTGCTCGATGTAGAAGGTGAATAGCTTTATAATTCCCAGGAGAATCTTGGTACCAGGACCACACAATGAAGAACTTGGAGTCCCCGTGGCTAGTCCAGCAGAGAGAAAAGGAGAAACAGAGATGCGAGAGAAAATAAAGGGAACTCTTGGTGCAATTTGGTGCTGCTGCAGGCCCAAGTCCAGGTATGTGCTCTCTATCTCCACATCTTAAATAAAAGCCACCATGTTCCTCAGTCTTTCAGGTACTTAGAATTTCTCTTTAGAACCTGAAAATGGGGTCAGGTCTCCTGTCTGCATTGCTACAGTACAAAATAGAGGCAGGATGTTTGAAATAGTTCTCCATCTGGCAGAGGAGGCCTTGAAGCTGTGAGCCACTCGCTGCAAACCAGCAGGACATGAAGGATTCTTGAGCAGATCTGAAGCTACTGGGAGGCCTTTGAGGAGTTAAATCCCATAGTAAATACTGTACCTTCAATGGCCCTTTCTCCCTCTCTGTCCAGTCTTCCTCCACTCCCGTGGGGGCCCAAAGGGGTTAAATGAGCACTCTGATGTAATCAATATAGCAAATTACTGGTATCTTCTATGGATTATTGAGATCATAAATGCCCTATATACAGTATTATGTAGAAAGCAAGAGAGTTGATATAATACTTATATAAAACCGTGAAGGTGGAACTATCGTCCTTGGTCCTTACCATATAAACACACACACATAGACACACACACACACTTAATGGAGATTGAAAATTTACTTATTTATTATTTTCCAAACCAATAGATGCACACCTAAATCTCCAATGGTAATGTCTATGATAAGCTTTTTTAGTCAGGGTATCATATGTAGACATAGCAGTTTCAATTCAAAATCAGGCTACCACCTGTTAAATATACAGGAGTCCATGTTTATGTGCCATGATCCATCACTGTTGTGCTAAAGCCATGTAAGCAAATTAAATGGGGATATCTAGGAATCACAACTACTACATTTTTCATATCTTTGACAGCAATACACATCTCTTCAATAATTCCAGAAATGCAGTATTGCTGTTGATTTCAAGCTTGTTGGAATGGGAGACAAGTTCAGTTCAGTTTCATTTGGCTTTCCTACACAAATTTGAAAAGCAAGACAAGGGGTGTTCTATCAATAACTGTGTTTTTTCCACTTATATATCAGGAACGGGATAAATATCCACAAATTTCATTATGAACCAGTGAGCACACTGTGAGTTGGGCTTGGGTCAGAACTCAGCTTATCACCTGACCTCCATATCTCTCATGCTAACAACTTGAGAGGGTATCATTTCTGTTTAATAGATGTTATTGATACCTCAGACCACTTATCTAGATGTTTTTGAAGTGTCTGAATGTTACCCCAGGTCAGTGTCAGATTCAATAATTCAGTTGCTGATTCAAGACTCTTATAAGATACACATATGCATGCGCATGTGCACACACACACACACACACATCCATTCATTCATCTGTCTGTCATCTACCTGTCTATATCTATAAATATTTTTTGACATAGCATTATGTGAAAGAAGTGTGAGAACATTTCCCAGTTTGTGGATTTTCAATTTTCCCTTGTGAAGACTGAGTTGCTATATTTATAGAAGCTTGAGAAGCTGGAGTTACTAGGTCTTAATGATTCATACATTTTATCATAGTAAATATCTTTTAATCCCTGATAGTATTTTTGACTTCTTTTTCTGATATTATTATAACTAAATCCATTTCTTTTTGATCAGTATTCTCCCCTTAGATTCTTTCTGTCACTTATACTTCAGACTTTCTATGTCCTGTTAAATTGGGTATGTCATAAATAAATAATAATAATTGTCTGTTTAGCTAAATTAAATCTTACGTTTAATGTATTTATTGTGATTTTAATTAGCCCTTCAAATTCTTGGGTTTCGCATCTGTGGATTCAATCAACTTGGATTAAAATTTCCATTCATTTTACTACTACATTTTATATGAGGGACTTGAGCATCAGCAGATTTTGGTATATGCAGGGGCTCCTGGGACCAATCCCCCTCAGATACCAAGGGATGACTGTAATCTTCTGCTGTTGGATAAGTACTTTATAAATGTCAATTAGATACAGTTGATAATGATGGTGGTTCAGTTCAACTGTATGCTCACTGATTTTCTGTAAGCAGAATCTGTCAATTACTGATAGAGGTCTGTTGAGGTCTCCAACTATAATAATAGAGCTGTTTATTTCATCTTGCCATTCTGTCTGTTTTTGCCTCACTTATTTTGGTACTTTGCTGTTACGCACATACACATTAAGGATTAAGTCTTCTTAGAAAATTGACCCCCTTATCGTTATGTAATGCCTCTCTCTATCCCTGATAATTTTCCTTGTTTGAAGTCTGCTTTGCCTGACATTAATATAGCTACTCCAGCTTTCCCTTCATTAGTGTTGGTGTGGTATAGTTTTCTTCATCACTTTACTTATAATCTATGTCTTTCTTTTTAAAGTGGGTTTCTTGCAGACAACATATAGCCAGTTGTTTTTTTTTATCCCCTCTGTCATTTTCTGTTTTTAATTTTTATAGTTGCATTTAATCCATTCACATTTAAAGGGATTATGTGTATAGTTGGATTAATCTCTCCCCTTTCTGTACTGTTCTCTATTCATTGCACTTCTTATTTTTTAATATTCTACCCTTTTCTGCCTTATCTGGTTTAATTAGGCATTTTATATGATTCTGTTTTCTCTCATTTCTTAACAAATCAGTTATACTTCTTTTTAAAAAATGATTTTAGTGGTTGCCCTAAGGATGGCAACATGAATTTACAACATGTATTTACAAGTCCACTTCTAAATAAGTCTATATTATTTTATGAGTGTGTAGGTACCTTAAAATATTTCGTATTCATCCCTTCTAACATTGATGTCACTCATTTCACTTATCAATAAGCTATACTCATCCAATATATTGTTGCTGTTGTTAGTTTGAACACTTATATTAAATCAAGTAAGAAAAAGAAAAAGAAAAGGGTTTATTTTACCTTTATGTGTTCCTTCTCTAATGCCCTTCATTTCTTTACATAGATCTCAGTTTCTAACCTGCATCATTTTCTTTCTCTAAACTTTAAAAAAATTAAACTTCTTTAAACATTTTTTGAAAGGCAGATCTACTGGTGAAAAATTCCTCATTTTTGTTCATTTGAGAAAGTCTTTATTTCTCCTTCATTTTTGAGGAACAGTTTTCCTTAATACAGAATTCTAGCTTGGTGATTCCTTTATTTCAACATTTTAAATATTTCTCTCCACTCTCTTTTTGCTTGCATTGTTGATGACAAGAAGTCTGCTATAAATCTTATACTTCTTTCTTCATAGGTAAGGTGTTGTTTTTCTGTGTGTGTGTTTCAAGATTTTTTCTTTGATTTTCTGTAGTTTGAACACAACACGCCAGGTGAAAGTTTTTTTATTATTTATCCCACTTGGACTCCTCTGAGTCCCTGATCTATGGTTTGGTGTCTGTCGTCATTTTTGAAAAATTCTTAGCTATTTTCACCTCACAAATTATATCAGTATTGTGAACTGAAATCCCATGTTTTTTATTACCAATTCATACTCTCCTCTAATAAGCCATTCATCATAGAAGACCTGCCACCTTACACTTCCTCTAGATCCACCTCTGCTGAGACCATTGCATCAAAGTGAGAACTAATCTCGAACTGATTTTTCCAATTTTCTCTTTGCACAGTGCTGAGTAGTGGGAACTTTAATGGTAACTGATCAATTTTTGTCTTTTATATAGTGTGCAGAATGTTTATTTGCACAAAACATAAATAACGTGTGTATATATATGTGCATGTATATGTTATATATATGTGTTAGTGTGTGTGTGTGTGTGTGTGTGTGTATATATATATAAAAAGTCATGATTCCTTGCTTGGAAGGATGGAATCTAGGGCAACAAGAAAAGGGGGAGTGATACATGGTCTTCCTCTTAACTTTACCTTTTTTTCTCTCCTTTTCTTTTTTTACCTAAGTTATTTATTTAATTCATCTCCTGCTACAAGAAAAGTGATGGAAAATCAGTCTACTGGTCATCATTTGATGCAAATAAAGAACATGGGCTTAAGGTCCTATACATTTTACTGGTCCATGTGCAAGAATAGTCCACATCTGAGCTGTGGTCCATGATGTAGAACAATGGTCCAGGTTTTCTTTATTCATCTTCATCGCAGGTCAGAAGTGGCTTCAAATGAGGGTTATGGAATAAAGAATGGTTACCATATCTCTAGGAAAAGGGCTTGGACCTGACGCAGAGATGGGGATAGACAAAAACTTGGGTTCTTATGTTTTCTCTGGTGCCAACAGGAAGGCATTCAGCAAGCTGACTCCCACCCTGGGGAACATGACAAAGTAAATAGGGGCCTTGAGGCACCTCTAGACATGGGAAGCCCCAGATGTGGTTGGGACATACCTAGAACCCCAGAAACCCAGAGTGTAGCCACCACTCCATTTTCGACCTGATTCAAAGCTATCATTGCCTCTTTATTATTCTAGAGATTATAAAGAAATTATTATTCCTGATTAAAAACAGAATTATCAAATTTAAAATCATTGTGATAGCAGTAAGCAGCAAGTTATATTCCTTAGAAAATCAATGCAATGAAATACATACTCGGCATACATACATACTCAATTTTTCTCAGAATTCAGAAGAAAATAATAGAAACTAGGTGTGATGAGAAAATAATTAAGTGAAAGAAGGTGGAAAATAAAATCCAATCTACAGAAAATTGTAACTTCATGAAACAGTCACTTTTACAAATTACAAGATTTTTTTTTAATCCAGAAAGTGACATAGTTATTTATCAGTTACTAGTTTCAGATTCCTTTCAACATTTCCGAAGACACAAGTCAAGATGAAGCTGATAATTGCCCGATATTTGATCTGATAAAAACATAATGCCGCAAACAAAGGAGAACTTTCCCCTGGTGATTGGTGGACTGAGGGGGGAAAAATGAAGCACGTTTTCACCTCATGGAACTGAGAATGCATGAAGAAACGTTGATAAAATATTTGATTAACTTAACCACAGATGTTCACAAACTGAGTTTTAAATAGATATTTATGGTTTTCCAAAGCAACCGAAGCAGCAGCCCATCTTCATGGGATCAGCTAGTGAGTATCAAAATTATTTAATACACTGTATCCCCTACTGTCAAAAGTGAATACACTCAAGTGCTTGGCATTCTGTAGAATAGTGGTTAAGGAGAAACTTGAAATGTGTTTTCTCTTGTCCAGCAAGTTAACATTTTCTGTTAGGTTTCTGTTTTCTCTCGAAGGACCTACTCTTCTCTTGATGGTAAGTTATTCTCTTTAAGGACACGCTGTCCCCCCCGCCCGTCCCTTCAACTACAGTAGTATGCTTTATCCAGAGATTTCTGTAGGGCACAAATATCATGATATGATAATGCAAAATACATATGTACATTTTAGTTAGCAGATGGTTTGTCTCCTTATATAGATTTTAAAATACAAATCAAAATGAAATTCAGTTGGAATAAGGACTTAAATATATAGAGCATAAAATTACTGAAATAATACAGGAGATAACAAACTCTGAGCTACACAATAAAAGCAGACATAATGATTTGGTTAAACACCAAAAGCTTCAAAAAGTTTAAACAAATCTCAAAATAGAGAAATAACTTCTGCAATGCAAAATAATCAATATAGGGGCAAGAGATTTCATTAAAAAATAAAGGTAAATATTATATTGAATAAATGCCAAGAAGAAGAAATTCAGGAAAGGAAATGTACAAAATGTGATAAATACAATGAAATGCTCAAACTAACCAGTGTTCAACAAAACAAAATTTAAAAATAATATGAATGTTTTGTCTATACGTTTAATTCATGAAATTTGTTAAACGTAAACTATTCAAATTGATGGAAATATAAACATTGGACTAATATTCTGTATTGTTTTGGATTTTGCTTTCTATTTGATGGTAAGATTTAGAGACTTTTTCATGTCTGTTTATAGATTTATAACTTTTTCAAAATACCTTCATAGCACATATTCTGGATTCTTCATAATTTATTTGCCATTCTTATGGGGATTTCAAGTTGTCCTCACTTGGTTGCTATGCCAGCAATTCTATACGAGAAAACCTTATCCATACAATTTGGTTTCGATGTGTTTTCTTAGCACTCATTAATTCTCCTGAAGAAACCTGCTCCTTTTCCCAAACTTTAATTCAGGAAACACAAGGATAGTCACCTAATTTTAGAACTTTGTTTTGTGTTATTGAGATCTGTATTGTTAATCCTATGATCTCACGGTTCTTCCTCAGTTTGGTCATATTTCCTTATGCTAACAAAATCTTCTTTTGAGAGGTAAAAAAATATTTTTTATTCTTACTGAAGATGCACTTAAAATATTTTTCATTAATTTTTACATTTGTTGTTGGCACCAAATTACTGAGTAAAGGGCAAAAGAAACAACTTTATTCAGCCATATATAATTACAAATCAGTTTGTTGATATTTAGTAATATTGGTTCTTATTATCCATTATCCTAAATTAAAATTTAGTATATTTACAGACGCTCAGAAACACTAGGAAGTTAAAATTACATATTATTTCTTTGCTCTTGAAATTACATTTGATAAGCTTTTGTATTTTCTTAAGGAACAATCTGTGTCTTCAGCACTTTTTGATGTAGCATTACATTAAGAACATTTTCCATGTTATTAAATATTTTTTGAAAGCATGTTAATACCTACAAAACATTCCATCTTATGCAAGTACCACATAATTTATCTGTGCCTTTATTACTTGATATTAAATGTGTTTCTATCCCCAAACATTCTATGAAAGCATTCTTGCACATTAATCCTTGTTAATTGCTTTATTTCTTTAAAATAATTCTTATAATGCTATATAAGTAAAGTATGCTGTGGGCACTCAAAACCATAGAGAAAACAGTACATCTAAATGTATTAGTGTTTAAGAATCATAACACATCGAGGGGGATTTTAAGTGAATGAACCTAGTGATTAATTTTAAGAACATAAAACTTGAGACAACCAGATATTATGTGCTCCCTAATGTGAAGAAATAAGAAGTGTAGCACATCAACTATGAAGAACTCTTACCAATCAAATCTGAATCAAAACTGTAGTTCCCAATCACTAATTTGTTAAAAAAGAAAAACATGAAAATCGGAGAAATATGTTAAAAATAAAACAGGAATACACACAGAAAAATGCAAAATTTTGTTAACTCTACAAGGCAAATGACCACCCACAAGGAAGAATAAACGTCATGGAAAAAAGAGAGAGGGACAACCTATAGATTTAAAGACAAGAGAATAATCAACCAAGCTATCAATATTCTGAGCCCTGTTGGGATTCTGATTTCAATAAAAACAACTTTGGAAATAAATTATGATACATCATGCAGATATATACACTGACTAGATTTTTTAATATTAAGGGTTTATTGTTAAATTTGTGGGTGGATAGCTGGAAAAGCTTTTGTCTTATTTTGTATTTTTTTAGTCCTTATGCTATTTTTTCCCCGATGAAATGTTATGTTTAGGATTTTCATCTATACTATTCAGGGGTTAAAGTAACTCTGAAGTAATCCTAAAGTAACCTTAAAGTAATCGTGTTTGGGGCAGAGCCAAAACACGATTGGACATATGTTGATAATTATTGATCTTCTCTATATTTACATATTTTTTGAGAATTTAAAATACCACAAAAGGGGGCAACAGGAAATGAGTTTACTATTTCGGTGGGGAATAGATAATACAGTCTTGTTATATATATATATATATATATATATATATATATATATATATATATATATATATATGGTTTATCCTGAAGAGATTTGGGAAAGGAAGTGATATGATGGGATTCACAAGTGAGAGTGCACTCTTATGAACATGGATATGAATTCATCCAGGAGCAAGGAGACCATTAATACCTTCCTCAATTTCTATAATTCCAGTCCCCTCTCTGTCACACTCTTATGGGCTATAATTTCTCTACAGAATGATAATAGAATGATAAAGAAAATAAGAATGAATTAAAAATGAGATGTGAAAGCCAAAGGGACTCCTTGGTAGAGGCAAAGAAGCCCTCGTTTTGCAGCAGGAGTGCAGAGAAAGCCAAACATGAGGCCTAAGATTTATTAGTCTGTGCGACTAACTTCAAAGGAGGTTAAACTTGGCAGATTTGTTATACCAAGGGCATTGCCCCCATTGGGAAAATCTGAAGCTTTAACACACAGAATCTAGACATGCGGATGATTGCTTCTGAAGATTTTGATTCTTTTGATTCCTCTGACTCTTCTAAGCCTGCAGAAGTGTTCCATTCCTTTTTGCTAAGAGCAGTCATCTCAATAATCCTGAGAGGCAGCAGATATACCACTCAAGATCTGCCCTCACTTTCCCTCCTGGCCACTTGGCTTATACCTAGGTTTTAAGTCACAATATCAAGCAACTGAGGATGCACTTGGCTTCATAAACAAAGTACTGTAATTTAAAGATGCTGCAAATCTATCTGACATGTATCAGTAGCCATCTGGGATGTATGAGTGGCACTGTGTTAGAAGATTCTTTATCAAAGGGACTGGAACATAGAATTGGAAAGGGAAGAATTTATTTACCTGAGAATATTCTTTGGAGATAAAGGATTTAGTGTCCTGGAAAGAACCTCAGGAGATTGTACAAACTAATAAGGTGGCTCCCAGTGGCATGGTACACACAGTGGCCAAGCTGAGCAAAACTGAAATGCATGAACTGCAATGTCAGATGATGGATAAAGAAATTAAAAAGTTCAGAGAAGTAGACATGCTAGAATGGATGTAATATGTACAGTCAGAAGATAAGCATGATGGTTATGTTCCTTGGGAAGGCCCAAGGACACAAAATTTATCAAGGCCATATGAATGGCCTGGTGAGACAGGAAGCAGCATCATTAAAAAGTTCAGGGGCTTCCCTGGTGGCACAGTGGTTGAGAGTCCGCCTGCCGACGCAGGGGACGCGGGTTCGTGCCCCGGTCCGGGAGGATTGCACATGCCGCGGAGCAGCTGGGCCCGTGAGCCATGGCCGCTGGGCCTGTGTGTCCAGAGCCTGTGCTCCGCAACGGGAGAGGCCACAACAGTGAGAGGCCCGTGTACAGGAAAAAAAAAAAAAAAATTCAGTAGTGTCTCTACTTTTCATTTTAGGGCTGGAGATAGAAAATACTGTTATAGAATTTATCTAGCTGAAAACAATGTCCATGAATGGACTTTAAAATAGTAGAGTCTAGGTGGCAGCAGTTAACTGTCAGTAACCAGGTGGTACTTAACCACATATGTTGTGATCACTAGCAAAGTGATCACTAGCAAAGTAATAGTCCTGGGAACCAGATACACAGGGACTTACAAGGATGGTTAATAGAATATGACCTCCCTAGGGGCAAAATAGATTGGTGTCTGACAAAGTCACTACTCAGCTTGAACCAGCAGAAGAAATCAAGGTTTGGTGATTGGGCGTCTGAGGATAGCCACCCTAATAAATATGTCATGATCCCTTGCATAGGTTTCAGACTGGGGACCATTGTTCAGAATCAGAGCCCACTAAACAGTGGTTCCAAGTGGAACAATTGCAATACCATAGCATGTATACAAAGCAATGATTTGCTGCATTTTTCCTCAAGAAAATTATGGCCATTTACTCACTTGACTATAAATTGGGAGATGGGGATTACTCATATTTTTAGCACTGTTGGTATAGGTTATAGGGTTTCTGTGATATTGAACTACAAATACTTTGAAACATTATTGTGGCCTTCCTATATGTATGGGGGCATATGGGAGACAGGTAATAAATCACTTACATAGACCACTGATGGTCATTTCCCTGGACCCTGAATGTTTAATTGGTATTAACATACTTGGAAGTTAGTACAACTTCCAGATTGGGTCCTTGGTTGTAGATAACTACCAAAATAGGGAAAGCCACATGGAAGCCTCTGAAACTGTTCCTGTCATGAGAAAGTAAGTAAAAATATATAAATAAAAATTGTATCATATATGTATTATATAGAGTTTAGGAGATTTATATCAGCTATGAGTTTCTAACAGAAGCAAGGATGGTGGTCCTTATCACATCCCCAGTTAAGTTACCTAGCAATGATCTTGCAAAAACCAGATGGATCCTGGAAGGTGACTGTAGACCGCTGCAAGCTCAACCCAGTAGTTGCCCTGATTGAAGTTGCCATGATGGATGTGGTAACTTTGTTAGAACAGATAGAGCCTCAGGCTCTGGTATATGGACATTGTTTTGGCATATGCATTCTTTTCTATTTCAGTAAGAAAAGAGGATCAGGGAGAGTTTTTGCTCACTTCAAATGTGTAATAAACACTTGCAAATTTTGCTGTTGAGCTGTAATTCCTTTTCCTCTGCTATAATGTAGTCCAAAGGAATCTCGGACTATCCAAACATTGCAGAGCGCAGCACATGAATCCATTGCTTTCAGGATAGCATGTTAATCTCTTCAAATAGTTAGTACTATGAAGGCCTTCATGAGACACTGTTTAGAGGATGGAGTGGTCATGATGGCAGAGAGAGAGGCCAACAGCATGGATTCTCACTAACTAAGGCTAATCTAGCTACTGCTACTGCCAAATGTCCAACCTGTAAGAAAAAGAGACCAAAACCAAGCTCCAAAATGACATAATTTCTTGAGATTTACTATCTACCTGGTAGCAAGTTAACTATTTTGAATAGCTTCCATCCTGAGAATATCCCTGGTCTTGTCACTAGAATAAATTATTATTATATATTTCTGCCAGTGTATATGGGTTTCAAAAATATTCCTGTTCTGCTAATTGTTTTTTCAAAGAAATGAGTTTTATGGAAGGTGTGATGGTTTATTTTATGCCTCAACTTGACTGGGCCACAGGGTGGCCAGATATTTGGTCAAACATTACTCTGGGTGTATCTGTGAGGATGTTTCTTTTGTTTGTTTGTTTCTTTCTTTTTAACACCTTTATTGGAGTATAATTGCTTACAAAGTTGTGTTAGTTTCTCCTTTATAACAAAGTGAATCAGCTATACATATACATTTATCCCCATATCTCCTCCTCCTTGAGTCTCCTTCCCACCCTCCCTATCCCAGCCCTCTAGGTGGACACAAAGCACCGAGCTGATGTCCCTGTGCTATGCAGCTGCTTTCCCCACTAGCTATCTATTTTATATTTGGTGGTGTATATATGTCCATGCCACTCTCACTTCGTCCCAGCTTACCCTTCCCCCCCCCCATGTCCTAAAGTCCATTATCTACGTTTGCGTCTTTATTCCTGTCCTGCCCCTAAGTTCTTCAGAACCATATTTTTTTTTAGATTCCATATAAATGTGTTAGCATATGGTATTTGTTTTTCTCCTTCTGACTTACTTCACTCTGTATGACAGTCTCTAGGTCCATCCACCTCACTACAAATAACTCAATTTTGTTTCTTTTTATGGCTGAGTAATATTCCATTGTAAGTATGTGCCACATCTTCTTTATCCATTCATCTGTCGATGGACACAGGTTGCTTCCATGTCCTGGCTATTGTAAATAGAGATGCAGTGAACATTGTGGTACATGACTCTTTCTGAATTATGGTTTTCTCAGGGTATATGCCCAGTAGTGGGATTGCTGGGTCGTATGGTAGTTCCATTTTTACTTTTTTAAGGAAGCTCCATATTGTTCCCCATAGTGGCTGTATCAATTTACATTCCCACCAACAGTGCAAGAGGGTTCCCTTTTCTCCACACCCTCTCCAGCATTTATTGTTTGTAGATTTTTTGATGATGGCCATTCTGACCAGTGTGAAGTGATACCTCATTGTAGTTTTGATTTGCATTTCTCTAATGATTAGTGATGTTGAGCATCCTTTCATATGTTTATTGGAAATCTGTATATTTTCTTTGGAGAAATGTCTCTTTAGGTCTTCTGCCCATTTTGGGGTTGGGTTGTTTGTTTAATTGGTATTGAGCTGCATGAGCTGCTTGTAAATTTTGGAGATTACTCCTTTGTCAGTTGCTTCAATTGCACATATTTTCTCCCATTCTCAGGGTTGTCTTTTCATCTTCTTTATGGTTTCTTTTGCTGTGCAAAATATTTTAAGTTTCATTAGGTCCCATTTGTTTATTTTTCTTTTTATTTCCATTACTCTAGGAGGTGGGTCTAAAAGGATCTTGCCGTGATTTATGTCATAGACTGTTCTCCCTATGTTTACCTCTAAGGGTTTTATAGTGTCTGGCCTTACATTTAGGTCTTTAATCCATTTTGAGTTTATTTTTGTGTATGGTTTAAGGTAGTTTTCTAATTTCATTCTTTTACATGTAGCTGTCCAGTTTTCCCAGCACTACTTATTGAAGAGGCTGTCTTTTCTCCATTGTATATCCTTGCCTCCTTTATCAGAAATAAGGTGACCATATGTGCGTGGGTCACCTCTGGGCTTTCTATCCTGTTCCATTGATCTTGATTTCTGTTTTTGTGCCAGTACCATACTGTCTTGACTACTGTAACTTTGAGTGTAGTCTGAAGAAGGGAGCCTGATTCCTCCAGCTCCATTTTTCTTTCTCAAGGTTGCTTTGGCTATTTGGGGTCTTTTGTGTTTCCATATAAATTGTGAAATTTTTTGTTCTAGTTCTGTGAAGAATACCATTGGTAGTTTGATAGGGATTGCATTGAATCTGTAGATTGCTTTGGGTAGTAGAGTCATTTGCGCAATGTTGATTCTTCCAATCTAAGAACATGGTTTATCTCTCCAACAGTTTGTATCATCTTTAATTTCTTTCATCAGTGTCTTATAGTTTTCTGCATGCAACTCTTTTGTTTCCTTAGGTAGGTTTTTTCCTAGGTATTTTATTCTTTTTGTTGCAATGGTAAATGGGAGTGTTTCCTTCATTTCACTTTCAGATTTTATATCATTAGTGTATAGGAATGCAAGAGATTTCTGAGCATTAATTTTGTATCCTGCTACTTTACCAAATTCATTGATTAGCCCTAGTAGTTTTCTGGTAGCATCTTTAGGATTCTCTGTGTATAGTATAATGTCATCTGCAAACAGTGACAGTTTTACTGCTTCTTTTCCAATTTGGATTCCTTTTAGTTCTTTCTCTTCTTAGATTGCTCTGGTTAAAACTTCCAAAACTATGTTGAATAATAGTGGTGAGAGTGGGCAACCTTGTCTTTTTCCTGATCTTAGTGGAAATGATTTCAGTTTTTCACCATTGAGAACGATGTTGGCTGTGGGTTTTTCATATATGGCCTTTATTATGTTGAGGTAAGTTCCCTCTATGCCTACTTTCTGCAGAGTTTTTTTCATAAATGGGTGTTGAATTTTGTCAAAGGCTTTTCTGCATCTATTGAGATGATCCTACGGTTTTTCTCCTTCATTTTGTTAATATGATTTATCACATTGATTGATTTGCATATATTGAAGAATCCTTGCACCCCACTCGATCATGCTTTATGATCCTTTTAATAGGCTGTTGGATTCTGATTGCTAGTATTTTGTTGAGGATTTTTGCATCTAAATTTCTTAGTGGTATTGGCCTGTAGTTTTCTTTTTTTTGTGAAATCTTTGTCTGGTTTTGGTATCAGGGTGATGGTGGCCTCATAGAATGAGTTTAGGAGTGTTCCTCCTTCTGCTATATTTTGGAAGAGTGAGAAAGACAGGTGTTAATTCTTCTCTAAATGTTTGATAGAATTTGCCTCTGAAGCCATCTGGTCTTGGGCTTTTGTTTGTTGGAAGATTTTTAATCACAGTTTCAATTTCAGTATTTGTGATTGGTCTGTTTATATTTTCTATTTCTTCCTGGTTCAGTCTCGGAAGGTTGTGCTTTTCTAAGAATTTGTCCATTTCTTCCAGGTTGTCCATTTTATTGGCATAGAGTAGCTTCTAGTAATCTCTCATGATCCTTTATATTTCTGCAGTGTCAGTTGTTACTTCTCCTTTTTCATTTCTAATTCTATATTTTGAATCTTTTCCCTTTTTTTCTTCATGAGTCTGGCTATTGTTTATCAATTTTGTTTATCTTCACAAAGAACAAGTTTTTCGTTTTATTGATCTTTGCTATTGTTTCCTTCATTTTTTTTTTCATTTATTTCTGATTTGATCTTTATGATTTCTTTCCTTCTGCTAACTTTGGGGGTTTTTTTGTTCTTTCTCTAATTTCTTTAGGTGTAAGGTTAGGTTTCTTATTTGAGATGTTTCTTCTTTCTTGTGGTAGGATTGTATCGCTATATACTTCCCTCTTAGAGCTGCTTTTGCTACATCCCATAGGTTTTGGGTCATCGTGTGTTCATTGTCATTTGTTTCTAGGTATTTTTTGATTTCCTCTTTGATTTCTTCAGTGATCTATTGGTTATTTAGTAGTGTGTTGTTTAGCCTCCACGTGTTTGTATTTTTTATAGATTTTTTTCCTGTAATTGATATCTAGTCTCATAGCATTGTGGTTAGAAAAGATACTTGATATGATTTCAATTTTCTTAAATTTACAAATGCTTGATTTGTGACCCAAGATATAATCTATCCTGGAGAATGTTCCATGAGCATTTGAGAAGAAAGTGTATTCTGTGGTTTTTGGATGGAATGTCCTATAAATATCAATTAAGTCCATCTTCTTTAATGTATCATTTAAGGCTTGTGTTTCCTTCATCATTTATTTTCATTTTGGATCATCTGTCCATTTGTAAAAGTGGGGTGTTAAAGTGCCCTACTACTATTGTGTTACTGTCGATTTTCCCTTTTATGGCTGTTTGCATTTGCCTTATGTATTGAGGTGCTCCTATGTTGGGTGCATAAATATTTACAATTTTTATATCTTCCTGTTAGATTCATCCCTTGCTCATTTGTAGTGTCCTTCTTTCTCTCTTGTAATAGTCTTTATTTTAAAGTCTATTTTGTCTGATATGAGAATTGCTACTCCAGCTTTCTTTTGATTTCCATTTGCATGGAATATCTTTTTCCATCCCCTCACTTTCAGTCTGTATGTGTCCCTCAGTCTGAAGTGGGTCTCTTGCAGACAGCATATATATGGGTCCTGTTTTTGTATACATTCAGCCAGTCTAAGTCTTTTGGTTGGAGCATCTAAACCATTTACATTTAAGGTAGTTATCGATATGTATGTTCCTATTACCAGTTTCTTAATTGTTTGGGGTTTGTTATTGTAGGTATTTTCCTTCTCTTGTGTTTCTTGCCTAGAGAAGTTCCTTTCGCATTTTTTGTAAAGCTGGTTTGTTGTTGCTGAATTCTCTTAGCTTTTGGTTGTCTGTAAAGATTTTAATTTCTCTATCAAATCTGAATGAGATCCTTGCTGGGTAGAGTAATCTTCGTTGTATGTTTTTCCCTTTCATCACTTTAAATGTCATACCATTCCCATCTGGCTTGCAGAGTTTCTGCTGAAAGATCAGCTGTTAACCTTTTGGGGATTCCCTTGTATTTATTTGTTGCTTTTCCCTTCCTGCTTTTAATATATTTTCTTTGTATTTAATTTTTGATAGTTTGATTAATATGTGTCTTGGCGTGTTTCTCTGATAGTATCCTATTGGACTCTCTGTGCTTCCTGGACTTGATTGACTCTCTGTGGAATCAGGAGGTGTTGCTTTCCTGGTATCCTTGTGCGACAGTACCCTAAGGTTTCAGCACTATGAACCAGGGAAGCTCACCCCAATATTCAGCTTCAGTATTCAGTCGCTACTGGGGTTCCACTTGCCCCCTGGTTGATCTCAGTCTCCATTTCAAGTGATATTGTATGACCCAAAGCCCTACTCTGTATCACATTGTTGGTCTTTCTATCCTGGTCAACCCCTACCTTAATCTGGTGTGGTCAGACCCCTATACAAAGATGCTCCTGTCAGGCATGACCTTCCAAAGGATATATCTCCCTGAGAGCAAAGGCAAAGGCCAGACCTCTTTAGGGTAAAGTTAAATTCCCTACAAGTACATTTATCAAAGTCACATTTATGCTATCATTTTAAGGATTTGCCATAGTGATTCCAAAGTTCAGACAACATTGTAAAGTTTCTTGTCCTTTTATTCTGTTGAAATAATGACACCTGCTTACTAGGAATATGAAAAAGCTCCAACCAAGGTGACACTTGGACACAATTTCACTTATATGCCAGCTCTAAGATGTCACTTGCCTGTTCACTATCCTTAATTTATCACAGTTAAATTTTATGCTCTTCTTGTATAATCATTTGTACACCTTCTATGATTAACCTTACACAGTCATTTTCCACAATAATTTAAACAAAATTTTAGTGTATTTAGCTCATTTTTATTGTATGTGTTCTGTGATATTAGGAAAATGTCACTTAATTTACGAAATTAAATCTAAATATTTTTATTATCCATAAATCTTATATTTATTTAGTATAGGTCTTGCCATCATGGAATGTTTTTCTATTAGAAACTTTGATAAATGTGTTGTAACCATAGGAATGATTTGCAAGACAGCAGGAGTAGTCAAAATAGACTAAATTAATGTGTTAGTTTTAGTGTTCACACAGCATGCTTTACTTTAATTGATTACTCTATAGCCAAACTTAAATTACTAGTATCAGTGCTGATAGAAGAAAATGAATATTTAATAAAACACCCTTTGTATCATAGTAGCAGATTAATCTAAGTAAAAAAGCTATCATTTGTAATAAGTTTTTAAGGCTACTTTGATATCTTGAATACATGCAATACTAAAGAGCTTATAAATACAAAGAGCAAGATAAGTTGGGATAATTTAACAAAAAGTCTCTGCAATTAACTTTGAATTATGATGCATTTGGATTTAAAAATGAAGTAATACACTTACATTGAGAAGAAGTGGCAATACATTTTTTCTAGCTTTGAAATTGCAACAGATTCATTTATCAATAGAATTATGTCAACAAAAATAATGAGTAAACGGTAAATGATTAATTTATGAACTTCATAACTATTAGTCATTTGTGTTTGCATATAGATAATCTTAAGACGAATAATTCATGGATAAAGTACATTTTATTCCCCCATCATCAATCACCATCATTGTCATCAATACAACAGAGTTTTTGGAATAAAACTCAAATGAATAACAATAAGGAATATCACATTACTAAAATGTAAAAAATTGTATAACTAAGAAAAAACCTTGTAAGTTAATATTGAGAGTAAAAATAGAATAAAATTACAGATAAGGATAAAAGGCAAATTTTATGCATTCTTAAATATATTCTTTAAATCCCAAACATAATTTTGACTATTAAATTATTTAAATTCCTTAATCTGGAGATGCGTTACAAAAAATAATCCTGTATACACTATAAAATCAGAAGTATATAATACCTTAGTGGTTTATTATGACTGTTGAACTTCAACTGTGTCTTTAGCTCCATGGATTTTATTCCATTCTATGTTAAAATTGAAAATCAGTGATTGCAAGAAAAAAATTAATTCCCGTTTTTTTCCCCATGTTTCTCCCAAAGGGGCTGAAGTAGGAGATGGAAACATTACCATTGAAAAAGAAGGTACAAGAAGAGCCAGATTTATGGGCGTGCACCTAGTGCATCCACTCAGACCCAGACAGAAGGACTACACACTTGGTTTAATGCTCTATTGTTGCCATCTTGAAATTCTGAAGAATTTTTGAATAAGCAGCACTGCATTTTCATTTTTCACTGAGTATGCATAGCCATAAATAAAGTCAAACCTGTTGGTGATGTCAATCTGGAAAACTCCTATCTGGGTCAAGGAGAGACTGACTGGGCATGGCTGCCAGGCATGTGCTTAAATGAATACTTGGAGAGACCATATATAAAATAGATAAACAACAAGGATTTACTGTCTAGCATAGGGAAATATATTCAGTATCATATAATAACCTATAATGGAAAAGAACTGAGAAAAAAGAATATATATTAATTTATTCATACAAATGTATAACCGAATCACTTTGCTGTACACCTGAAACACAATATTGTAAATCAAATATACTTCAATTAAAGAAAAGAATACTTGGAGAGAACATGACTATTTTCTGAAACTTGGAATAAGCCTATGACCCTGGGTTTTATTCCTTTCCAGTACAGCTTGTCTGTTCTGAAGAGATTTTGACTGGCAAATAGTGAAGAGACCCTTCTTTACTTGATAAAAGCAAACAAATAAATACCAACAATAACCAAAAAAAAGGAGGATGGGCAATATCAATATTAAAATGGACAAATTCATGATCCACAAAGAATATATAATAATATGAATAGCAAACACTTTTAGAATAATGAGAAGATGATTAATATTGGTCTTATAATGTAAGTGGAAATCTTTGACTCATCTCTCAAAATGATTTTAAGCAAGTCCATAGAAAACTTTAAAAGTGATATCGATTTTGAAGAGTATAAGTACAAGTCTGAATTAATAGGTTTATACTGAAATTTAAAATTAGACTAAATAGACATGCAAAGAGCTCCCAAATATCTGAAAAACGTTCAAAATTTATGTTCTCAAAACAATAAACTTTAATCAGTTATTAAAAATAGAAAAAAACCACAGTTTCTGGCCTCAGTGCAATAACTTGAGAAATTAATAAGCTTAATAACACAATAACAAGTAGGAAATTATAATATAGAACTCATTTAAATAGCTCTAATTACTCTGAAAGAAAGCAAAATTACAATGCCTATTTAGAAATTAAGTACTTACAGAACCAAACATAACAAAGTATATAAAATATACTAAACCTTTACTCAAAGAAAACATGAAAAGCTATAAATCCTTTCATTATTAAGAAGAGAGTATATATATATATATATATATATATAAACATAATTATTAAATTTCAGTGGATTTATTGGGAAAATGGACATGAAATTAGATGAAGCTAGATACATAACACTCCATGAGAGCTTAATATATGACAAGACTTTTCTATAAATATTGCTGGGATTATCAATCTCAGTCTTGAATGATACTATTATGAGCCTTATTTCACCTATGAAGAAACTCAGGCACAGAGATGTTAAGTAACCTTTCCAAGTAACTTGCCCAAGGTCACACAGATGTGTAAATGGAAGAGCTAGTTTATGAATAAAGTCAGTGTAGAACCATAACCTGGGCTCTTAACCTCTATGCTCCACCCCTTTGTATAATAAAATAGCTCATACTGACATATGATTACCACTCACCAAGCCCTACTCTGAGTGTTTTACATGTTTTAATGAAAGACAAAATAGTCAAAAAAATATGAAATCAAAGTGCATTTGACTGTTATGCTGTACCCACATGGACAGAAATTCTGTTCTTTTTATCTTAATTTCACTCTTTGGGGACGTAAACTATTGTTCAATAAGTTTTATTTTAAGCTGTGAAGGACATTTGAGCTGTTCTTTCTGACCCTAGCTGTGTTTGTTTGTTTGTGTTTTGGCAGGTGGGAGAGGGAGATACATTAGGAGTAGATATAAATTAAAGCCTCATAGAATCAATGAGAGACAGCAATACTGAAATTATAACAAGGCACATGTCCATGGATGCTGGAAAGCAGAAATTAAGGGTAAGGACATGCAACAGCTTTATACTATTCAAGATGTCACCAGCGGTCCCTCTGCCAAGATCACAGGTGCCATGCTAGAGCTACCAGGGCAATTACTGCTATCATGATAGTAATGACACAACAAAACAAAACTCTCCCAATTCTTGAGCCAAATGTCCCACTTTGAAAAGCCACATAGAAAGGGTGAATGTGCATTTGGTTAAGCTTGAGTCACATGTCTGACCGTAGCCCGCAAAGAAGGATCTGCCCTCTCTACTTCATATGAGGCACTAAGGTGAGAAATATATAATGGGTATGGGAATCCTCCTCTGTCAGCACCACAAACAGGGTAATAGAGGAGTGTCTGGCAAGCAGGCCATCCTGACAGCACACATACCAAAAAAACTCACATTCACATGATTGCTTGTTTGCTTCTCTTGCTTTTCCATGAGTTTCACAAAAGTAGAAACTATTCCACAGTTTTCATCATCTGTTACCTAAATCATTTCTTTCTTGAATTTATTAGGCATTTAATATAAGCACTTTGACAGAATTGATGAGTATTTAAAAGAATGAATGAATGAATAAATGAATAATCAAAAGTATGTTTCTTTCTAGAAGTTTAGAATCTACCTCTACCAAACAAACAAGACACAACAATTAGAGCTACCAAAGCATAACAACATATACAATTTAATACATATCTTCTTCTTTACAACCCATAGTTGACCAGAACAATGTATAGTTTGCCTTGACTGTCATCAAAATTAAGAGAAAAATCTATTCACGCTGAAAGACAGCAAAACATGTTAATATATTGCTCATGTGTTTACATCATGAACCATTTTCTGCAAAATGAAGAATGACAAATTGCAAATTACATGACCTTTGAAATACACTATCATTTATGGCAAGCCTTCCTTCAAGGATTTTAAATAGTAGGATAAATAGGTTGTCAAAAATAAAAAGAAGCGACTTATAAAACTGTCATCTAGTTGAGTGGCAGGTTTTTGTATGAACACTTTTTTGAATAAGAATGCTGAGTTTCATATATATATATATATATATATACACATGCAAATATATATATACAAATATATATATTTTTTTGTATATATATACAAAATTTGTATGTATATATACACAAATATATATATTTTTTTTTACTGATCATGGGTACTAACTCTAAATCCTTACAGAGAAAAAAACCATGCAGAAAAGATTATCTGTTTTGAAAATGTGAAGTTAGTTCATATCTTGCTTCATGTTGTAAATATATTGAGCTTGAATTTGCATAGGGACTGGATTTGAAAGGAAAAGTTTAAGATTATCATTCCATTTCTTAGAATCAAATCAAGAGAAAAAAATTTTTTCTTTGTACAGTTGGGAGTGGGAGGTGCATGAATGAATTCTTTTCAAATTCCTTTTAAAATAATTTTTCAATAAAATTTATGTAAAATTCACACTCAGGAAAAAAACAGTGAAACTGTGTGGAAAAATTAAATAAAATGGGAAATATGGAAACCACGATTTCAAAGTTCTTTAGTGACACTATAGAAAATATATATAAGCAAATAATGTGTAATTCTTGGTACTAGTATATAGCTCTAGGAGTATTTTGATCCAAAAAAAGTCCTTGTTTTATAGAAATCCATGAAATTTGAGTTCTGCTTTAAGGAATTTACAGTGAAAACCTTGAAATTGCCTTGAGAATGAATTAAATTAATTCATTATGTCAAAATTTGAGGAAGAGATTTCATAAATGGAACAGGAGAATTCATTTTACTTATTTTACTGGCTCAGAAGAACACACATGAATTTTGAAAATTTGAATGACAAGAAAAATTGTTTCTTTGAGAACTCACTTGACATCCTCTTTCTTTTTGATTACTTTGGAGACCTAATATAAATTCACAGACATATTTTCAACCATAAAATCTATCTTTTGATAGATTTCTTAAAGTGGCTTCCAGTTTATAATGAATAATTTGTGCCTTGAAATGTAATGTGTGGGCTTCCCTGGTGGCACAGTGGTTGAGAGTCCGCCTGTCGGTGCAGGGGACATGGGTTCGTGCCCCGGTCTGGGAGGATCCCACATGCCGCGGAGTGGCTGGGCCCGTGAGCCATGGCCGCTGAGCCTGCGCGTCCAGAGCCTGTGCTCCACAACGGGAGAGGCCGCAACGGTGAGAGGCCCGCGTACCGAAAAAAAAAAAAAAAAAAATGTGTGAAGAGACAGTTTTTGCCCCACGTAGGGCAGTGAAATTGGTTGTTTGGTAGACTTAGGGATGAACGGTGCGGAAGGGATGTTCAGAAAGATCTTGAAAGCTGTTGGTTGTCAAGTAAATGCACACGTGGCCTCAACACCAGCGCATCACGTGCCTTGGTGATCCCTGACCCCTGGAACTGGAGCTGATGTTTCAACCATTTTACTCTAATTCAATATTAATAAATTTCTTCTTCTGTTAGTTTGATTTTTATGGAGTTGTGATTTTTTTTCATGCAGGACAGATTGATCAAGTAGATATGAGAGAAGGGTGGAGTCAAGATGGTGTACTAGGAGGACACAAAATTTGCGTCTCCTCACAACTAGGGCACCTACCAGGCAATGGTGGGGGCCACGGACACCTAAGGGGATGGGAGGAACCCCCAGTGACTGGGTAGGATGTGGGGCATGGGGGGAGTGAGGGAGGAGGAGAAGTGGAGACGAGTCAGGACTGGCCCCCCTGAGGGGTGGCTGGGGGAGGGGAAGGGATCCCATGCCAGAAGGGGGAAATTGGAGGACCACTGGGAGGGAAGAAGATCAAAAGGGAGCATGGCCAGGTTTCCCCTGCCCACCACCTGGGCCCCTCCAGCCACGCATGTCCTGAGGGAGTGGGAGGGAGGGAAGGGCGATCAAAAGTAAAGGCCAGACCTCTGGGACTGGCACCCCTGAGGGGCGGCTGGTGGAGGGGAGGAGTTCCTACACCCAGCGAGACCCACTCACAGATAGGGGTCCAGCAGCGATGGGGGGAGACCCTGGGGGAGACCATGGGGGAGGGGCACGAAGGAAGGGAAGGGAACACGGCTGGTGCTTTCCCTGTACACTTAAGCACCAGGAAGCCTGTTGGGCTCCCAGGCCTAATCCTCTGCATTCGGAGCCTCCCTCCTGCAGCACAGAGCCCAAGCCCCGCCCCTACACCCCCACCCAGGGCCATACATCTACACTCAGAGACCCCCTCCAGTGAGCTTGGCCTAAACCCCACCCACACACCCTCACTCAGGGTCCTACCTCCTAACTCTGGAAGCCCACAGTCCAGAGGCCCTCCTTTCCACGTGCTGCCTCTCCCCTTCTGCTCAGGTCCTAAGCAGAGGCCCCACCCCGCACTTGAAAGTCACCCCCCACCCATGCACCTAGGCCCCGTCCCACACTTGGACATCGCCCCATGTAGGTCCCGCCCCACACTCAAAAGTCACCCCCCCACCCTAAACACCGCCCCAGCCTAAGTTCCCCCCCCAAACTCCACCCACATAGCCAAGGCTGTTTTTCTTTTATTTTCTTCTATTCCTTTTTGCTCTGTCAGATTGGGGTTATGTTTTACCTTGTTGATTCATTATTGTTGATTCTTTTATATTTTTATTTTTCATAATAAAGCTTTTATTTTTCTAATTTTATTTTATTCTTTATATTTTGTTAGTGATTTTTCCTTTTGGCTTGTTCCCCCCCCCCAATTTTTTTTTCTTTTTTCTGTTGTGTATTTATTTTACCTTGTTGCAGTTGTTTCAATTATAGTTTTATTTATCCTAATAGATTTTTTATCTTTCTAATTTTATTTTGTTTTTTATTCTTTGATATTGTACTGCTCCTTATTTTCTTTCTTCCTTTTTTTTTTTTTTTTTTTTTTACTGTGCCATGAAGCTTGCAGGATCTTGGTTCCCCGGCTGGATGTCAGGCCCGAGCTCCAGTGGTGGGAGCTCTGAGTCAAAACCGCTGGACTAACAGAGAACCCCAGAGCCCAGGGAATATCAATCGGAGTGAGGCCTCCCGGAAGTCCTCATCTCAGCACCAAGACCCAGCTCTATCCAAGTGCCTACAAACTCCAGTGCTGGATGGCTCATGACAAACAACCTGTAAGACAGGAATACAAAAGCACCCCCCCCCAAAAAAAGAAACAACAAAAAAATATGTTGTTGAAGGAGCAAGGTAAAAACCTACAAGACCAAATAAATGAAGATGAAATAGGCAACCTACCTGAAAAGAATTCAGAGTAATGATAGTAAAGGTGATCCAAAATCCAGGAAACAGAAGGGAGAAAATACAAGAAACATATAATGAGGACCTAGAAGAACTAAAGAGCAAACAAACACTGATGATCAACACAGTTACTGAAATTACAAATACTCTAGAAGGAATCAATAACAGAATAACCGAGGCAGAAGATGGAAAAGTGAGCTGGAAGATAAAATGGTGGAAATAACTGCCACAGAGCAGAATAAAGAAAAAAGAATGAAAAGAATTGAGGACAGTCTCAGAGACCTCTGGGACAACATTAAACAGACCGAATTATATGGGTCCCAGAAGATGAAGAGAGAAAAGGAAAGGGTCTGAGAAAAACTTTGAAGAAATTATAGTCGAAACTTCCCTAACATGGGAAAGGAAATAGTCAATTAAATCGAGGAAGCAGAGAGTACCATACAGGATAAACCCAAAGAGAAACACACCAAGACATATATTAATCAAACTATCAAAACTTAAATACAAAGAAAAAATATTAAAAGCAGCAAGGGAAAAGCAACAAATTTTCAGCAGAAACAAAGAAATTTTTCAACAGAAACAACAAAGTTTTCAGCAGAAACTTTGCAAACCAGAAGGAAGTGGCAGGACATATTTAAAGTGATGAAAGGGAAAAACCTACAACCAAGATTACTCTATGCAGCAAGGATCTCATTCAGATTCTATGGAGAAATAAAAATCTTTACAGATAAGCAAAAGTTAATAGAATTCAGCAACACCAAACCAGCTTTACAACAAATGCTAAAGGAACTTCTCTAGGCAGGAAACACTAGAAAAAGTAAAGACCCACAAAAACAAAAACAAAACAATTAAGAAAAGGGTAATAGGAACATACATATTGACAATAACAAATAAATGGATTACATGCTCCAACCTAAAGACCTATACTGGCTGAAGCGTTACAAAAACAAGGCCTGTACATATGCTATCTACAAGAGACCCGCCTCAGACCTAGGGAAACATACAGACTGAAAGTGAGGGGATGGAAAAAGATATTCCATGCAAATGGAATTCAAAAGAAAGCTGGAGTAGGAATTCTCATATCAGACAAAATAGACTTTAAAATAAAGACTATTACAAGAGACAAAGAAGGACACTACATAATGATCAAGGGGTCATTCCAATACATAAGGCACATGCTAACAGCCATAAAACAGGAAATTGACAGTAACACAAAAATAGTTGGGGGGGCTTCGCTGGTGGTGCAGTGGTTGAGAGTCCGCCTTCCGATGCAGGGGACACGGGTTCGTGCCCCAGCCCGCGAAGATCCCACATGCCGCGGAGCGGCTGGGCCCGTGAGCCATGGCCGCTGAGCCTGCGCTTCCGGAGCCTGTGCTCCGCAGCGGGAGAGGCCACAACAGTGAGAGGCCCGCCTACCGCAAAAAAAAAAAAAAAAAATAGTTGGGGACTTTAACACCCCACTTTCACCAATGAACAGGTCATCCAAAATGAAAATAAATAAGGAAACACAAGCTTTAAAGGACACATTAGACAAGATAGACTTAGTTGATATTTATTGGACATTCCATCCCAAAACAGCAGAACACACTTTCTTCTCAAGTGCTCATGGAACATTCTCCAGAATAGACCATATCATGAGTGACAACTCCAATGTTGCTAAATTTAAGAGAATTGAAATCATATCAAGTATTTTTTCCTACCACAACGCTATAAGACAATATATCAATTACAGTAGAAAAACTGTAAAAAATACAAGCACATGGAGGCTAAACAATACGCTACTAAATAACCAAGGGATCACTGAAGATATCAAAGAGGAAATCAAAAACCACCTAAAAACAAATGACAATGAAAACACAATGACCCAAAACCTATGGGATGCAGCAAAAGCAGTTCTAAGAGGAAAGTTTATAGCAATAGAGTCCTACTTCAGGAAACAAGAAAAATCTCAAGTAAACAACCTAACCTTACACGTAAAGCAATTAGAGAAAGAAGAACACACACACACACAAAAAGTCCCAAAGTTAGCAGAAAGAAAGAAATCATACAGATCAGATCAGAAATAAATGAAAAAGAAATGAAGGAAACAATAGCAAAGATCAATAAAACTAAAAGCTTGTTGTTTGAGAAGATAAACAAATTGATAAACCATTAGCCAGACTCGTCAAGGAAAAAGGTAGAGGACCCAAATCAATAGAATTAGAAATGAAAAAGAAGAAGTAACAAATGACACTGCAGAAATACAAAGGATCATGAGAGATTACTACAAGCAACGATACACCAATAAAATGGACAACCTGGAAGAAGTGGACAAATTCTTAAAAAAAGCACAACCTTCTGAGACTGAACCAGGAAGAAATAGAAAATATAAACAGACAAATCACAAGCACTGAAATTGAAACTGAGATTTAAAATCTTCCAACAAACAAAATCTCAGTACCAGATGGCTGCAGAGATGAATTCTACCAAACAATTAGAGAAGAGTTAACACCTATCCTTCTCAAACTCTTCCAAAATATAGCAGAGGGAATAACACTCCCAAACTGATTCTATGAGGCCACCATCACCCTGATACCAAAACCAGACAAAGATGTTACACAACAAGAAAACTACAGGCCAATATCACTGATGAACATAGATGCAAAAATCTTCAACAAAATACTAGCAAACAGAATCCAAGGGCACATTAAAAGTATCATACACCATGATCCCATGGGATTTATCCCAGGAATTCAAGGATTCTTCAATATACGCAAATCAATCAATGTGATAAACCATGTTACTAAATTGAGTAATAAAAACCATATGATCATCTCAGTAGATGCAGACAAAGGTTTTGACAAAATTCAACACCTATTTATGATAAAAAATCTCCATAAAGTGGGCATAGAGGGAACCTACCTCAAAATAATAAAGGCCAAAGATGAAAAACCCACAGTCAACATCATTCTCAATGGTGAAAAACTGAAACCATTTCCACTAAGATCAGGAACAAGACAAGGTTGCCCACTCTCACCACTATTATTCAACATAGTTTTAGAAGTCTTAGCCACAGCAATCAGAGAAAAAAAAAGAAATAAAAGGAATCCAAATTGGAAAAGAAGAAGTAAAGCTGTCACTATTTGCAGATGACATGATACTATGCGTAGAGAATCCTAAAGATGCTACCAGAAAACTACTAGAGCTAATCAATGAATTTGGTAGAGTAGTGGGATACAAAATAAATGCACAGAAATCTTTTGCATTCCTATACACTAATGATGAAAAATCGAGAGATAAATTAAGGAAACACTCCCATTTACCACTGCAACAAAAAGAATAAAATACCTAGGAATAAAGCTACCTAAGGAGACAAAGGACCTGTATGCAGAAAACTATAAGACACTGATGAAAGAAAGATGATACAAACAGATGGAGAGATATACCATGTTCTTGGATTGGAAGAATCAACATTGTGAAAATGACTATACTATCCAAAGCAATCTACAGATTCAATGCAATCCCTATGAAACTACCAATGGCATTCTTCACAGAACTAGATAAAAAATTCACAATTTGTATGGAAACACAAAAGACCCCGAATAGCAAAAGCAATCTTGAGAAAGATAAATGGAGCTGGAGGAATCAGGCTTCCTGACTTCAGACTATACTACAAAGCTGCAGTAATCAAGACAGTATGGTACTGGCACAAAAACAGAAATATAGATCAATGGAACAAGATAGAAAGCCCTGAGACAAACCCACGCACCTATGGTCACCTTATCTTTGATAAAGGAGACAAGAATATGCAATGGAGAAAAGAGAGCCTCTTCAATAAGTGGTGCTGGGAAAACTGGACAGCTACATGTAAAAGAATGAAATTAGAACACTCCCAAACACCATACACAAAAATAAGCTCTAAATGGATTAAAGACATAAATGTAAGGCCAGGCACTATAAAACTCTTAAAGGAAAACATAGGAAGAACACTCTATGACATAAATCCTTTTTGACCCACCTCCTAGAGAAATGGAAATAGAAACAAATCTAAACAAATGGGACCTAATGAAACTCCAAAGCTTTTGAACAGCAAAGGAAACCATAAACAAGATGAAAAGACAACCCTCAGAATGGGAGAAAATATATGCCAATGAAGCAACTGACAAAGGATTAATCTCCAAAATATACAAGCAACTCATGTAGCTGAACATCCAAAAAACAAACAACTGAATCCAAAAATGGGCAGAAGACCTAAACAAACATTTCTCCAAAGAAGTTATACAGGTTGCCAACAAACACATGAAAGGATGCTCAACATCACTAATCATCAGAGAAATGCAAGTCAAAACTACAGTGAGGTATCACCCCACCCTGGTCAGAATGGCCATTGTCAAAATATCTACAAACAAATAAATGCTGGAGAGGGTGTGGAGAAAAGGGAACCCTCTTGCACTGTTGGTGGGAATGTGAATTGATACAGCCACTATGGAGAACACTATGGAGGTTCCTTAAAAAGCTAAAAATAGAACTATCATATGACCCAGCAATCCCACTACTGGGCATATACCCTGAGAAAACCATAATTCAAAAAGAGTCATATACCACAATGTTCATTGCAGCGCTATTTACAATAGCCAGGACGTGGAAGCAACCTAAGTGTCCATAGACAGATGAATGGATAAAAAAGATGTGGCACATATTTACAATGGAATATTACTCAGCCATAAAAAGAAACAAAATTGAGTTATTTGTAGTGAGGTGGATGGACCTAGAGTCTGTCATACAGAGCGAAGTAAGTCAGAAAGAGAAAAACAAGGACCATATGCTAACACATATATATGGAATCTAAAAAAAAAAAAAGGTTCTGATGAACCTAGGGGCAGACCAGGAATCAAGACACAGACGTAGAGTATGGTCTTGAGGACATGGTGTGGGGGAAGGGTAAACTGGGACGAAGTGAGAGAGTAGCACTGACATATATACACTACCAAATGTAAAATAGATAGCTAGTGTGAAGCAGCTGCATGGCACAGGCAGATCAGCTTGGTGCTTTGCGACCACCTAGAGAAGTGGAATAAGGAGGTTGGGAGGGAGACGCAAGAGGGGATATATGTATGTATATAGCTGATTCACTTTGTTATACAGCAGAAACTAACACAACACTGTAAACAATTATACTCTAGTAAAGATGTTAAAAAAGACAAACATTAAAAAAAAGTAGATTCAAAAACTGCCTTTAAGGTAGGGATTAACATATACACACTACTATATATAAAATGGATAATCAACAAGGACCTACTGTATTGCACAGGGAACTCTACTCAATATTCTCTAATAAGCTATATGGGAAAAGAATATGAAAAATAGTAGATATGTGTATATGTATAACTGAATCACTTTGCTGTATACCTGAAACTAAACTGACACAATATTGTAAATCAACTATACTCCAAAAAACAAAAGAAAAAGCTACCTTTATGCCTAACTGTTGCAATGATTTGTATAATTAGTTCAGTAAGATAATTTTTTTTCTTCCTCTTTAGAAGCTTAGTCATTAGATCCAAAGTCACATTTTTTTCACTCTCTTCTCAAATGAGGAAGGTTTCATTTACAGTTTTTTCATGTTACCCTGTGTCTCACATTTGACCTAAATATTACCCTTACATTTTACCAGTTGGATTCTTTCAATCTGTCTTCTTCTGTAAATAATGCTGATTTTTCAGTCATGGTTCAGTCAGGAGATAAACCATGCGGTACGTGGAATGGGTGCAGTTTATCAAAAGAATTCATACCTAGTAACAGGTGAATGGAGTAAAGAATGCAGTAATACCTAATAGAGAAAGCAGCCACTACTCTTAAGGGTGATATCAGTGCAAAAGTTCCTCCCTCACTCCCACCCCCAAAACACCACTCCCCACCCCAAACTGAGGCTCAGAACCCCCTGGTGGCGCATGGCTGTAGCCCAGCAGATAGTGGAGAAGTTCACTGAAGTTCCACAGGAGGATGCCAGCAAGCAGAGAACTGCCTCCTATATGTAGAGGAAACTCATGGGGAGCTACATTTGGGGTAGGTGGAGTGGGTCCTGAACTCGCAGGGAAGTGGCTGGAACACCCATTGGGATGTTGCTTAACTGAGGTCCACAGTACTTGCTGGGAAACTGCCTGCAGGATGCACTAAGGCTCACTCCAACTTTATTATTTAAAATTTTATTTCTGATTACAAATGCAATATGAGGTCAGTATTGGAAAAATGTGGAATCAGAATAGGATAAAATAGGGAAAACCACAGCTCTCAAAAGCATTTAAAAGCAACTTTTACAGAGTATATATATCCTACATGTACATCGTATAGATTGTACAAAAATTGTATTTTAGAGGATGGTAACACGATATGTGTTTATATTCAATAATGTAAGTCATTCCATTTTTTTCTATTTAATGTAGTCTTGGCTATGTTCACCTACTTGATTTTTAATATAAATATTATATTCTACTTGTCAGTTTTCATACATACCAACACGCAAACATAACTGGATTTTGAAATGTCTGGCACTTTTTGGTCATTCAACATTAAAGGAAATACTTTTGATGGACTTTGTTTTTTTACACACTCCTTGTATATTACTTTAATAGCATTAGAATAGTATACTTTGTGAAATAAAAAATTACTAATTCCTAGTTTTGAAATTCTGTTTCCATGTTTTCATTTTGTAGAACTATGATGAACAGTTCTATGCATAAAGGTGATCTGAACTGTTTTTAAGATTCTTCAATATAGTGTCTATAAAGTTGAACTGAGAGGCAAAAGTCATGCATTATCAAAGCTCATAGAAAATTGCTGTCTTGTGTATCATTTAAAAATATTTTCCATTTTAACCATCAGTACGTGTGAGTATACCACAGACTATCTCTGAGAGTATGCCTTAGCATTAAGTTTTCTTTTTTGTTGTTTCAAAACATCATGTAAGTATAATTTTTCAGACTTTGAGTAGAAAAGATATTGCAGTTGTGTGTGTGTGTGTGTGTGTTTTCTGTGCTTGTGAGAGCAAGAGAGACAGAGACAAAGACAGAGAGATACTAAGGATTGTAAAGGTGGCACAACTCTATCTCATTTTCAGTTTTTAGCTATATAAAGAATCAAAGTACTAATTATATTCTGAAAAATCAAAATTATGCCCTAAATGATACAAATTATAATTCATAAACCTAATATAATTTATTATTTTTATTGTTCTCAATTCACTCAGATAATGCACATATAATTATAGGGCTACTATGCAAGGTTCTTTTCAGAACAGCAAGGACTAGATGATTTCATAGCAACTAATTGTAATGCAATAATTCGGGAAGTTTTCCGAAAGCACAAATTTGAGTATGTTAAAATAGTTTCAAATTTTATTTTCCTTGGACAAAAGCTTCTTTTACAGTGCAAATGTATTTTAATTATAAATCTACACTTAAAAATCATATTAAAGGGAAACTATTTTTACTGATACATGCCAGGGGGTAAATAATATTAATGCTAAATGCATACCTTTTAAGAAAAGAATAAAATGGACTATGATATGTCTTTGTTTAAGCACAAAGTTCCAAAGCTCTCCAATTGTCCTTTGGATGAAAGTTGAATCACATTTTCTTTACTATAGAATCAAATCTGAGCATTTCAAGAGGTAAACAGTGATTCTTTGATGCCTTACTTCAAAGCATTCAGAGGAAATTAATCAAATTAATCCATCCTTCTTTCCACTGGTAACAAAAATTATTCACTGCTTTGGACTCAGGGCATTTCACAAGACCCTAATGAGTATTGGGAAGGAAAAAAAAAGTATTAAATGGTGGCATTAAGGAGGAGACTGTAAAGCACTGAATATTCTTTTTTTTAATGCCAGATTGGAAATGTAATTGAGTGAAGCAGGCCCCGGGTGGTTGGAAGCATTGCAAAGTGCATGGCCCGTCTAAAGGTGGCAGCTAACCAGCAACCATGGATCATTGCCACATTGGAATTCAGAACCAGGTTTGGCAGATATTCCAGTGTTTGTGGAAAAGAAAGAAATTCATATTGTAATGTGAGCTCTCTAAATTTTTGAGTGTTGATATTAACAAAAAAAAAGTCCTTGTGAGCTGACTCAAATAAGTCAGGAAGTTCCTCCTTGTTAAATGAAAAAGCATTATGTACTTGACCTTGGTCTTGCCCCTCCCCAATTTTAATCAAAGTTCTTAAAAGCATTTAGAAAATATTTAAGTGACAATTATTTCTTATGTCAATTTTTCCTTGAGGAGCATCAAGAGAAAAATGTATTTCCTTCCAAAAGCCATTGGTTGAAGACCAAGCAACTCTAATCATTTGGCTAATATGATTGTTTATATATTTCCCAATAATCAAATAATTGTTCTCAGTTGATAAAGGGGAAGAGTATTTAAAAGGTTATTTTTAAATTACAGCAATACAGGTATTTTTTGAAACAAAGGGATATTGCTTTCAATACATTTTTTGCCTAAAATAAATGGTCTCTTTCCATATCTCTTCCAAATCTCTGAACGAATTCTCATGTTTTTTCAAAATTGTTGCTGTAAGCATGGTTAAATTATATCACCTCTATAGCCAGACTCTCATATTCTGAATCCAGTTCTGATGTTGCTAGCTACTTCACCTTGTGTGCCTTACCCAAATTTCTTGAGTCCCAGGTTCCTCATCTAGAAAATAATGGTCATTTTGGGATCAACTTCAGAGGCTTACTATGAGGATTTTGTAAGGAAATCTTTAAAGCTATCAGTGATAGAAAGTGTTCCATACATCTTAGTTATCATTATGTCCTTTGAAGTCATTCTTTTTTCCTGGTTTACATGGAAATACTGCTGCAGATGTCAGAAGACACATTTTTCTCCCGCCTGAAACATTGCACATTTGTAGCAACCATCTTCATAGAGGAAAACAGAATTCTTATTCACTGCTGCACATATTTAATATATTTTTGAGATCACTCTACCCCGTTTCTGGTCTTTATAAAGTTATCATAAAATTATGAGTGTCTTTGACAATTATCTAGTTACTAGGCACAAAAGTATCAATACATGGGAACTCAGAGAGACTGACTGATTTACCTGGGATAAATAAATAAGAAAGTGGCAGAACTGGGACTAAAATTGTGTCTCTTTGTTTTGCTTTCATTATATATTTCTATCTAAATATATTTAAGTTGGAATTATAAATATTAAAAAAATTTGAATGCCTTAATTCATAGACTTTCTCCATTAAATTGGAAAGAAAAGGCTACATTAACAAGAGAAAACCATTATTTTTATAGGGAAATTTTGTCAATTAAGCTGCAGTATGCCAAACATCTGTGTACCTGTCAACCAATTCTACATGATTGACATAGTTTGCATTCATATACAGATATTCCTGCATTTTGAGATCTAGTTTTACACATTGACATTTTAATATAAATGATCGATAGAAAATCATATTCCATGGGCATCATGAATGAGTCAACAAATTTATTTGGCTTACTCTAAATAAATATTTCTTAAATGTCACATTTGCACAGCATTAAAAGTTTTAAGCAAATACTCGTGAAGCATGCCCCGTGACACTGATGATTGAATATATTATCTTGTCTCTTTCTAATGAAGAAAACAGTGTAGTTGCCAACTTTATATGAACTAAGGGAAGTTCTCTGACCACATGAGATGTTATTTCAAAGTAGATTTCCTTTGGAAGGATGATATTATGCTAAAATAATATGAGATTTATTTTTATTGCCCACTAAAGAACTAAGGAAAATACAATGCCATGGAAATTGTTATTTTAATGCTGTATTCAAAAGAATAAAAGTTAAATATAGAACTTTGAATTGCTTTTCTTCTCTCCTCACTGGTAGTATATGTTCGTATTCTGGAGATTGGGAAATTCAACTTCACACAACACATCCAGCTAATGAGATTGCAGAAACATTGTGGTCTCCATCATTTCCTTATCAGTGACAGTCCATTAAAAGCTCTAACCCCATGAAGTGAATTTCAGTTTTAAACTTTTGCATTCTGAAAACGGTCTTCCCAAGACCGTTAATAGATAAGATGGATGCCACATTTGTTGACAGTTCAAGATACTTTTACCCTACTAGTACTGTTTTGAAACCAACAACAGACCTATTATCTTCTTTTACAAAGAAATTTTATAGTGCTATTTTAGTGAATTGCAAAACTCTGAAGGAAATTTTACTTTTATTTACCTGTGTTTTTGTTTCCTTACACAATGCAGTAAAATATGTACAATGTGTGTTTGTAGTCTACATTTGAATTGCATCCTTTCAGAAAAATTGAATAGGTCTACTAAAAACAATTTTCCTTTCAATTGTGGCATGCTTTGTCCTTCTGAGAACAGAAAGATAATGATTTATTCCTGGATTCTTAACAGTTTTGGTTGCAATAAGTTAGTCATGATCACAATTGAATGTCAGGATTGTAAAATAATCAAAACAGCCTTTCCAAACTTAGTGTGGAGAAACTGAACAAATGCAAGCACAAAGATATGACTTCACCTCCTGACAAAGAAGGAGGAGGAGATTCCTGCCCAGACTGATGTCCCAAAGAAACAACCATGATTGTGAGGCATGGCATCCAGGGGGAGTTAAAGTCTTACTATTTTAGGTAATTTTTAAAATTGAAAATGTGTACAAGTTTCCTTCCATGAATGTAGTTAGAACATGTCAAAAAAGAATGGAATTCAACTCTCTGAATTCAGTCTCAGAGGTTTCAGAAAATAGTAGGGATAGTCACCTGAAGCAATTAGGCTTTTGAGAAGAATGGCATATGGGCCACTGCTCTAGCTATCCCTGAATGGGGACTGGAGACAAGGGCACAAATCTAGGTTTCCGGAGCTGTCCAATCAATAACTAGTGCCTTTGAAATATAAAATTCAGGAAACAATCAATGCATACTTAGGATTATTTGGTGATACAAAAAGTGCAGAATAAATATGCCTGGAGATGGAGATACAGCTACTGATCTACAGTGCACAGAAAACTGGATACACTGAGTAGAGTGACAAATACATGGTGTGTTGAAGAGAAGAGCTGTGTTGTCCTGTCAGGTACTGAGATTAAAATCTGTTTACAAAAAATAAATAAATAAATAAGAAAAAAAATCTGTTTACAACATTCAGCAAAAGAGGGTTGGCTCCCTTTGGAAATTTATTTGTACTTCAAAGGATGCTAAATAGAAACAGGATCGAAGATATGTTTGAAAGAAATATGCTGTATTTGAAGTGGAATCATCTCCTATCTTTAGTGAAAATAGCTCCATAATATCCCAGAAGCCAGGAGCACTATAGAGAGATTGTTTGGGTGGAATTACCAAATACACTTACTTACATTAAATTAATATCAATAATAGTCAATACACTTTGATCATTTTCTATGTATAGTAGTATACTTTATGTGGCTTATGTTATTTAATCTCTTCAATTAATCTATGAGGAGTCACTCAATGTTTGTCAACGTCACAGATTAATAAATTGAGTTTAATACAGATTAGGTATCTTTTCTCAAGATTATGAAACTAGAAAGCATCAGAATAAGAGTTTTCAAACCCTTATTTAACAAGGCAGTATATACTTCCTAATGCATATGATTAAGAAACAAGTTATCTCATACTTTATGTATATGTTATTTGATACTAAGAGACTCAGTCAATCCTTCTGAGGGTACAGGTAATGGTAAACGCTTTTTCTTTCCACCCAAAAGCTTCAGATAAAATGTTTTTAAGTGAATTGACTGTAAATAAAATTTTAATTTTATCTTAATATGCTAGAAAGATAGTTTTAAAAGTTTTTCATAATTCAAGATGATTTATATAATGTTCACATTAATTAAAACATGGTAACTGGGGTATACGTATGGATAATTAGAGTAAGTTGGTAAGTTAAATATTCTGTCTAACATAGATTATAAATTTGAGTAGACAAGAAAAATATGTTGCAATATCCATTTGAGCAACAGCAGCTTCTTATTACAAACACCATGCTTAATATAACTATCCCTAGATATAAGTGAAAAATATCGATTATCACAGTTTTGCTTTTTGCTTTTTTTAGTAAACAAAAGAGATATTAAGTTTCAGAATGATGAGCTCAACTTTCTTATTCCATGTGTCATTAGGATGTGGTATATAAATATTCTCCAAGTTTGCTCTATATCTTCACAACAAAGTGCAATGATAAACTAATGCTTTGCAATCTGAAAATTACATTTGTCACTTTTTTCCTCTAAGGGTGTCAGATTGAAAAACCTTTCTCATTTATGATCTGTGCTTCAATTACAGTTGAATTCAAGACTACATGAAAGAACTTGGTGCTGACAGTATTCAGTTTTCACATGGATATGGCTTTCCAAGACACCATAGTTTTCTGCTCCTTGTCCTTACTCATCTGTCTACTTGCCTCTTAGATTAAATATTTTCAACAAATATGCTTATTTGAAAGGGTCTTGTTTGAATTTTAATGTTATTATTTTGCTGCCCCATTTATACCTTATACTTAAACAAATTGCTTCTCCCCACTGCTATAGCTTGTTACAAAGTCTCCATTGTGGATTACAAAAAGGTTTCATAATATCTGACCCTGAGGTGGCTAACATGATTCCAACACAGTATCTACAGGATAAATCCAAGCACCTCAAGGATAGATAGGTGTAGAAAGATCAAGTTAACAAAAACTAACACTTATAATATGAAAAAAAAAAAAACTAGAACAACATGCAGTGCTTAACAAAATAATATACTGAGAAGAATATGAATATTACAATGTCTATATTTGTTGTCACTCACATAGAAGTATGGTGTTATCATTAGTCATTGAATTAGCCTAACTAGATTTTGATGGCTAAGAACACTCTCCAAATAGGCATCTTGATTTTTTCCACTGAGATGGGATTGGAATTTCAGTTCTCCAACTAAGAGATGTTTTATATCAACCCAACTTGACATAATTAGCCAATTCTCAATTTAATGTGTCATCCAATCTCTCCCCACTGATGTTCATAAATTTTGTATACACTCTGATTTCATTGGATTATTCATTATTTTTGACTTGACTCTCTATTCCAAGGGAAAAATAAAAGGTTTTATAGTACATTATAGTAGTTGCTAGATCATATACCTAAATTTTAGCTTCTTTTCACATTTATAATCATAAATCTATTAAATTAATTTCCAGAACATTTTGGAATATAGGTGGATTGAGATACACATTCTTGTCATGTTTAGATATGTCTGTTGGTACTTATGCTTTCTTTGAATTTTATTAAACATTGAATTGATTTTATCAAGTATAAAAATATATTCTCTCTTAAGATTTAATTGCTATTTACTAGTGATATTTGAGATTTGCTTTTTTTAAAATAATGCGAGTCAGTCTGTGGTTTGACACAGCAAAGTCCATTTCAACTTATAGCCCAGAACTATTTAAATAATGTGAGAATTATTTGATTTTAGGTATATGAAAATTTCCTTTCTAAAGACCTGTGATTTTTGTACCTTTCAACATGGTAGTTCTTGTAGATCTTTTAAAAAATTTCTTCATTATTATGGTACTATTCAGTATTCTTCTCATACATTAATCAATGATGCTAATGTATCTTAATAATCAATTTTATTTAGTAATTAAATAAATTACCATAGAATTATTTTTAAAATACCTTATGATTTTACAACATTTATATTAGGAGTCATCAAGCTCTAAACTATTTTTCCTGAAGAGATCTGGCAAGATTTTATATAAATTTTGAGTAAATGCTTATTTTTGCCTTTTTTCTACTTTATTTCATATTCACACCACAATAATGACTCTTCTAATTTAAAATATAAACCATAGAGATTTCCTTAAAGGTGGCAGGGGAGGACTGGAACTGTCAAAGACAGAGTGACAGGTGGGGTTGGGAATAAGTGAACCGTCTTGACAGACTCAAAGTTGCTGGCAGCTTGGAACTGCACCTGGTAGGGCAGTGGATGGATCTTGCAACTGTACACTTTGGACATAAACTGGTTAGTGGGCTGCTTGGGCCGGCATTCAGCATGCACCATGAAGAGCAATGTGAGGGAAACTGGTACCCAAGTAGGGGCCTTCTGTGTGGTGCTGCCTCGATGGTGTCTTAGGTGTGGAATTGTCCATGCACTTGGGGCAGTAGAGCTTCACCAGGGCCTCACCTGGGGTGTCAGAAAGGCTATTGGAAAGCATTGGCTTGTTCTCACAGTGCACGTGGGGCAGTAGCCGAACTCTCCCTGCTGGTACTTTTCCAACATCTGGGTGGTGCCATGGTTTGTGAGGATATAGGTGGTCTGGGTGAACCCATACAGCATCTTGGCTGACTGCTTAATCAGGGTTCTCTGGTTGGGGTTGTCTTCCAGCTCTTCATCAGGCTCCAGGTCCAAGATCATGTCTAGAGCTTGTCTACAGTGAGGCACCTGCTCATTGAGTTGACTGAGATTAAATTTGTCCTGGATGGAGTCTTCATCCACTTCACAGAAGAATTCATAGTCATGGAGCCCACAGAACCAGTATAAATAACACTTCCTGATGTTTAAATCATTTTTTTAATTAGTCATTTATTTTTCCTTACTGATTTCCTGATGCTTCTTTGTCTCTGTAATTTTGCTTTCTTGAGTGATCATAAAAGTCTTTGAAAGTTAGGGGTCTTTTTTTTCTTTTGTTTTGCAAAGCATGTCATGATTAATATGTGTTTCTACTTATTTTAATGAATTAATAAATAAAAATATGGGAATGATATTTTTAATTTCTATGTCCTTTTAAGTGTTTATTGAACATAGTATCGGTAAAGACTAGTAACCACATCAAAAGAGTTCAGCTCAATGGATTGATTTCACATGTCAGAAGATACCTGCTTAGTCAGACTCAGATCAAAAACAGAATACCAATAACCTAGCACATTCTCATCTCAGTAAAAATTGTTCCAGTTAACTGCTCTCATGACTTCTAAAACCTGAGATTTGTCCTGTCTTTTTTTGTACTTAGTATTGATAAATTATGCATTGTGCACATTATAGACGATCAATTCCCATTGTGTGAGTATTCCAGAATTTTTACGGCTTCTCCTATGAGTGGATATTTATGTGGGTAGCACCCAGTTTGGGCTTACAAATAATGCTATAATGAATATTCTAGTGCATGCCTTTCAGTGAACTTATGAATGCACTCCTGTTGGGTTTAGGTATATACATAGGAGTGGAGCTGATTATCTTTGGAACTGTGTATCTTCAGCTTTTGTAAATACTGCAGTTTTTCAAACTGTCCTTATGCTTGAGGGTTTTTTTTTTCTATTGATACCATTTTCTTTAGTACATCTTTATTGGAGTATAATTGCTTCACAATACCATGTTAGTTTCTGTTGCACAACAAAGCAAATCAGCCGTATGCATACACATGTCCCCATATCCCCTCCCTCTTAAGCCTCCCTCCCATCCTCCCTATCCCACCCTTCTAGGTCACCTCAAAGCACCGAGCTGATCTCCCTGTGCTATGCTGCTTCTTCCCACCAGCCAACTATTTTACATTCGGGAGTGTATATACATCAATGCTACTCTCACTTTGCCCCAGCTTCCCCCTCCCACCCCGTGTCATCAAGTCCATTTTCTATGTCTACCTCTTTATTCCTGCCCTGCAACTAGGTTCATCAGTACCACTTTTTTTTAGATTCCATATATATGCATTAACATATGGTGACATACTTCACTCTGTATGACAGACTCTAGGTCCACCCACCTCACTACAAATAACTCAATTTAGTTCCTTTTTATGGCTGAGTAATATTCCATTGTATATATGTGCCACATCTTCTTTATCCATTCCTCTGTCGATGGACACTTAGGTTGGTTCCATGTCCTGGTTATTGTAAATAGTGCTGCAATGAACATTGGGGTGCATGTCTCTTTTTGAATTATGCTTCTCTCAGAGTATATGCCAGTAGTGGGATTGCTAGGTCATATGGTAGTTCTTTTTTTAGTTCTTTAAGGACCCTCCATACTGTTTTCCATAGTGGTTGGATCAATTTACATTCCCACCAACAGTGCAGGAGGGCTCCCTTTTCACCACACCCTTTCCAGCATTTATTGTTTCTAGATTTTTTGATAATGGCCATTCTGACTGGCGTGAGGTGATACCTCATTGTAGTTTTGATTTGCATTTCTCTAATAATTAGTGATGTTGAGCATCTTTTCATGTGCCTTTTGGCCAACTGTATGTCTCCCTTGGTGAAATGTCTATTTAGGTCTTCTGCCCACTTTTTAACTGAATTGTTTGTTTGTTTGATATTGAGCTGCATGAGCTATTTGTATATTTTGGAGATTAATCCTTTGTCTGTTGTTTTATTTGCAAATATTTTCTCCCATTCGGAGGGTTGTCTTTTTGTCTTGTTTATGGTTTCCTTTGTTGTGCAAAAGCTTTTAAGTTTAATTAAGTCCCATTTGTTTATTTTTGTTTTTATTTCTGTTACTCTAGGAGGTGGGTCAAAAAAGTTCTTCCTGTGGTTTATGTCAGAGTGTTTTTCCTATGTTTTCCTCCAAAAGTTTTATAGTGTCTGGTCTTACATTTAAGTCATTAATCCATTTGGAGTTTATTTTTGTGTATGGTGTTAGGTAGTGTTCTCATTTCATTCTTTTACATGTAGCTGTCCAGTTTTCCCAGCACCACTTATTGAAGAGGCTGTCTTTTCTCCATTGTATGTTCTTGCCTCCTTTGTCATAAAACAGGTGTCCATATGTGCATGGATTTATCTCTGGTCATTCAGTCCTGTACCATTGATCTATATTTGTTTTTGTTCCAGTACCTTGTTGTCTTGATTACTGTAGCTTTGTGGTATAGTTTGAAGTCGGGGAGGCTAATTCCTCCAACTCCATTTTTTTTTTTTTTTTCTCTTCTCAAGATTGCTTTGGCTATTCAGGGTCTTTTGTGTTTCCATATGAATTGTAAGATTTTTTTGTTCCAATTCTGTGAAGAATGCCATTGGTAGTTTGTAGGGATTACACTGAATCTGTAGATTGCTTTAGGCTATATAGTCATTTTCACAATATTGATTCTTCCAATCCAAGAACATGGTATATTTCTCCATCTGTTTTTTGTCATCTTTGGTTTCTTTCATCAGTGTTTTATAGTTTTCTGAGTACAAGTCTTTTGCCTCCTTAGGCAGGTTTATTCCTAGGTATTTTATTCTTTTTGCTGCAATGGTAAATGGGAGTGTTTCCTTAATTTCTCTTTCTGATTTTTTGTTGGTGGTGTGTAGGAATGCCAGAGATTTCTGTGCATTAATTTTGTATCCTGCAACTTTATCAATCTCATTGATTAGTTCTAGTAGTCTCCTGGTGGTATCTTTAGGATTTTCTATGTATAGCATCATGTCATCAGCAAATAGTGACGGTTTTAATCCTTATTTTTCCAATTTGTATTCCTTTTCTTTCTTTTTTTTCTCTGATTGCCATGGCTAGGACTTCCAAAACTATGTTGAATAAGAGTGGCGAGAGTGGACATCCTTCTCTTGTTCTTGATCCTAGTGGAAATGCTTTCAGTTTTTCACCATTGAGTATGATGCTTGCTGTGGGTTTGTCATATATGGACTTTATTATGTTGAGGTAGGTTCCCTCTGTGCCCACTTTCTGGAGGGTTTTTATAATAAATTGGTGTTGAATTTTGTCAGAAGTTTTTTCTGCATCTACTGAGATGATCATATTGTTTTTATTCCTTAAATTGTTAATGTGGTGTATCACATTGATTGATTTGCATATATTGAAGAATCCTTGCATCCCTGGGATAAATTCCACTTGATCATGGTGTGTGATCCTTTTAATGTGCTGTTGGATTCTGTTTGCTAGTGTTTTGTTCAGGATTTTTACATCTCTGTTCATCAGTGATATTGGCCTGTAGTTTTCATTTTTTGTGATACCTTTTTCTGGTTTTGGTATCAGGGTGCTGGTGGCTTCGTATAATGAATTTGGGAGTGTTTCTCCCTCAGCAATTTTTTAGAAGAGTTTGAGAAGGATTGGTGTTTGCTCTTCTCTAAATGTGCTCTTCTCTAAATGTTTGATAGAATTCGCCTGAGAAGCCATCTTGTCCTGGACATTTTTTTTGTTGGAAGATTTTTAATTATGGTTTCAATTTCATTACTTGTGATAGGTCTGTTCATATTTTCTAATTCTTCTGGGTTCAGTCTTGGAAAATTGTACTTTTCAAAGAATTTGTCCATTTCTTCATGGTTGTCCATTTTATTGGCATATGGTTGTTTGTAGTAGTCTCTTATAATCCTTTGTATTTCTGCAGTGTCTGTTGTGATTTCTCCTTTTTCATTTCTAATTTTATTGATTTGTGTCCTCTCCCTCTTTTTCTTGATGATTCTGTCTAAGGATTTATCAATTTTGTTTATCTTCTCAAAGAACCAGCTTTTAGTTTTATTGATCTTTGCTATTGTTTTCTTCATTTCTATTTCATTTATTTCTGCTCTGATCTTTATGATTTCTTTCCTTCCTCTGACTTTGGGTTTTCTTTGCTCTTCTTTCTTTAGTTGTCTTAAAAGTAACATTAGCTTGTTTATGTGAGATTTTTCTTGTTTCTTGAGGTGAGATTGAATTGCTGTAAACTTCCCTCTTAGAACTGCTTTTGCTGTGATGCATAGGTTTTGGGTCATTGTGTTTTCATTGTCATTTGTTTCTATGTATTTTTTATTTCTTCTTTGATTTCTTCAGTGATCTCTTGGTTATTTAGGAGCGCACTGTTTAACTCCCATGTTTTTTTGTGTTTTTTACAGGTTTTTTCCTGTAATTGATTTCTAATCTCATAGTGTTGTGGTCAGAAAAAATGCTTAATAGGTTTCAATTTTCTTAAATTTACCGAGGCTTGATTTGTGACCCAAGATGTGATCTATCCTGGAGAATGTTCCATCAGTACTTGAGAATAAAGTGTATTCCATCACTTTTGGGTGGAATGTTCTATAAATATCCATTAGATCTATGTGGTCTATTATGTCATTTAAAGTTTGTGTTTCCTTATTAATTTTCTGTCTGGATAATCTGTCCATTGGTATAAGTGAGGTGTTAAAGTCCCCTACTATTCTTTTGTTACTGTCGATTTTTCCTTTCATGGTTGTTAGCATTTGCCTTATGTATTGAAGTGCTCCTATGTTGGGTGCATAAACATTTATAATTGTTATATCTTCTTTTTGGACTGATCCTTTGATTATTATGTAATGTCCCTCCTTATCTCTTGTAACAGTCTTTATTTTAAAGTCTATTTTATCTGATACAAGTATTGCTACTCCAGCTTTCTTTTGATTTCCATTTGCATGGAATATCTATTTCCATCCCTTCACTTTCAGTCTGTATGTGTCCCTAGGACTGAATTGGGTCTCTTGTAGACAGCATATATATGGGTCTTTTTTTGTATCCATTCAGCCAGTCTGTGTCCTTTGGTTGCGGCATTTAGTTTATTTACTTTCAAGGTTATTATCGATATGTATGTTCCTATTACCATTTTCTTAATTGTTTTCGGTTTGTTTTTGTGGGTCTTTTTCTTCTCTTTGTGTTTCCTGCTTAGGGAAGTTTCTTTAGCATTTGTTGTAAACTGTTTTCATGGTGCTGAATTCTCTTAGCTTTGGTTTGTCTGAAAAGCTTTTGACTTCTCCATCAAACCTGAATTAAATCCTTGCTGGGTACAGTAATCTTGGTTGTAGGTTTTTTTCTTTCATCACTTTAAGTATATCCTGCCACTCCCTTCTAGCTTGCAGGGTTTCCACTGAAAAATCAGCTGATAACCTTACGGGGATTTCTTTGTATATTATTTTTTTGTTTTTCTCTTGCTGTTTTTAATATTTTTCTTTCCATTTAATTTTTGTTAATTTGATGAATATGTGTACTGGTGTCTTTTTCCTAGGTTTTATCCTGTATTGGGACTCTCTGTGCTTCCTGGATTTGGCTGACTCTTTCCTTTCCCATGTTAAGGGAGTTTTCCACTATAATCTCTTCAAATATTTTCTCAGACCATTTGTTTTTCTCTTCTTCTTCTGGGACGCCTATAATTTGAATGTTGGTGCATTTAGTATTGTCCCAGTGGCCTCTGAGATTGTCTTCAATTCTTTTCATTCTTTTTTTCTCTTCTTTATTTTTCTCCTCAGCAGTTATTTCCACCATTTTGCCTTCCAGCTCACTTATTCATTCTTCTGCTTCCACTATTCTTTTACTGATTCCTTCTAGTGTATTTTTCATTTCAGTTATTGTGTTGTTCCTCTCTGTTTGTTTGTTCTTTAGTTCTTCTAGGTCTTTGTTAAACACTTCTTGTATTTTCTCAATCCGTGCTTCCATTCTATTTCTGAGATTCTGAATCATCTTTGCTATCATTACTCTGAATTCTTTTTCAGGTAGATTGCCTATTTCCTTTTCATTTACTTGGTCTTGTAGGTTTTTACCTTGCTCCTTCAACTGTGACATATTTTTTTGCCATCTCATTTTTTTTTTTTTAATGAGTAGGTTGTGTTCCTGTTTTACTGGTTGTTTGGCCCGAGGCTTCCAACACTAGAGTTTGTAGGCTATTGAGTAGAGGTGGTCTTTGTGCTGAGATGAGGACCTCTGGAGGACCTCACTCTGAAGAATATTCCCTGGAGTCTGAGGTTCTCTGTTAGTCCAGTGGTTCAGACTCGGAGCTCCCATTGCAAGAGCTTCCGCCCGACCCCAAGGTCATGAATCAAGATCCCACAAGCCATGTGGGGCAGCAAAAAAAAGAAAAAAAAAAAAAAACAGTAACAAAGTAAAAATAAAATTAGACTAGGAAACTAACAGATTTATTAGAAAGAATGTAAAAATAAAAATATATATGAATCAACAACTGGAGTGTACATCAGTACCCTATAGTAAAAAAGAGGAGGAGGGAAAAGGAAAAAAAAAAAAGTGGGGGAGGGAAGGCCTTGGCTGTGGAGAGCGAGGCCTAAGCAAGGGTGAGGTTTGGGTGGTGTATGGGACCAATGCTCAGGACCCACAGGGCTGGAAAATGTCCTAAGGGCTGTGGGGGATGGGGCTTATACTCAAGGAACAGTAGGAACCCAGGCGTGCCACCCACCCCTGGTCTCAGAGGGTAGGGGACCTCACCTGGGAGCCTAGCAGGGGCAGAGCAAATGCCCTCCTCTCCTCTCCTGCTCCTCTGGTCTGGGGTCCGGGAGGGTCCCTCCTGCCTGCCTCTCTGATCTCCCAGGCCTCTCTCCTATGTCCCCAGGACCAATACGGTAGGGGGAAAAGGGGGCCTTGGAGGGCAGGGGACCAGCCTGGGAGCTCAGCAGGCTCCCTGTGCCCAAGTGAGTAGGGTAATCACCCTCTGCTCCTCTCCTGATCCTCCTGGATGGCCCCTCCTATCTGCCACTCCTGATCTCCCCAGCCTCCCTCCTATGTCCCCAGGACCCATGCGGCCTGGATGGGGCTTTGAGGGGAGGGGGAATTGGCTTGGGAACTCAGCAAGCTCCCCAGCCCAAGGGACACCAATGCTGTCTGGGCTCCACTTCTCCCCCATCGGTCTGCCTACATCCTACTCGTTCACTCTGAGGTTCCTCCTGTCTCCTTGGGGGTCAGAGTCCCCTACCAGTGGCTGGCAGGCACCCTAGTTGTGGGGAGAAGCTAACTCTGTGTGTTCCCACACCACCATCTTGACTCCTCCCCTGTGCTTGAGTTTTGAGGTACATAATTTACTTTGATATTTATAAGAAATCTAAAAACTCAGCTTTTATTTTCCTATTTACACAAACTTTCAGAAATATGTGTTTTAACTTCAAAATATTTTATCACATTTTGTTTTAATTACTAGTTTTATAACATTGTGGTAAGAAAATGTGATGTAAACCCTTATAATTTATCTGTTTTCAAGTGTGTTGCAATTTATTTTAAAATGTCCAAAGTATGTTGGAAAAATAGGAGACAGAAAGTGGATAGAGTGAGAACATAGTTACATAGAAAGAACAGTCTACAGTTTAGTAGTTAAATGACCTCAATTTCCTTTTTCTATTATCTTCCTGTTATGTTGAAATTTTTTCCTTTTACATACTGTCATTGATTTCTTATTAACTTCTTTTTTACCTTCTTATCATTTTTTTCTAACACTCAATGGTTTCAGACTAATCATATCCCTAATTTGGACTGGTATATTTGTAAATATCAATTGACATTTCTTTCATTCTTCATCACTTTTTAAATAGTTTTTGTATATAATTTTTTTTTAACATTTTTATCAAACATTTGGGTAATTTGTTTCTCTCTGTGTACATGTAGTTATTGCATCTTTAAAACTCAGACTTTATACTTTGCTTTTGATTCAGGAATTTAACCCAAAAAAGGATTATTGCTGTGACATTTATAATCAGATTAATGTTTCTTGTTGTCTTAGGGCCTCTAGTGTGGCTGTAATTTTTAGATTTTGTTTTTTACTTTCTTAGCAGTATTTTTTAATCTCACCTAAACCCATTTTTGCCTCATTATTCCTTTCTCATTCCAGCCTGTTCTTCCCATCTAATTAGTTATTGCTGTTTTATAGACATTATGTATTTTTATGTGATTATGACAACAAAAGTTTTCCTGAAATTCCTCCTAGGTCATTGAGTGTTTTTTTGACACATATGTACTGGGCTCTTATTTTCCAAAAATGATTCTAGGTCTTGGGGACTGATCAACTAGCAAGAAAAACTTGAGTTCTTACACTTGAGGAACTTGAATCTGACAGGGGCAAGGGGGGCAATCAATAAAATATTTGGAAAATAAAAGAATAAACATAGTAGATAAAAATTCATGTTATGAAAAAAATCTAACAGACCAAGAATTTTCATAGTACATTGGGGCAGTTGATGTGGAGTGGTCAGGTGTGGCCTCTGTGAGGAATGAAATTGAAGGAGTAAGCCAGGCGATAATGTGGGGAAAGCCATTTCCAGACAAAGAAATATCCTGTGCAAAAGACTTAAGTCAGCTCTAGTATAAAATACATCCTCTCACCTTTGGAAAAATATTACTTTCATGTACGTTTGCATCTTTACACTGTCAAAGTATCATTATTTAGTTTAATAAAGTCTTTGCTCCAATTATCACAAACAAATGTAGAAATGCATTATCTCTTCTTTGGATGAACTTAATCTGGATACTTTATCAGAATATTTTAAGGTATATCATGAACTACAATTTGTTAATATAAAACTTAAAGAGCCAGTTAAAAAATATGAAGTTGATTTTTTATCATTAATTTAGAACAATTTTACATGCTTCCAATTAATTTAGAGATTACCAAAAAAGGGGCATTTAAAAAGCATTTGATCTTCAGAAAACCTTTACTAAGTAATTATAAGCTCTTAAGATCACTTTCCTTTAGGGCTTCCCTGGTGGCACAGTGGTTGAGAGTCCGCCTGCCGATGCAGGGAACACGGGTTCGTGCCACGGTCCGGGAAGATCCCACATGCCGTGGAGTGGCTAGGACCGTGAGCCATGGCCACTGAGCCTGTGCTCCACAACGGGAGAAGCTGCAACAGTGAGAGGCCTGCGTACCGCCAAAAAAAAAAAAAAAAAATCACTCTCCTTTGAAAAGGAAAGCATGTGTTCTTTTGTGTAATCCATCTTAAACTTTAAAGTTTTTCATTCTGGGCAAAAGAAGTTTGCTCAATATTTTCCAAAATAAATATTTCTAGATGCACAGTAAGTTAGCAAAAGACGAGAATTTGAGCTATGTAAATTTTGAAAATTTTAGTGGATTATGTTTGTCACTAATTTCTAGTACTGAATCCTCTCACTAGATCTTTTTAGAACTTATTTAGTTTTTTGCTGTTGTTGTTTCTTTTTTTTTTTTGCATATTACCTTTATTTTGCAGAAAATGTTTTGCTCATTGTCTTTGGCTATTTTTTTCAGAAGAAAAATATTGCCATTGTATGTTTAACAATACAAGAGGCAATTACATATGCTCAAAATAAACACATTCTATTGGGCAGAACAGTGAAATTTCCATTGCAGTTAAAGTCTGTTGTCTTCAACTATGAATTTATTATTTTGTCCCTAACAGCTTAACTATAAGTATGATAGCTGTCACAAAAGGGACCTGAAAACTACTCTGAAGAAACAAGGGATGCAATTGAAAGTATGCTTTTTATTTCACTAAATAAGACGAGTTGAGTTTATTAATTCTAGTGTGTCAAATCTTCTATATTCTGTAAGAGACACAAAAAAATAAGTTTCTGGATCTTAGCAAACAAAATTTTATTATGATCAAGTAATGGTGATTTAATAGTCCAACTGAGTTTTGTTTCCATACTTAAATTCATCTGTAGCATATAAACGCAACATAGGACAACACTTGTGTTGCAGATGATGGGTGGGGTTATTTTTTTGATGAACAACAGGACATATATTCCTTTTCATATTTTAAAGTGAAGTTAATAAGATTTTTTTTTCTTTCTTGACCTATGAGACTGTCATTTTGTACCTAGATCAAATCCTGAGTAAAACTGGTAGACATAAAAAAAAAATAATGTATATTTTAAGGAAAGGCTTTGGTTTACATGGAAGGTGGTGACAGGGATATCCATGAGGTTATGAGGCCAAGGTGTGATATTGGCTGTCAGGAATATCTGTGGCCACGACATGGTTCTTATAGAGTGAGAATCCTGAGGAGAAGGGACCTGAGATTATTTGGGTAAGATAGTGTTCACTGGGAAGGTCTGGACTCCCAGCCCATTAGGTAGCTATGCTGTCTGAGACCCTGGTGTGAAGGTGCTCTGCTAGCTGACCACAGGTTGGGGTACTGATGCAGTCCTGTTGTGCTCAGGAGTAACATGATAGTATGTACACACATGCTGAGGCTGGGCTAAGTTCATGGGATCAGATCATGGACAACTTGCAAATGAATTGTCAGAATAGGTTGGAGAATTTTTCCAATGAGTGTATGGGCTAAGTATGAGCTTGTCCAAGTGAGGAGGAGTCCTAGGCACGGCTTTGAGGACAGGGACAGGGATGTGTGAACTGTGGTTCCTCAGCATAGAGCATTTTTCACAGCCATGGGTGGAGAAAAGTGAGACAGGACCTCCAAACTGAGGATGGGGGTTGACAGCAGGTAGAAGGAACTGAGTCCAGGGATAAGCTACTTCCATTAGTAATACCCAGGTTGCTGTTTGTCTCTGGGTTCTTCCATCTTATCTTTGTGATCCCTGCTTCTTTTTACATCACAGCAAGCCCTTGCAAATCAGTTTTATGTAGTTTTAAGAGCTGTAATCTCTTTCTGGTAAGCCTTGACAGATATGCATTGAGTCTTGAGAATGCCGTGGCTGGTAGTCATCCCCTGTAGACCCTCAACTCATACTATATGAATTTAGAGCTTTTATTTATGTAAGGAGTTCAATATGCACATATGAATTGGACTGACCCCCCAGGCACCCACTCTCTGTTCACACACTTCCAGAAGTGGTTGCTCTCCATCACAAAATCCAAGATAAAACAACACATGGTGTTGGGGTCCAGGCCAGACATACTCAATTTCAGCACTGGGAACATCCTCCTGCTGTTATTGGTGACCATCACCTGGTTGGTGAGCTCTCTGAAGTACAGCCATATCTAACTTTTCTTGGTTGACACTGGGGTCACCCTTCTCCCTGCCAGCCTGTAGCTCTCACTTCAAGGAGCTCAGCTGGTGGTCCACTCTATTGCAGGCTATTCTACAAGTTCCGGACACCAAGGGAGATTGTCCTCTTGCTGACCCTTCTTCATGGCCCTCCAACCCAGACTTACTTACCCAAAAGCCATATTTAACTCCTTTCAACAGCCACTCTTCCAAGAAAAGGAGCAGCAAAGGTCCACAGTTCCCAGGCAGAGACCTGTGAGGAGAAGACTTGAAGGTAGGGGAGGGGCAGAGGGGTGAAGATAGAGGATAGTCCCCTTGAACTCCTGCAAGGCATGACTAAAGTAGCTCTTTGTGGCATTGGATTTGCTTTAAACAATTAAAAATCAGACTATTGACTAGCACACAAATATTTATAAAATATACAAATAAAACTATTGATATCTTTGAAGCCCATTTTTAAACAAAAGGAACATTTTTAAATGTGCCAGGATATAAATTATGGGTACCTCAGGATTATTATAACTTTTCTATAACATTTTATTAGATCTTTATGGTGTTTTTAAAAATGTTGGCCACTGATATTTGAAATTTGATAGGTATTTATAAAGTTTCCTCAAAGGATTCTTATGACAGCTAAAATTTTTACCTGTTTAGACAGACACTTTTGGCTGGCTACTCGGTAAAGTACCACATGCTGTGATTATTACGTTTTGTGCTTTCCAAGTCAACACCCAGATGCCTGTGAACCTGACCTGCACAGAGTAGTTATTTTGGTTCTTTAAACTGCCTGCCAAACTGTTACAGTAGCTTTTACATATGGACAGATGGCCACTTCAGAACAAATCAAAATATAATATTTGGTCTCTGAACTTACTTTTGAATTCAAATCTTTGAAGATGAATGCTAACTCAGATTGAATTTTGGGTTTGACTAATTGTTTTGATGTTCTTAGGCAGTTTTCATGAAACATATTTGATCAAATAACTTAACATGGACTTCACTTCTTATTAGTTGTATAATGTCCCTTCTGGTGTGTTAAATGCAATAAAAATTTGAGCATATATACTAATATGTAGCTCCTACCCAGCATATGATGAACAAAATATGTATTAACAAGAGACATCAATCCATTTCTGAGGTTATGCACGTAGTTTACTGCTGAAATGCGGTAAAACTTTAAAATTTGTAATTTCTGGTCAGAGTTTATGAGAAACATGAATATGAGCAAGATAGGTAAATTTAGTGTTTTTTTAACAAGGTAGATATGGCACAGACTTCAAACTATAACACAGATTTCAAGCAAACAAGGGTAATTACATTGATTTAAGCAGTTCTTTCCCATTTATTCATATATTTTTTTGTCTTAATTCAGACCTAGCTTAATTCACCCCTCCCTCCCTCCTTTCCTCCCTCTCTCCCTTCCTTCCTTCCTTCCTTCCTTCCTTCCTTCCTTCCTTCCATCTTTCCTTCCCTTTCTTCTGTTCTGCCTTTCTTTCTCCTATGTCTTTAAACTGCAGTCCTGAGTAAAATGGATGGTTTCAGATTAACCTAATTAATTACAACTAAATAGCCACTTATGTCATTAACCCAGGATACTGCCCTGGGCTACTCAGATCCAAATGTAGATTTCATATTTTCAATGGAACAATGTTTGTTAGAAAATATATTTCATATTATAATCTTTATAATGAGAAAAATGCTAATTAAAACCAAAACCATTAGTCACCTGTAAGATTTGAAATATATGAAAAGTTTGATAACACTCTGTTGGTGAGGCTAAGGAGGAAAAAGCAGTCTAATATTTTGTTTTTCAAAATGTAAAATGGGACAACATCCATGGAGAAGATTTTATCAATATCTAACAAAATCATAGCTGTATTTGGCCTTTGATCTATCAATCCCTCTTCCAGGAATCTGTTCCAAAGATCCAAAAGTACACTGACATTAGTTTGAAATGACATGTATCAAATGTTCTTCAATGTAACATTATTGGTACTAGTAACAAAATTGAAATCACCCCCAAAATCCAAAATTCTAACACCAAAATCCAACAGTTATATAAACTGCAATATATCTACACAGTGGATTACTATGTACTTGCGCAAAGCAGTTGGGAAGATCTCTACAAAATGGATTAAATGGATTATATATTGTATATTTTGGAGTATAAATTGTTAAGTGATAAAAGGAAGTTGCAGAAAACTGTGTATAGTATGTCACCTTTTGTGTAAGAAACCCTCCCTTCCTTCCTTCCTTCTTTCCATCCTTCCTTCCACCCCTTTCTCTCTCTTTCATCTCTGTTTCTTTTCTTTATTATTTCACAGTTTGTGCTTTTTTTTTTATATTTGCAAAAATAAATAAGGGAAGGAGAGAAGAAAAACTCATAAAAATTGTTCCCTATAAGGTAACTGTCTCTCCATTCTGAAAAGTGAGACGTTGAAATCATCTACTATTATTGCACTTCTGTCTATTTTTCTAGTCAATCTGTCAGTGTTTGTTTTATATATTTAGGTGCTCTGATGTTGCATGAATATATATTTGTAATTGTTATATCTTCCTAGTGATTTGACCTTTTATCGTTATATAATGTCCTACTTTGTTTTTGTGATAGTTTTTTGTTCAAATTGACAATAAATTTTAAGCATAATTAACTGTCATTAGCACAAATTCATGAACTGTATCTTCGTTTTTCTCATTTTTTGAAACCTTATATTTATAATCATAGTTATTTATATTTGATAAATAAAATTATTTATAAAGAATTCAAGTTATAAGTAAATGGAAATGTATCATTCAATTTTTGTTTTCTTGCTAGTGGAGGACATTAAGCAAAACTAAGATTTTTAATTCATAAATATGGTAATAAAATTGAACATGTATTTAAAGTATTGAAATAGTATAACTGAAGAATAAAAGAAACATTATAATAAATGCTTTATTATCATTAATGTTAAATTCTTTTGATTACTGATTTTAATTGAAGATTTTAAAAATACACTATAAAAAATAAAAATACATTATAAATATATTTGCATTATAAATCTATATTTAAAACTTGTAAATGTTGATAGAACTAATTGTCCTGTTGAATAATGGAACAGAGTTCCTCATCTAATTATTTAATTTTTATGATCCTTGTGAAATAACAGTTAACTATTTGAAATGTGCTATTCATTTTTGTATGTGTTTTACAGAAAGAAATTGTATTCTGTCATAGCTTACATTTCTAAATTCAAAAAGGCAAATATTTCAAGACCTTTATTATCTTGATCATTTTGACACATTTAAAAATCACCCAATTTTAACAAAGATGTCCTTACCAGGAAATGGTAAGTTCTACTGACAAGTTAAAACAAATGACCAATTATTATTTTTAATTATATTTGTTGCTGGGAAAAAGAAATTGTAGAAAACTAGTCAGAGAAGAAGGATTATATCCTTTAATTTGTAATAAATTTATTTGTAAAGATGGGTGATGTGATGCCTAGCTGTGAAAATAAGTAACATGACAAGTAAATATTAAAGCCATGGAAGTGATCTAAAAATACCTGGATAATTATTGCAGATTATATAAATGTGGGTTTCTGGGGTAGGATTGGAGGTACCAGCCACTTTCCACTGGAAACAAAGCTTCAGTGACTTATATTCTATTGCCAGAAGAACTGGGGAATTTAAACATAGAAATAGAGTAATTGGATGATTTATTTCATAAGCATACATTTTTAAATGTTGCTGATGACTTTTCTTGAAAGTAAAGCCAGAAGGATTTTAAGATTCTTAACTGTAAATATTAGAAATGATTATTATAATACTTTCCATGATAAAATTATTTGAAACTTACTCTTGTATATTCCCAATGAAAGGTGATTCTTATTTTTTATTGTGGCTAATTTAATGAAATAATATTTTATACAAAACACAATTTTCCTAACTTGGAAATTATAATTAATTAAATTAAGAACACATTTGAGTTTTGAGTGTTGTCATTTAGACTGTGGGCATTATCAGGGCACAATAATCCACTTGGTGAAAATTTAGTCTAGTTGAAGGCCAATTATTTTACTTCCTAGTAATTCACATGATATGTCCTTGCAAATAGAAGCAGCCGCTAGCCAAGTAACTAGGGAGAAACAAAGAGCCTTGGGTGGGTGATATTTCAAATTCAACAGTATAAAGCAAAGAAAAATAACACATTTTAACACATAAAAAATGCTAGAAAAAATGTTTACATGCATGATTCTAGTTTGGTAATTGCTTCTATTCTAAATTTTTTCATATCAATTCAACAATAAACACCTTCCTATCATATAAATCACTATCACTTATAAGTAAGTAGGGTTGTAGTTTTAAAGTATTTGGTTTTATCAAGTAATATATGCTCATTAAAAAAATCACATGTTAAAGAATGTTTTATATTAAATGTCAACAGAGTCAGATCACTTCTTCACTTCTAAGTCTACTCTCCAGACAAGTTCTTCACAATTGCTTATATTTTGGTTATTTCCCTTCTCAAACAATATATATTTTCTGAATTTATTAATATCAGATAACATTTATTATTCCCCCAATATCAAATATAAATATTTAACTCACTCAGGTCCTCTTCTCCAACTGTTTTAGTCAATTATGTTATTGTTTTGGTTTTTCTGTCAATTATCTTTAGTATAAACAATGTAATTAAACTCAATCATTTTTCTATAGTCCTTTAATTCAGTTTTCATACTTTATATGACAATTTTAATGCCCTTGTTTCTCTACCCAATTTTCTTCACAATCTGCTTTGTGTAAGTTACATTTTTATCATAGCTCTTGGATTTTCATTCCATCCTTAAACATAGCATCTTCTTTCCGTGGCCTGAAGATCGACTCAAAATTGAAAGTAAATAAACAATATTTTCATCATTATGGTTGCAAACATATTGAGCAATAAAATACCAATTGTCTTCCCATCTTTAGGAGTTCAAATCCAAATGCCCCTTGAGGGAGAATGTTAGGCTGAAAGAATTTCCTCAGTTGGTAAAACATCATTTAAAATTATATTTGGAAAATAATTTCCATCCTCAGTTTCTGTCATTTTTGGAGGTTATATTGGCCATTTAAAAATTGCATGTACTGCTTTTATTCTCAACATTTTTCAGTTCTAAATCATGCTTATCATTATGTTCTACTACCTTTATTTCTCAAAAGTACCTGTAATGATCTCCACTGGAATTTTATTACCTTCTCTGTTGGGTTTTCTCTTTGTTTTTCTTTTATTATAACTTTCTTTTGCTTAATTTACATATTAGTTTCTTTTCTTCCCTTAAGCTCATAATGAAAGATCTTCATAAACTATGAAGTTAGCAGATAACATTTCTGAGTCCTAAGCACTATAGTGTTGATTTTAAGCTTAGAAATTTCTTTAATCTCCTAAAAATGAAATATATACATATATATAGACAGTATGTGCTCCCCCAGCTGATTGGTAAATAAGACTGTCTTCTATTTAGGTCTGTACTCAAGTGGGGTATTATAGGATGAGAGGCTACACACAGTAATCTCTTTTTTTCACCTGATCATAGCAGTCTGCCTTGCTGTTGATAGCACAAGCACCAAACTGACAAAGGCTTTACTATGAATCAACATTCAGACTATTGATCTTATTTAGGATTTAAATGTTTTATTTAAATGTTTTAAAAAGTTTCATTTTGAAGTAAGTGTAGGTTCATTAGCAGTAATAAGAAATAATGCAGAGGGGTCTCATGTACTCATTTCCCAGTTTCTCTCAATGGCGACATCCTAGATTATAGTACAATATCACAACCAGAATATTAATTTTTATGTAAGATGTGTGAAAAGTCAAGGCCCAGTTTTTTTTAACCTATCAGATTGCTCTAGTACCATTGGTTTAAAAGGCTATCTTTTCTCCATTGAATTGTTCCTTTCACTTTTGTCAAAAATCATTTGGGCATATTTGTGAGTTTATTTCTGAATTTTCTGTTCTCTTCTATTGGCCTACGTGTCTATTCCTCCACTCACACCACACAGTCTTGATTACTAAAGATAGTATAAGGTTGAATTGGGAGATTGGAATTGACATATATACACTATTGATACTACGTATAAAATGGATAACTAATGAGAACCTACTGTATAGCACAGGGAACTCTACTCAGTGCTCTGTGGTGACCTAAATGGGAAGGAAATCCAAAAAAGAGAGGATATATGTATACGTATAGCTGATTCACTTTGCTATACAGTAGAAACTAACAAAATATTGTAAAGTGACTATACTCCAAAATAAATAAATAAATAAATAAAGCAGTAATAAAAAAAAGATAAAGAAAAAAAAAATAAGGCTTAAAATTGGGTAGACTGGCTTCTTCTACTATATTCTTCATTTTCCAAATTCTTTTTGTTCTTCTAGTTCCTTTGTTCTTTTCCATATATATTTTTAAATAATCTGGTCTATACAAAAATTCTTGCTGATGTCTTGATGAGAATAGTTTTAAAATTATATATCAATTTTGGCATAATTGAAATCCTTACTGTTATGAGCTAAATTGACTCTCCCCAAAATTTATGTGTAGAAGTCTTAACACCCCAGACTTAACAATATGATAATGTGACTATATTTGGGATATGGTCTTTAAAGAGGTATTTAAATTAAAATGAGGTAATTAAGATGGGCTCTAATCCAACCTGATTTGCAATTAGGACAGACACACATAGAGGAAGACTCTGAAGGTACAGAGAAGAGATGGCCATTTAGGAGCAAAGAAGAGAAGCCTTAGGCAAAATAAAACCCTGCTGACATCTTGATCATGGACTTTAATAAGCCTCCAGGATTGTGAGAAAATATATTTATTTTATTTATGCTACCCAGCCTTTGATATTTTATTATGATGGCCCTTGCAAAACTAACGGTTACCAAGCTGAAGCTTCCAATCTATAAACACTGAATGTCTTCCATTTATTTAGAACCTCTTTGATTTTTTTCATGAGCATTTTATAGTATTTTGATGACAAGTCTTGTAAATATTTGATTATTTGGATATATTTCTATATTTCATTTTTGAGTGATTATAAAAATCTCACTGCCCATAGTTAATTCCTAGCAAATAGGTTTACAATTAATATTTTATGTTTGTTTTATATCCTGTATCCTTGCTTAACTTATTAATTCTAAAAGGGTATTTTTTTGAGTATATGTGTATTCCTAGACTTCAGTTTGTATACAATCATATCATCTGCGAATAGAGACAAGTTTATTTCTTTCTTACCTACATATCTGTCTTTTAATTATTTTTCTTGCCTTACTGAACTTGCTAGAACACCTCATACTATGTTAAATGAGTGCGGTGAGAGTGAATATCCTTGCCTTGTTCCTGATCTTGAGGAGGGAAATAATTCAGTCTTTCATCGTTAAGTATAATGTTAACTTTGGGATTTTTGGTTTTGGTTTTCTTTTTGTTTTTGATTTCCATAGATGCTGTTTATCAAGTGGAAGAAGTTATTCTCTATTCCTATTTTTCTGAGAGCTTTTTGTCCGTTTGTTGTTTTTACAACATGAATGGTTGTGAAATTTGTCAAACCCTTTTTCTGCATTGAATTATATGACCATGCAATTTTTTTTTCTTTAGGATTGGGTCAATTACATTGATAATTCTTGAATATTGAACTGGCTTTACATGCTGAGAATGAATATCAATTGGTAATGGTGTATAATTATTTGTATATATTGCTAATTCTATTTATTAATACTTTGCTAAGGATTTCTACATTTATTTTATGATGGAAATTGGTGTGTAGTTTTCTTTTTGTGTATTGTCTTTTTCTTGTTTTGGTATTACTATAATAATACCGTCATAGCAATAGAAATAAAAATCCAGTATTTTACTTCAAAAACTGTGATCCTCATGAACAAGATCTGTGATTTCTGTCATTAAAGATGTGGGGATAGGGAACTAACAAGCCATTATTTTTAAGTTTAATACTTGTAATTTATTCTCTGGAATCATATGATCATTTATCATATGTGATTGCCAATAGGTGAATTTTACAACTACAGTAAGGGGTGGTGGGGAAGTACAAAGAGATTCTTCTAATACCAGACACAAAACTGAATTTCTGTGTAATTTAGAACAAATTGATTTAACCTAATGGAATTGAAATTTCTGTGCTGTAAAATGGGAATTATGATGCCAACTATTAACAGTATTGGGGAAATCAAATGAAATAATATAAGTAACATCTTGTAAGAACATAGATTTTTTAATAAGCTCGGTGAGAAATTAACTGTATCTCTATTCTCTATCTATCATCTATAGAAATAGAAAAAAATAGAAAGATAGATGTGGGCCGGGGATAAACAGGATTTCCACTTCCAACATCCATCATGTCCTTAAAAGAGAATGTAGACTAGGCTTTGGTGGGTTTGACAGGAAAGTCAGAATCCAAGTTGCTCATAAATATTTCACAGGAAGGACATAGATGCTGCTTAAAGTTCTTTCTGAATGGCGTTAGGTGACTTGATTCTGAAAAAGCTTTGAGCTTAGAAAAAATGAGATTTGCATATTGACAAGAGTCCTCACATGGGGACAGGGTCAAAATTAACAGACTCTGCAACCCAAAGGAGGCTGGCTGAATATTCCCGCTACCTTTGCTCTGATCATGTGACCATCTCACGCTTCTGTCACTTTCATTAAATAAAAATTAATCTTAACATATTTGGGCAGGAGTGGGGGTGGGTTGGCATGGATGTCTACTCTGTCAAGGATTAAAAAATATCCTTTAGTTCTCATCACCTAATCAGTTGATTTCAGCTCCATTTTCTCCCTTTTCTTTCTTTATCACTGCCTAGCCTTGTCCCCTAGGAGTTTCAGACCTTGTTATTCATAAATGGCATAACTTCGTGCACCCTTTTCCTTTTTACTCAAAAGTTTTCTCTAAAATCAAAGGATTACTTGGCTGATTATAAAATTCTTGCATCACATATTCTTCCTCTCAGTATATTTTAGATACTGATCAAACTGTCTCCTTGCATGAATATTACTGTGAAGATGTCGAATCCATCTTGATATTTCACACTAGTAGGGGGCATGATTTTTTCCCCTCCTACTCCTAGGATTCTTTCTTTGTACCTGAATTTTAACATCCTTACCAGAATATGCTTTGATTTGGAATGGTAGGTATGAATGTTAGGTTTCATTATTTCTTGGAAATCTATGAGCCCCTTCAGTCTACACATTCAACTTGTTTTTATTTCAGAAAAAATGTTGAAAAAATTATACTTTAGACTCTTTCTATATTTTCATTTGCTTAGTTCTTCTTAAAAATATCAATAATGCATGTTAGATATACCTTTTTAAAGTCTAGCGTTCCTTCTGTGATCATGTTTACATTCCCCTTTCTCTCTCCCTGCTCCACCTCCCTCCCTCCCTCTCTTTCTTTCTCTCTGAGTCACCCTCAGAACTACTTATAAACATCTACCTTTTTCCACCTATAACGGGCATTATTCTCTACACTGGCTTTTCATTTTTTGTCATATTGTGACATTTTGCAACTCAATTCTATATTCTTTGGACATCCTATACAGTCTCTTTGGAATACTTTTTTCTCATTGTTCAAATTTCACTTATTACTTATAAAGATGATATTATCTATAAATTCTGTGAGAATAATGAGAAGCATTTCTTTCATTCCTTTGTTTTGCTGTAACCATCTTTTTATCAGAAATGACCATTTACTGATTTAAAGAAAACTGTTTTGCGCATAGAGCACATATCATTTCCTTTCTAAGTATGATCCATCTTTGAATTATTTTTGCTGCTTACCAGAGATGTTGACAACTATGGTAACTGGGACTATCTGGGGCGTGGATTCAGAGGTGTTGACTCCAAACTCTTCCTCAACAAATTGCTTGGGTGACAGAAAAATCTTCTTTGGTATTCAGCGTACATTTGGCAGATGTGAAAACCATTCAGTATTTAAGGATGGGGAAATTTATAGCTGATCACGGGTGACTAGAGTGATGGAATGGCTAAAGGCGTTAAGGGAAGAGGAGGGTTGTTCTTCATAGATCAAGAAACTGTCACTGCCTTAGACTACAGCTCATGTGACCATTTTCGCCCCAGAGCTGCTGACAGTATGAGGGGTAAGCTCTCTGTCTGTGTCTGCTACTGTTAGAAATGTATTTTGCTATTAAGCAAAAACCAGGAGCCCACTCTACCATTGCTGCTAAATTACTCTCAAAGTTGCTGACATTCACTGCTGCCTAAAATCACCTTTAAAAAAATGGCTTTATAAAATATAGGTTAAATATAAAATTCACCCATTTCGCGAGCATTTAATTCAATAAATTTTTGTATATTGTAGAGCTGGTCTGCCTTTCTTTGCCTCCACCCCTGCATGCTCTTCTCCTAGAATGGAGGTTCCATGCCAAGAAGACCATGAGCAAGATGCCTTCTTTTGTCGTTATGGTCCTGCTACTGTCACAGCCCCTAGGTGCTGAAAGAAACTGAAATAGCAAAGTAATATTCTGTTTCTTCTTTCTTCCTTCTAAATTCCATCTAGTGCCTCCAATTGGCAGAAACCAAGAGAAATTCAGAAAGCTAGGTTGTCTGAAATATGTGGCTTGCATGTTTATCCCTCAAAAGTACAGAAGAAAGTGCAGAAAGGAAAGTGTAATATTGAGAGCCCATCATATTGAAAGCTAGAGTATCCAGAGCACCCCTCAACTTATAAAATCATGGATTGCCTCCTCTATTCCTGTCTTAGCCCATTCAGGCAGCTATAACAAATTACCGTAGACTAGGGAGGGAGACGCAAGAGGGAAGACATATGGGAACATATGTTTATGTATGACTGATTCACTTTGTTATAAAGCAGAAACTAACACACCATTGTAAAGCAATTATACCCCAATAAAGATGTTAAAAAAAAAAAAAGTATATGCACCTATAACATAAAAAAAAAAAAAATTACCGTAGACTGGGTGACTTATAAACAACAGAAACTTATTTCTCACACTTCTGGAGGCTGGGAAATTCAAGATCAGGTGTCAGCAGGTTTGGTGTCATTCATTCATGAGGGATCTGCCCTTATGACCTGATCACCAACCAAAGGCCCCACCTCCAAATGACATCCCACTGTAAATTAAGTTTTAACATATGAATGGGGGCACTAACATTTAGTCTATGGCAATGCTTTTCCTTCTCTCCTCTATTCAGCTCTCAGTGAAGTAACTTTCAGGCTAGGAAAGAAAGTGTACAGATGGTTTTATTTATTTTTATTATTTATTTGTTTTTTATTTGCCAGGTATCTGCTTTTCTGTCGCAAATATCTGGGTCCCAACAGGATATATTCCACAGTACCCAGAGCCTTCCTATAACTCTTGATGTCTTAACTGTCATTTTGTAGAGGTTGTGCAGAATAAGATACTTAATATTTTTTTGGAAATGTACAAATATCTTGGAGACTGAGGAAGTTTGTGAAAATAAATATCATGCACTCTTGTTTAGGTTAATATTTCACATTTTTTGGCTAGTATAATTCTATTTGTATATTGAAGTTTTTTTTTCTATTATATTAAATCTTGAATTTTCTACTATTCTTTTTTTTTTTTTTTTTAATGAAGTCCAAGGTCATTGTTGGTACAGCAATTCATCAGTGAGGACAAACAACCAATTTATTGTTGCTAAACAGATTAACATGCCAATCCTTTAAAAAAAAAAAAAAGCCTTGTACAATAATAGTAGCCATGCGTTAGCCACTTTAATATAAAATGTGATCAAAAGTCAAAATACAAGAGTTCAAAAGGCATAGAAAAACCAAAAATTTTCAGTTTTATTACAAGTTTTAGATTCTGGAAATAGTTTAAAAAAAAAAAACTTATATGCTAATTTCAGCCCAGGGCTAATTTTTTTACAACCAAACTAAGAATTACTACAAGGGAACATCAATGCAACAAAGAAGTAAAATTTGCAAACCCAAGTCACAAACTTGCTAACAAAGTTAATAATCATGGTAATGGGGCTTCCCTGGTGGCGCAGTGGTTGAGAGTCCGCCTGCCGACGCAGGGGACGCGGGTTCGTGCCCCGGTCCGCGAAGATCCCACGTGCCGCGGAGCGGCTGGGCCCGTGAGCCATGGCTGCTGAGCCTGCGTGTCCGGAGCCTGTGCTCCGCAACGGGAGAGGCCACAACAGTGAGAGGCCCGCGTACCGCAAAAAAAAAAAAAAAAAAAAAATCATGGTAATGGACAGCACCAAAGAGCAACTGATGCCTCAGTTAAATTTGAAAGAAACAATGCCTTCTCTAGGGCAGAGAAACATGCAAACAATTCTGCTTCAAGAAATTTGCATAGAAATAGAAAATGCTAGAGCCTTTACCACAAATGAAATTACAAAGCCTCAACATGTTAAATTCAACGCAAGGAGCACCAAATGTTAAATTGGAGCCAAGGTATGACTCAAAACATTTAATTTCCAGCTATGCAACTAGCAAGATCACAAGAATTTCAGGTGTGGAAAGGCACCCTAGGCACGCTCTTGAAAGACATGAATTTGATACAACGTAACCTTAAATCAATGCAGACATTCCTGTAAAATTTAAATTTTAGAGGGCACCATAAGGCATCAGGATCTCTTCTCAAAGTCACTCTTGATATTGTCAGCAACAATCACATCTTTATGATCTCATTAATGACCTTTCACAGATCTCTAGCCTGTACACGTACAGCAGAACCCCCAATATCGTGGGAAGCCCTTTCAGTTTGGCCCTGCTTAACGTGTTTGTAGAATGACTTTTAAGCCCAGCCGTGGCCTAAATGGTGTGAAAGGGACTACTCCCTGGGCATCTCAAGACTTCTCTTCAGTCTGAGCTGTCTCCCAGGCCCCTCTCTTCCACACCTGCCCCCGGGGTAAGACTCCAGAACTCTGGGATTCTGAGCCTGACCCCAGGCAACCTCACCGACACCCACCTTTGGAAGCTCCACTATTCCTCATCTCCAGCTCCCCCTGGTGGGGTCCAAAGTGACAGTTTGGTGCAAGGACTTGAAGAAACAATGCTTATTTACAAATTCGTATTTTGTAGACCTTTCCTTAATTGAACACCTGTGACCTTTACAGTCGCTCTCCAGACCCTTTCCAGAGGTGTAGTAGAATATGCGAAGCAAAAGGACATTTTATTTCTACAGGAAGAAAAAGGATTAACATACATAGTAATAACTGTGTCCATCAAGAGTAATTTGTAATCAGAAAATGAAGACAAATGCCCCAGAAGCCTGCATTTTATCGACACTGCCACTTTCCCAAAACAAGAACCTCAGAAACAAGTCACTGGATCTGCTTTCAGTGAATCAGGAGCTCCCACATTTGTATTCCTCAATCTTTGAGAAAAGTACCAGATGAAACTGACCCACCCCTTTTTGTGTAAAATAGTAACTAACTGAACTCACATCTCCACGCCCTCATCCACCTGTTCAATGACAAACAGTAGTCAGTTCCCTTGAAGGAGACTTACACATTTTGGTATTTCTACCAAAAGAATTGAAATTTTCAAGCAGAAAAAAAGTTTAATTACAAGTAGGTGAGTGGCAGCCCAAGTGAAGCCCTTTTACTATGATTTCCAATTTTCTGTTCAATCCACACTGCAGAGATACAAGGAAAGCCACCATTTTGTTTCCTAAATTTTATTTAAGAATTCATACAAAATACTCCAGATAACTGAGTTTCAATCCTCATCTTCCTCCTCTTCTTCATCTTGTTAATCTGGAAGTAACGTAATTCGTAACTTTCTTTGCTGTTGGCAACTACGCGTAACCAATCACGGAGATGATTCTTCTTCAAATATTTTTTGGTGAGGTATTTCAAATACCTTTTGGAAAAAGGCACCTCGGAAGTTACAGTGATCTTGCTTTTGCTTCTTTCGATTGTTACAACACCTCCTCCGAGATTCCCAGCTTTTCCATTCACTTTGATTCTTTCCTGAAGAAATTGCTCAAAATTGGCCGCATCCATGATTCCATCTTCTACAGGATGGGTACAGTCAAGAGTAAACTTCAGGACCTGCTTTTTTTTTGCCCCCCTTCACCACAGGCTTTTTCACTGGCGCCATCGCCGCAGCGGAGGCAGAAAAGCTCTACTATTCTTTTGTTCTTTTAGTCATTTGCCAGGGGTCGAAAAGATGAGATTGAAATAAAATGCTTTTATTCCACTGATTTTTAACAGAAAATTTGCATTCTCTACTTCCAGCCTGTCTGAAACCAGTTTCTAATTGTCTCTCAGGAGAAACAATACTGTTCTTTCACCCAGTACTTTTTGTTTGTTGTTGTTGTTCCAAAGTTCATATCATGGGTCTGTCACAGAAGCAAAATTATAAATTGCAAGTCATTAAGGTATGGTGAATGCCCATCTGTGTAAGAACATGTCAAAGAAATGTTTACCCAGTTGGAATATCACTGGCCAATCTACTATCTACTACTGTATATAGTATGTGTATTAATATCCTAGTGCTGCTATAGCAAAATACTACAAGTATATGACTTAAAGCAACAGAAATTTATTTTCTCACAGTTCTGGTGGCTAGAAGTCTGGAATTGATGTGTCAGCAGTGCCAGGCTCCCTCTGGAGACTCTTGGGAAGAATCCTTCATTGCCTCTCCCTAACTTCTGATGATCATTGGCAAATACTTGGCGTGCCTTGACTCGAAGTTTCATCCCTCCAACCTCTGTCTCCACCATCATATGGCCCTTTACCCTGCGTGTCTACCTCTCTGTGTCTCTTTCTCCTTATAAGGACACTAGTCATTGGACTTAGGGCCCACCTCAATCCAATATGACCTTACCTTAAGTTGGTTAAATCACAGAGACCCCGTTTCCAAATAAGGTCACATTCACAGGTGCCTGGGTTCAGGACTTCAATATATCTTTTGGGGGGACACAATTCAGCTCACAACAGTACTAGATATTATTAGTAGCATGGAGCTGGAAGATCTGGTAGATTTTTAGACCAATGGCAGCCAACATATAGTATATTGATATTTATATCAAACTGACTAAAATTACCTAAAAATTTCCAAAAATGAATAAATCTTCAACTTTGAAACTACTCACCTGCTTATTCCATTTTCTATTCAAAATAAATATACAAAGTATGATGTGTGTGTGTGTGTGCACGTGCTATATGTATCTACATGGATTTATGTGTAGGACTTTTCAAAATCCTCATTTCTAATTTACAACTGTAAAACTGAATTCTGAAGCTTAGACTAGACAGAAATCAGGGCTTCACGTTGAGGTGGTAAAGTTACACATACATCAATTCTGATAACTAAATTATTCAACCAATTACTTTTTTTGCTTTTTTAAATTGAGATACTATTGACATATAACACTGTGTAATTTTAAGGTGTACAATGTGTTGATTTGATGCATTTATATATTGCAATATGATTACCACCATAGTGTTACCTAATACCTTTAATGTGTCAGTTAATTATCACTTCTTTCTTTGTGATGAGAACAATTAAGATCTAGTCTCTTGGTAAATTTGAAGTTCATAATACAGTATTGGTGACTATAATTACTATGCTCTATATTAGAACTTCAGGATTTATTTATCTACTAGTTTTAAGTTTGTATCCTTAAATAACATCTCCCCAATCCCCCAACCTTCAGCCCCTGGTAATCACTATTCTACTCTGTTTTTACAAGTTTATCTTTGTTAGAATCCACAAATAAGTAATATCATACAGCATTTAATCTTCCTCTGTCTGACTTAGCTCATTTAGCATAATAAATCAGGGTCCATCCATGTTGTTGTAAATGGCAGAATTTCATTTTTTTCATGGCTGAATTATATATATATATATATAATATTAATTATAATATAAATATATATATATACATACATATATATTTTACATCTTATTTATTCATCCATTGATGGACACTTCAGTTTTTTCATATCTTGGTTATTCTGAGTAAAGTTGCAATAATGACAGAAGTGCTGATACCTCTTTGATACCTTATTTTGCTGGGAAAAGAATACTCTCTTCGACAAATGGTGTCTGGAAAACTGGATAACCACATGGAGAAAAATGAAATTGTACCTCTATCTTATACTCCTCATAAAAATTAACTCAAAATGGATTAAACACTTCAACGTATGACCTGATACTATAAAACGTCTGGAAGAAAACATGTAGGGAAAGCTCCTTAACATTGATCTTGGCAATGATTTTTTGGATTTGACACCAAAAACACAAGCAACAAAAGCAGAAATCAACAAGTGGGACTATATCAAACTAAAAAGTTTCTTCACAGCTAAAGAAACAATCAACAAAATGAAAAGGCTACCTACAGAATGGGAGAAAAATTTTGCAAACCATATACAGAGTAAAGGGTTAATGTCCAAAATATATAAGGAACTCATACAACTCAATACAAAATAAGCCAACTAAAAAAATGGGTAGAAGAACTAAGTAGACATTTTCCTAAGAAGACACTCAAGTGGCCAACAGGTACATGAAAAGATGCTCAACATTCAATCTGGAACAATTCTTGAGTGTACAAATCCTTCACCTCCTTGATCAAACTTATTACCAAGTATTTTATTCTTTTTAATGCAATTGTAAATGAGATCATTTTCTTAATTTCTCTTTCTGATAGGTATTATTAGTGTATAGAAACACAACTGACCTTTGTATATTGATTTTGTATCTTGCAACTTTACTGAAACTGTTTATTAGTTATAACAGTCTTTTGGTGAAGTCTATTATAAATATTATATCATATCATCTGCAAGCAGAGACAATTTAAATTATTATTTTCTGATTTGAATGCTTTTTATTTCTTTTTCTTGACTAATTGCTCTGACTAGGACTGCCAGTACTGTGTTAAATAATAGTGAGAACAGGCATTCTTGTCATGTTCCTGATCTTAGAGCAATAGCTTTCAGCTTTTCATCACTGATTATGATGTTAGCTGTGGGCTTGTTATATAGGGCCTTTATTATGTTGAGATAAATTTCTTCTATATCCACTTTGTTAAGAGTTTTTTATTAGGAAAAGATGTTGAATTTGTCAAATGCTTTTCCTGCATCTATTAAGATAATCACAGGATTTTATCCTTTATTTTGTAATGTGGTGAATCACATTGATTAATTTGCAAGTGTTGACCCATCCTTGCATCCCAGAAGCAAAGCCCACTTGATCATGGTGTATGATCCTTTTAATGTACTGTTGAATTTGATTTACTAATATTTTATTGGGTAATTTTGCATTTATGTTCATCACATATATTGACCTGTAATTTAATTTTTTTGTATATCCTTGTCTGGCTTTTGTATCAGGTAATGATGGCCTTGTAAGATGAATTTCAAAGTGTTCTTTCCTCATCTATGTTTTGGAGAAGTTTGAGAGGGAATGGTATGACTTCTGATAATATTTGGTAGAATTCACCAGTGAAACCATCTGGTCCTATAACCAAAGATAGGAAATCTGAGAGGAATGAAATATTATGATAAAACATCATAGCCTAATTGAAGTTGGGGGACAAAGTCTTGGTTGCTGTGACAGTAAATTACTCTTAGTTTGAGTAAGAGCTTCTCACATACCACTATGTTCTATTTAAACATGACTAGGATTTTGGGTGATCCTATGACCAGAGCTACTCATCATCAACTGGGCATAATCATATCGTTAAGCCATAAAGTCAAGTGGGCACAGCAGAAGTTGACTGTATAATGAAAATGATACATTCAGGATTAGGCCAAACAGTTTGAATTTGACTTCCTATCTTCTAACTGTATTTTTTTTTTCTTTTCTGTCATTATCCAAGATAATTTTCTTTCTCATGAGTAGTCCTAAATGGTTTCTTTACAAATCTATCATGGTAGTTTTGATATTAATTTGGGGGATGGAAATAGCAATAATAATAAATGTATGTAGGGCATTCCAGTGACTTCTGGAGAGACATGTTCTCCTGATCTGAAAGGCAACAGGAAAAGGAGAGAGAGGGCACAGCCTCTGAACGTTTTTATGTTTTTGCAGAAATGCTGTTACCATAGAAATTCAATGCAGAGTCATGTTAAGGGGTTAAAATATACAAGCAACCCATCTTAAACATACTACATAAGGAAAAATCTGAATTTTGTTATAGCTAGTGTAACACATTTAAATTAACATTACTATCACTCAGTAATTTGGCATTGTAAATCTCTTAAACACAAAATTATCATAAACTTCAAACAAATAAGTCTCTCACAGCTTAAAAACAAACAAACAAAAAATGGGGCCTCAGGTTAGGATTCAATGTGACTTTTTTCAATTTTGAAAAACTTATGAGTTTAATAGGAGTTAAGAAGAGGAAGGACAGGGGAGAGATTGCTAAAGGATTTCCTCCTGGGGTGATGCAAATATTCCAAAATGAGATAGTGGTGATGCTTGCAGAACTCTGTGAATACACCAAACAATGAACACTTAACCACTAATGCTAAACATTGCACACTTTAAAGTGGTAAAATGTATGGTAAGTAAACTATATTTCCATAAAGCTGTTATTTTGAGAAAAAACAGCTTATGATAGGCAGTCTCTTCCTGGGTGCTGGCATTGTATATAAAGATCATATATTACCTAGTTCCTGAAATGTGACCACTTTTCTCTCTAATCAAACTCAGGAGTATATTTTTTCTCTTTGAGTAAAATTAAAACAAAATTTTTAAAAGTAAATGATTCAAAACACAATTTAATTTATACCAGAACATGAATTTTATTAATTTGTAATTAATTTTAAAAACTGATTAAGACTGTAACTCTTAAATTTTTACCTATATTTACTTATTCTGTTTCCTTATCCATAAAATGGGGGCATTTATCATATAATAAAAAAAATGTAAAGCAATTAGAACTTTTCCTAGTGCCTAGAAGGTGCTTTGTAAATATTTATTATTATTAATAAGCAATGCACAGGCCATATTCACTTCTCCAATAGAATATTTTTATACTTTACCAAATAAATTTCTTATTTTCCAGTAAGTATTATTTTTTCCTCAATTTTTTTTCACAAGCTGTCCACTCGAGAACACAAGAATTTTAAACACCAATCTTCAGCTCAATTAGTTTATAAAGTAGGTGTGAAGTCACAAAACTTCAAGATATTGTTTATTTTTTCAGAAGTCACAGGTCTTTTCGGGAATTAGGAGGTTCCCATCACATATGAAAATAAAGTAACATTGTTAAAAGAATACCATTCAACTGGCATAAACATTGAAACATTCTTCAGTTTTATAATTTAGTGAATTCTAAGCTCCTATTTACCATTTCCACACCTAAAATCATGATATTAATCCAATTCCTCATGCTCAGTTCAGTAATGATTATGCATTCTCATTATGAAATTTGGAACTTACCCAGTTGTACCTGTGAGTGGATGGATGCAGCAACCCCAGCCAGACAGAGGGGTGATTACCACGGTCTCAGTCCCTTTAGAAATTTAAGTGTGGGCCACAACAGGGCCAGATTCATGGGCATTTGACCTGGGCAGTCCCACAGGTCAAATGAAGGGCCCCATACTTAAAAGAACCTCATGCTTGGTCTATTGCTCTGCTGTCACTGTTTTGAAATTCTTACTAGTTTTTGAACAAGGAGTCCTACATTTCATTTTGCACTGAACACAGAAAATTATATAGCTAATCCTGGGTCATAAAGCCAGGTAAGCTACCAAATCCTGTGGTAATAATTAAGGGTAGGAGGAAATTAGTATAGGTGTTTGAGGAGGGAGAGGATGAGTATTAATGGTATCCTGAACCTACCTGCAGCAATGGTGTCTGTACCTCTTCCCACTAACCTCTCATAAGTTTCCCCTCAGAAACACGGACAAGAACTACGGAGGAGGGACTTCCCTGGTGGCACAGTGGTTAAGAATCCGCCAACCAATGCAGGGTACACGAGTTTGAGCCCTGGTCCGGAAAGATCCCACATGCCGCGGAGCAACTAAGCCCGTGTGCCACAACTACTGAGCCTGCACTCTAGAGCCCGTGAGCGACAGCTACTGAGCCCTCATGCCTCAACTACTGAAGCCCGCGTGCCTAGAATCTGTGCTCCACAACAAGAGAAGCCACTGCAATGAGAAGCCCGCTCATCACAATGAAGAGCAGCCCCCACTCGCCGCATCTAGAGAAAGCCTGCACACAGCAACAAAGACTGGACACGGCCAAAAATTTTTTAAAAAATTAAATTAAAAAAATGATTCTGGTTCAAAAGAAAAATGCATATACAAAGCTTAAAAAAAAAAATGATGAAGGAGCTGTTTTCCAAACCTCATGCACAGAGAAGAGAATCTGTATGAAGCAAGGGATGGATGGGAGGTGTCTTGCTTACATCTCTATTCAAGGAAGACTTCTGCAGGAAGGATAGCTGGTTGACAGCCTCCAGCTGCCCCAAGATTGGCCAATGTGTTCTTGCCAGACTGCTTCCCCAGTGACTAAGCACTATGACGTACTAGAATCACTATATTCCTGCCCACCCCTAGATTCCTAGAATCCCTGTAATGGTAGACTTTGCTTAGGGAGTCTGATTACCTAGTCAGTTAGCTAGCATCCTCTCTCTCTCTCTCTTTCAAATATATATATATATAATCGCTATTGGGATCATGGGTAAATTTTTGTTTCTTTCACCCTGCTTTGCTTATGTGTATTTTTTTTTTCTGCAAATACATGTGCTACTTCAAGGACTTATAATATTGTTGGAAATCATCAAGAATAACACATTTTGTGATCTGTTTGAAAGGAATAAATGATTTCACCCACCTACGTTTACTGACTACTCATGAAATGCAAAGCTTCACCTTACTTCACCCTATCATCAGAAAAATGATTCCAGTTTTGGTACAAAAGGATACTTCCAAGTATCCTTTCTGCAAGATTGTAGAAAAGCAATCTCATGTATATTACATGATAGCTTTTACATGAATTACTGCTGCTGCAAATCAGCGGGCAATGTATGTGGACAAATACTCAATGTTTTAATGTTTTTTTAAGTATAGGTTGCACTTTTGCATTTCATGGTGCCTTTTAGAATTAACTATATCTTTTTTATTTTTTCTTTAATGTCACAAACTATGTTTTGAAATATTCAAACACATGAGAAAAAAGGCTTATTGAAGTAAATATTCTGCAATTAGTATTTCTCATGCCACTTATACCATGATTACATGAAATGTAAAATCACTGCTTTTGAGTATTAGGGAAAAAATAGAAGGAATCATAATTATAGGCAAGTTTTATTAGGAAATGTTTAGGTTAACTCTGAAATTCAAGTATAAATAAGATTTTTTTAAATCTCAGTTTATAGTTATCACAAGTATGTGTGATAAGTTAAGTTTTGCTAACCAGTAAATTGGGGTGGTCCTTGAATCTTCCTTTGGCAGTTCCTCCCCTTCATTTCAAATCAATCAGAAAGTCTTACAGACTCTACGTCCTAAACCTTTCTTGAAGCCCTCTCCTCCACCCTATTTCTGCTGGCATTGGGCTCATGCTCATTTTTTCTTCATTTGAGTGCTCACATTCTGGCCTCCCTTCTGACTCTCCACATTGTTGCTAGTGTGATTGTTCTGAAATGGAAATATGGTCATTCCTCTGCAATTCACATCTGTCATTGAGTTCCCAGAGCCTAGCTTGAAGTCAAATACTTGTTGGCAATATATTTGAGAACTTTTTTGATCTTACTCCTGCTTGCTTCTCAGACTCATCCCTGTCTGCCTACAAAACCTCTCTGCTCTGGCTCTGAACTCCCTGTCATCATTCAAAAGTTCCATGCGTTTTCACAGCCCTGCAAGTTGCATCTTCCGTTGCCACTGCCTGGAGTATATTCCCCTCAGCCCAATCCTGAAAAATATAACTCATTTCTCTTTTTTCACCTATATTTTTTCTTAAGTTCATGATTAACATTGCCATTTTAAAAAACCTCAATGCAAAAAATTTAATTTGCACACCATAAAATAATTTAATATTTCTGTATAAAATATTCTTTTATTTCCCATTTCAGAATAACTAAACCATAATATCACATGACAGTTTTTCTCAGCTGATTTCACTGATTTTCCCCCAGCAGATAAACAACTTACCTTGAGTTAAACACTTCCTCCTCTGCCCTTTGCTGCATGCCGAATAAAGCTCTAATAAACATCTTCAGGTATTGCATGTGGCAGACATTCTAACATGCCCAGGAAATTCTTAAAGCCGGAGGCTCTCTTTGTTCGTTTCCATTCCCTAAATGTCTTGGATACTTGCTACATGGCAAGTACTCATGTAATATTTGTTTAGAGAATGAAAGATAGCAAATAATTGAGAACAAAACTTGACTTTTTAGTGTTATTTTGAAATTTTTTATCAAAATGACAGAACATAACTATTCAGTTATACATTTATCCTTGGTCATGTCCTTGCTTAAATCGTGTAACTATTAACATACAGTTCACTCCAACAGCATTTTTATGTTCCTACGTATTAGGTATTTTGTTGTTTGCTTGGGAAACTCAGATAAATACAACACTGACTCTTTATTCAATGTTTTCTTATTATAAGTGAGTGATGAAATAATAGTTGGTACTATTCACTGTACTCTGTGCCACCTACTATTTAATCACCTAATAAGATACTTCGAGGTGAAATTTAATCATCAGCAGTCTTATTTTGTATATGTGTGTAAAATAATTTAAATGCATTCAAAATATGCATGGTGTTGTGGGAATATAGGTAAATTTATGTATAAAAATCATTGGATATAATGGTTATTCAATTAATATTTTGGATTGATTGAATATATCACTAATATGAATGAGTAATTCATACTACTATAATCCTTTCATTTCAGTTGAGCTCTCTATATTTTCTTCTTTTTTGAAGAGAATGGCACTTCAGTATAATCACAAAGAGTGAATAGATGGGATTGCATAGTCTCAATCAACCTACGTTTTACATGCAAAAAATTTAAAAACACATAATTATAAATTTCCTATATTTCACAGTAAACATTATTGTTCAAACCTTAGAGTTACAACAATATAAAATGTTAGTAAAATCAAAGTTTTGTTGAAATTATAGTAATTCATGTAAGATTTTTTAGAAACTGACACTAGTGAAAACTCTGAAGTAGTGTAGTTTTTTGGCATTTATTTTTCAAACTTCCAATTGGAAACTCAATCACAAAGGCCCATCCACAGAGCCACACACTATCTACCCTGATTGCATCTCATGATCCTTACTTCCCTGCCTCCACTCAAACACTGAGTTCTTAGTAGTAATTTTTCAGGGTTTTGATCTCTGATCTGTGCCTTATAATTTGATGAAAGTAATTTTTGAAAGGTTAATATGTCAGGACATTTTTTGCAAATGTCCTAAACAGGTTCTCTTGTATTACTATGATTATTAGTTTCATTATGTTGCCATAACAAATTGCCACAAATTCAGAGACTTAACACAGGCATTATCTCACAGTGCCTTCACAGTCTGAAGTCTAGCTTCCTTGGGTCTCAGAAGGCTAAAATCAAGGTGTCTACATGGCTGTGTTCCTTTCTTGATGCTTTAAGGCAGAATCCACATCCTGGCTTGTGTGAGTGATTGGAAGGATTCACTTCCTTGTGGTTGTAGGGCTAAGGTCCCTGTTTTCTTGCTGGTATTACCAGTTGGCTAGACATCAGGGATCTTTCTCAGCTTCTAGAGGCTGCTAGCCTTCCTTGGCTCCTGGCCCCATTCCTCCATCTTCAAACCAACAAGAGTGGGTCAAGTCCCTTAAGCTTCATCTCTTTGACTGATGATTCTGTCTTCCTCTTTAGCTTTTAAGGGCTCATATGATTACATTAGGTTCACTCAGGTAATCCAGGATAACCTTCCTAATATAAAGCAATTGATTAGTAACCTTAATTTAATTCCATGTGAAAGACTCTTCTCAGCAGTACCCGTATCAGTGCTTTACTGAACAGCTAGGAAACAAAAAATCTTGGGGAGATATTTTTACAATTCTGTCAACCACTTCATGTAATGATTTTTTTTTCTTCTGGAAAGCATATTGAATAAGTTAACTAAGTAAATATTGAGCATTTTTTTAGCACTTTATCCTATGATGGTTTTCTTTTTCAAAGAAAGAGTACAAACAAGGGAGAAAAACATAAAAGAACATTCTTCATTCTAAGTCTCTCTCTCTCTCTCATTCTCTCTCAACCTCCTCTTCTCTCTTAGTTGTTTTGTTGCTGTTATAAGTTTTTCTTAAACATGCAGCTTCTGACCAATGCCATTGAAGGCCCAGGTACATTCTAACTTCCTGCTTCGCCATTTTTAGCATGTGGATTCCATTCTCCCATTCATAGTATGGTTGATAATCTTCTAACAACCTGCCATTATTCCAAGCATAAATAAGAAGAAAGGGTGGAAAAAACATAAAGTGCCTAAGGGCAAAAGCATAACTGCCTGCCTATGGAGCCTCACCATTCTTCAAAACATTCCCAAAAGCTCAACTCAGTGACTTGTTTCCATCTAATTGTTGGAACCATGCTACATTGCTTTCCTTAGATGAAAGAAGACTAGGAAAACAGTGGGGCTGAATAGGTTGGGTTGATGAACACCACTGTATCTGACACACTGTCATCAGACAGAAGATAGCATGGTTTATATTTGAATATTTCTTGTCTAACATTGAACAGAGAAAATAAGGAAATTTGTGCTCATCTGACTGAACTGTGTCTTGGTGTCCTGAAATTAATTTTATGTGGATTGAAGAAATCAATAATCACTAAATTTCAGAATGGAATTTCAATTTTCATTTAGTAAATCCTAAACCATATGTAATATTTGTTTAAATTGTTAATCTTTCTCAAAAAATATTGAAGTTTTTAATGTTAACTTTATGGGATTAAGCCAAAGATATCAAGAGTGTTAGAAATTCCATGCCCTATATATTGTGAAGTGCGGAATGGTATGAATATATGATCTTTTGTCTTATCACAAATTATAATAAATAAGCTTTTAACTTGACTATCTGTTAAGTTCTGTAGCTTTTCTAAAATTAGGATTAAGTTAAATTTGAGCTAATATATTCTAATCCATGTAAAATTTACATATCTGGTTTTGTGACTTTTTGTGACTATCCTTCAAATCAGCATTTCTATAGCAGAGCCTATCTACCAGAAACAACAAAATTTAAGGCATGTTATTTTGTACTTTCAGTGATCTTAGTCCTTGCACTTAAAAAAACTCCATATCAATATACGTTAATGGGAAGACTTTGTAATGTAACAAAAAAATCAACAATGTTTTTTTACTTCACTGTTCTCTTGTCTGGGTGGCATAGTGTAGATGATGGGTAATAAAAAAAAAATGAGATTCAAAGCAATTATTTTCCAAACTGCTGGCATTGAAAAAATTGTAGTCATTTGGAAACATTTAGGGCTCTGAACCAAATGAACTTACTATTATATAAAATGCAAGAATCAAAATACATAACAGTAATCCCTGAATTTCAAGGGCAAATCACTTAGCTATAATAATTTTAAGTCCTTGAGCATTTATTATAAAGCATACTGACAATGTGAATATACACCTGGCTATATATCTCCCAATAACACATTGATTTTCAGCTATTTCAATAATGGTATAGATCTCAGCATAGGACTGTTCTATGATAGAAGCAATCATTCTAAGGAAGGTATGTATTTAAGGTTATGTCAAGTTGTGAGAAACTTACTAAGTACTTCTGTTTAAAAAGTTCCCTGTTTAATATGTTAAAACTGTGTTTACAATATTCCAAGGGTATTTTATTCCAAAGGTCTTTCATCATAAAATATTTTCAGTGTAACATTTACTATTATGTGACAATTCAAGCAGGCAATACATACTTAAGAATTTACAGTTTGTCAGAGTCAGATGTGAAGTTGTCTTTCTTAGAAAGTGACATCTAAGAGAAGACTAATGTTCCAAATAATACAATAGTACTGCTATATACAGAAAAAACCACGTGCTTAAAACAACACACAACAAAACAAAATTGGTAGGATGCTAGAAGAGCAGATACTTGAAGAAGGATGATTGCAGGCTGGCAATGCCATGTGAAACAACACTGCACTGAAGAAACTGGAGGAGTCTGCATGCCCTGAAGGACTCTTTCTTCATGAACCCCATTGGCCTCTCACAGCAAAGGGTCTGAAAAATCAACTACGAAGTGCCTATGGTGATACAGACTGGAGAGGGGAACACAGTCACGTGGGTGGGACAAGTATATGCATCCTGATGCTTCCTCTTTATTTCCACCACAAGACAAAAGCTTTAATCAGAAAGAACAGTGACACTACTGGCCTTAGGGTATATTAAGGCCCGTTTTATCGAGCTTATATGATAGGTGAAACAATCATTTGAGGGTAGAACCTGATTAATTAAAGGTATATTCATTAAAAATATAACAATGTATCTTTTAAATTAGCAGGAAATTACTACAAACTTTATAAGAGATGTATAAGTAATAAGTCAATAGTGGAGGTAAAATGATATACTATATAATGTTTATTTAATGCAAAAGAAGGCAGAGCAAGAGTATATAATAAATTAAATAAATACAAAACAGCTAGCAATTTAGTAAAGTTTTTATCCAACGACATCCATAATCACGTTACTTATGAATGGCTTAAATATAACTTTCTTAAGAATGCAATTGTCAGATTGGATCAGACAGCAAGATCCAATTCTACTGTGTCTATTAGAAATGCAGTTAATATATACTGATAAAGATAAGTTAAAATAAAAAGATGGAGAAAGGTATGCCATGAAAATATCCCCCAAAACCTTGAATAGCTATGTTAATATCAGAAAAAGCCAGCTTCAGAACAAGGAATACTATCCAGAATAAAATGGGACAGTATATCATCATTAAGGGTCAATTCTCCAATAAGACATAATGACCATAAATACATATATATATATATATATTACTGATAACAGAGCATCAAAATAAATGAGACAAAAATGGAAGTTAGTAAAACAAGTTGGCAGTTCTAAAATTATAATTGAGACATCAAAAATCCTTTCCCAGTAATTGATAAAACAAATAGGCAGAAAGACAGTAAGAGTATAGAAGATTTGAACACTATCAACCAAATAGTCCTAATTGACATTTATAGAACAATTCACCCAACAGTAGAATACACATTATTTTCAAAGACATATGAATATTCAACAAGATAGACCATATAATAAGCCAATAAAAATACCTCAAACAATTTAAAAGAGTAGAAATCATAGCTACATTTTAATAGCATAATAGAATTTAGCTATAAGTCAAACAGGAATAAATCTAAAAAATTCTCAAATCTTTAGATATTAAACATCCCATTTCTAAATAACCCAGGGTTAAAGGGGAAGTCTAAAACCAATGAAAAAATAGTCTGTATGAAATACAGATAAAAATACAACACATCAAAATATGAGGGATACAGCTATAGCAGTGCTTTCAGGGTCATTTATAGTATTGAATACTTATATTAGGAAAGAAGAAATGACTCAGATCAATAATTTAAGTTTTCATCTTAAGAAATTTTTTTGTGTGTGTGTGGTACGCGGCCCTCTCACTGTTGTGGCCTCTCCCGTTGCGGAGCACAGGCTCTGGACGCGCAGGCTCAGTGGCCATGGCTCACGGGCCCAGCCGCTCCGCGGCATGTGGGATCTTCCCGGACCAGGGCACGAACCCGTGTCCCCTGCATCGGCAGGCGAACTCTCAACCACTGCGCCACCAGGGAAGCCCCATCTTAAGAAATTTTTAAAGAAAAATAGAGCAAACTAAACCCAAAGCAAGTAGAAAGAAGTAATAAAGAATGGAGAAGAAATTAATGAAATTGAAAATAGAAAAATTAAAAAAAAAATCAATGCAAATAAAAGCATATTCTTTGAAAAGTTCAATAAAATTGACAAACTTCTAGTTACAGTGACCAAGAAAAAAGGGAGAAGAGCTTCCTATAAGAATGAAAAATTTCAATATCAAGAATGGAAAATAAAGGGACCTTGTTACTGGCAACATCGGCTCTAAGAGGGGTCCCGTAGATAGCCTGTGACTTCAGTGTTGTCACAGAGTTGGATTTCAGAGTGGTGGATTTGGAGCCCTTAGTCAAGTTCATTCCTGGTATTTGGAAGTAAGTGAAGAAAATTCTCAGTCACAACTGTGAAAACGTCGTTATAAAAATAAAAGGAATATGGGTTGTTCTAGATGACCAGAAAATTCAATATGTGATCTTTTATTAGATCTTGGATCAGAACTAAGAAATAAAAACAACTAGAAAAATATTCAGTGGCATATTTGGGGAAAATTGTTATATTGAACACATGACATAAATATTAAAGAACATTTTGTATATCAGGCTTAAATTTTTTGGATGTGATAATTACAATTAGATAAAATATCTTTTAAAAAAAATGAAATACAAGCTAAAATATTTGTGTGAAGTATCAGAAACTTAGTTTTAAATAATTGATAAATATGTAATCAAAATGTGTATTGTTGTGAGTGTATGTTTAGGTAGACCGAGGGTGAGAGATAAAAGATATATAGCAAATAATGAAACCTGGAAACTCTAGGTAAGGGATATAGGAATGCAAACTTCTAATTTTTGAAGGTCACATATTTTTATACTAAAATTTGGGTTAAAAATAACAACGGTTTACAGTACATTCTTATGGTTAGCAGTTTATAAAAAGCCAACCCACTTCACAGTTCTTATCATTATTTTTTGCTGTCATACTGCTCAAGTGCCTTAGCCATTATAAATCTGAACTCTTCACCTTCCACCTATACCTCATCCAAATGACACATAAAATCTTTAGTGATTGTGCTGTTACATGGTGTTCTTATTGCTTTCAGTTGAGGGTAAAATTCAGTTCCGAAATTCCACCTTGAAGATTAGCATTCTAAGTACAAACTGGTAGCTTAGTCTTTCCAGAAAGCTGAGCCTGAGGCAGAGGAGTTATGTTCATTTCTAGGGAGAAGTGAAAGACAAAGTGGCAAGGAGGAAGGGAGAGATGACACAAGTATAGATTATTGAACTGCCTACCACTAAGTAAGACAAATTACAGAATACCATGATTACTCTCAAAAATCCATACTAGCTTCATTTGGGGTCCTTCTATTGCAAGGGATAAATAGGACTGAATTTACCAACAAATTACTGAATCCTACTGTTCAAAGTTTATCCCTTGGGAGATTAACTCCCACATACTTTCAGGTTGTGCAAAGGAACGTGCCAAAAGAGGTCCTGTAACGGCTCAAACAAAGAAGTCGTCAGACAGGGAGTAAGAGGGGCACAGTATGGGCGTTTTGCAAAGCACTGTCAGCTTGTGCGTACGTGAAGATTTTTATGGTTCAGCCACAGCTTATGGTCACCCTGGGAACAGAAACAATAGACAGTGAGATGGAGAAGATTGGAAGGATGGAGTGTGCATGTGTGTGTGTGGTGGTATGGGTCACGGAGGGAGGGGCTGTGGGTGGTGCAGGCTGGACTTATGGAGTCCTTTGTAACATAGAATAGCAGAAGGGGTGACTTGTCATTTCCAAGATTAGGCTGTAAAAAGACTGGCTTCCATCTTGGCTGCTTTCTCTCATGCTTTCTTGGATTTGATCACCATGTTAGGCCACCTTGTCGAGCAGCCCTGTAGGAGGCTCATGTGTCGAGGGACAGAGACTTGCCAACAACCACATGAATGGACTCGTAACTGGATTTATCCCTCCTCACTTTGAGTCTATAGGTGTGACCAGAGCCCCAGGTGGCCTACAGACTATAATTTCAGTATTGATGTTAGACAAAGGCACTTAACTAAGTCACACTCTGATCCCTGACTCCCAAAAACTGTTAGAAAATACATTTTTATTGTTAGAAACCATTAAAATTAGGTAATTTCTTACACAGCAGTAGATAATACACTCTCCTATCTCATTCCCCTTTGTGGTCTCTGCCTCAGTCACCAGGCCCTAGGCTCTCCATTGTGCCCTGTTTTCCCTCATGTCTGGACCTTTCAAATAGTGCCACCCATGTAAAATAATATTCCGTATAACACTTCTAGTTAACTGCAGCATTTCTCTAAAATCTGAACTGCTAATCACATGCCCCGTGGCATACATTAAAAGCTTTCTGTATTTTCTTGGGCTTCCCTGGTGGCGCAGTGGTTAAGAGTCTGCCTGCCAATACAGGGGACACAGGTTTGAGCCCTGGTTCGGGAAGATCCCACATGCGGAGCAAATAAACCTGTGGACCACAACTACTGAGCCTGCGTTCTAGAGCCCGCAAGCCACAACTACTGAAGCCCGCGTTCCTAGAGCCAGTGCTCCACAACAAGAGAAGCCGCTGCAATGAGAAGCCCTTGCACCGCAACAAAGAGTAGTCCCCGCTCGCCACAACTACAGAAAGCCTGCGTGCAACTAGAGAAAGCCTGTGTGCAGCAACGAATACCCAATGCAGCCAAAACTAAATAAATAAAATAATAAATTTATTGAAAAAAAAACTTTCTGTATTTTCTTAATGGAACCTATCCAATTTGGAATTATATTTCTGTATGATTATTTGGCAAATGCCTGAGATTACCAGTAAATTGTAAGTTTAATGAGGCAAGGTTTTGCTTTTTGTTTTTTTCACTCCAACACTCAATGCAGTGCTTGACACAGTTCTTGATTAATAAGCATTTTTTCAATTATCATATGATTATATGAGAGGCATAAGTGGTATAAAATTTTAACAATTTACAGATACATTACCTAGAAAATTTTAGTAATGTAACAAAAAATTAAAATAAGCAATGTGTTAAATTGGTGATCTAATCATATACCAAAATTACTTCTCCTAATAAAAATTGATAAGAAACATCATAGAAAGAAAAAAAAAACTCTGTTGCAATAGAACAAAAATTTACATATTTAGAAATAACTCATTCAATACATTTTAGAAATTCAACAGATAAAATAGTGAAGCATTATGGAGAGTCTTCAAAAAAGATATGACTAATGGAAGTAAATACCTTGTTCTTGTATGGGAAGAATCAACATCAGAAAGGTGTCTTTCTATTAGTCATGTGATACATTAACATGGTACATAGTAATTATATAAATACATGTTGTTTTCAACTTGCACTATTAAAATTATGATTTTAAATAGAAGTGCCTAGCAGGGAGGAGTATGGGAGAAGTCTCTGCTGTGAGAGAGTGCTGATGCTTGCTACTTACAGGACATAGACAAATAGCTTCTCTTTTCTTAGACTAAATTCTTTATCAGAAGTATAAACTTAATTTGTAGGAACTCAGATTTTTATAAGGATTGGTAGAAACCATTAAAAGAAAGTTCATAGCAGACTGACAACTATAAAGCTATTAATTTGTTTGCTCTTGTAATTGTAATTATTACTATTACTCTCATAGTTAGCATTGCTGCAGCATTATCAAATCTGATTAACTATTTCTGTTGAGCTCTTTTATTGAGTGGTAAAATGAGTACGTACTCTCTTGGAACAGTGTCTCTCATTAGAATTACCTGGGGATTCTTGTTAGGAATTTAGTTTCTTGTGAATCTCATTAGGATATTTGGAAATGAGGACCAGGAATGCACACTTTAAAAAGAAACCGAGAGCTTCCCTGGTGGCGCAGTGGTTGAGAGCCCGCCTGCCGATGCAGGGGACACAGGTTCGTGCCCCGGTCCAGGAAGATCCCACATGCCGCGGAGCGGCTGGGCCCGTGAGCCATGGCCGCCGAGCCTGCGCGTCCAGAGCCTGTGCTCCGCAACGGGAGAGGCCACAACAGTGAGAGGCCCGTGTACCGCAAAAAAAGAACAAAAAGAAAAAAAGAAACTGAAGTGATTTTCCACCCACACTCAAGTTATGATTTGTAAAATTCACTGTATTACCTTTTGAATTAAAGTTACATTCTCTGTGGGATACATTCTATTCTACACCCAATTTAAATCTAGGATATGTCTATTTCTAATTATTTCAAACCAATTAACTTTCCTTAGTAATAAAATTCACATTTACTTTATTAGTGTATTTTTTTCTTGCTTAATTTTTAAAAACACTTTTAATGTGGATGTATTAATCGTACCTTTCATTTTAATTAATGATAAACTGGATTCCAGAAAACTGTATGTAATTTTATTAAAATTAATCATAATGAAGTTAAAATAATCACATTTAAGAATGTGCATTTCCTTCTAATAGGGCTTAGATTTCAACTGCTGTTTATATGTCCATGTATAACTCATAGAACCATACTCTGTATTAAACTCTGATTGGTATTAACTGTTTTTTCTGCTCCCTCACTGTGATAATATTACCTAAAAAAAAGAGACTTGGGGTTTCAAAATGGCTGACTAAGGGCATGTTTTAATCTCTTCTTCCTTCAAAAATCCCATTGAGATTATAGAAATCACAAAATATAGTAAATAAACAGTTAAAGACTTGGAGGTCCTAAAAAACCAAGAGAAGTCCCTAGTAAATCAATTATTCAGTTATTTCTGAAGGATACAGAGCCAATAAGATCAGATTGCCTTGAGAGGATAAACCTAATCTGAAACTTCCACAACCCAATATAAGCAAAATTAAGACACTTCAAAATAATGTGATTTCAAACGTCCTTAAATGCATCAGGTCAAGAAATATATGGGAAACTAGAGAAGACTGTCTTGTAGCCAAGTATGAAAGCTGTTAATTCTGTGCCAGTTACCTCTTAACATTTTCTGTATCTAGAGGATTTGTCCCAGAATACCTCTCCAAAGAGATCAAGTATGGCAGGTTCCCAGAGTGTTGAAGCTGGAAGGAGAAGCTGAGAGGTGTGCTGAGGAAAACTTCTGGTCATCACCATAGAAAAGGCTATTTCTTCCTGTTCAACAGAAAAACCAGACCAGACTCAAGTTCATAATTACAATCACAGCTAGAAATCACATAAAGTAAAAGTGCATCTGCTGTTTGGAAAAGAAAAATATTTAGTGTTGTGCTGAGTGAATAAAAAGAAGCCACTTAAACAACTACTATTGATCAATGCTAACTACTGTTATAAATTTACACAGAAAAATCCATAATGACCAAATATCTGAGTAGAACATAGAAGAGGAACACTGGCTGGAGCTAATGAAAGAACTATCTATTAAGGAAAGAAATTAATGGAAAAATAAAGACAAATAACTTCATAAATATGCTTAGTAATGTTTGAGAAGATAGCATTCCTGCAAAATATGAATATGAAACTTTTCTTTAAGGGAGCTTAGGAATTTAAAATAAATGCATATGCAACCTCAGTAACATATATCCTACTAAGGGATAGAGAGAATATAAGAGAAAAAGGTATTTAGATAAATAAATAGTACAACATATCACTGAATTAAAAACAACCCCCCAAAACCCTGTTAAGATTGATGATGCTTTCATCTGAAACATTCAGACAAAATTAATGAACAAACAAAATAATAATAAATTGCTACAAACTCCTAGAGAAAAGGAATATTTACACTTTAAAACAGTCACATTTTCTTTATTATCTGATGAGGTAATAAAACATGTATTGAGAGATGACCCCATTCTCCAAAACAATATAGCGACATGTGCAAGTGTGGTCAAAAAAAAAGATATTGCAAAAACAACTCTGTAACTAATTATCCAAGTATAAAAAAACAAATATATTGAAGAAATATAAAAATTAAAAAATAAAGTACATACATATTTTTTTCAGAAAAAGAAAATTAATCACATAGAAAAGGTCAGTAAAACTGATAATAAATTTATATATAAAAAACTATATATGTATGTACATATATATGTAAATAGCAAAACACAGCTTATGCTAAATTGTGATAGATAATTTTATGCATCAACTTGCTTGACTGGGCTGAGGGATGCCCAGATACCTTGTGAAACATTATTTCTGGGTATGTCTGTGAGGGTTGTTTCTGGAAGAGATTAGCATCTGAATCAGTAGACTGAGTCAAGAAGATGGCCCTCACCAATGGAGGGGGCATCACGCAATCCACTGAGGGCCTGAATAGAACAAGAAGGCAGAGAAAGGGTGAATTTACTCTCTGTTGGAGCCAGGAGGTCCCTCTTCTGCCCTTAGATATCAATGATTTCGGTTCTCAGGCCTTCAGACTCAGACTGGGACCTACGCCATTGGCTCCCTCCACTTAGCCTTTGGGTTTGAAGAGGAACTGTGTCACCAGTGTTCCGGGCCTCCAGCAAGCCAACTGCAGATCGCAGAACTTCTCAGCCTCCATAATCACGTCACCTTCATAAAAAACTCTCTCTGCATATCTTTATATCTGCTGCAGGCTCTGTTTTTCTGGAGAAAACTGACTAAAACATAAATACTTTTTGACAACACTACTTTGGAATGTAATGCAATTTAAGTACTAAATATTTGTATTGCAAAATAATACAAGTTCAATGCAATCACAGAAATAAAACATTTTCTAGCTCCTTCAAGCAATGAGTTTTTTTTTTTTATGTATAACTTATTACATCTTTCCTCATGAATTTAAAAAGATACTGAAACCCAGCAGGACCCTATGGGGCTCCTGGGCACAAAAGCCTTTCTGTATCCCCTTCTCTGAGTTCCAAAGGCCAGGTTCAAACAGTTGCTAATCAGGAGACGGGGGGGGGGGGGGGGGGGGGGGGGGGGGGGGGGGATGCAGAGACAAGGGAGGAGCAGTCTAGAAACAATAGTACAGCCTTGAGGGCAGGGTCCTGGTCCCCCCCCACCCCCACCCCCACCCCCCGCAAAGGATATTCATAACAATATCTTTGAGCTCTTCTGCAGAACTAAACCCCTCACCAAATGGAAGATGTTAACTACTTGATGAAGCACTCTTCATTCCAGATAAGGTAACAGTTTGCCCATCACCACCTGATGCCAGATGATATTTGGATTGAAGGAATGCACAGCCCGATCCTTATCAGCAACCCTGCCCCCTTGACTATAAGGCTCTTCACAACCCCCCCTCCCTTTTTGGACACACAGTTTTGAGGACATTATACCGCTGTGTCCCCCTTTGCCCTGGCAAAGTAATAAAGCTATTCTTTTCTACTTCACCCAAAACTCTGTCTCTGAGATTCAATTCGGTGTCAGGGTACAGAGGCTGGATTCGGCTTCAATACCACGCACCCATACAAAAAACATACATACACACAAACACGTATGTGATGTGTTTGCTGTTTACTTCTATAAAGAATGGAAGCAAACTATGGACAGTACTCTGAAACCCGCATTTCCCACTTAAACATCAATCAAGATATCATGTGAGGACGGACATAAAGTCACATATAAAAACGGTAATATTTCTGTATTTATATGTACTATCATTTATTCAGCATTTTTACCATTTAAGAACGTTCATGTTGTTTACTGTTTTTGTTTGTATATATAAAAACTTATAAACAAGAAGAGATATTTTAGATGGCAGGACCAACCCTTGGGTTTAGAGGTAGGGGAGGGGAGAAGGATCAAGAAATTCCATGCAAAATGTATTGCTATGTTATAGGAGAAGTTATGCATAGTGATATTTTTGTTATTTGTTTGTTTTACCAGGGATATATACATAGATGTTTATGCTGCAGTTAAAGTTGTTTTACATTTAGATACGGTCATTTCAGTTACCTGTGATGTCGAAAGCTCAGCTTCTCCGTACACCAGTGCTGAATCGAACCTCGGGAGACAGAGCTTTGGATGAGATAGAAGAGGACAGCTTTATAACTTTGCCAGGCAAAGGGGGACACAGGGGGCTTCTGCCTCAAAAAACTGTGTGTCCCCACCCAGGAGGATTTGATAAGGAGTTTTATAACAATGCTTCCCAAGGGTGGGGTTGCTGACAAGATTAGGGTGTGTGCAGGGTCTCAGTGGCGGGGTCTCCTAATCTAGATGAGCTTCTCTGCTCCTTTAATCTTGCCTCAAGTGGTTTTTTGGCTCCTCCTCCCTTGATTAGCAACTGTTTGAATCTGCCCTTTGGAACTCAGGGAAGGTCAAGGAGGCTGGAGTCTCGCCGACAAGAAATAGGGGACAAAAAAGAGACCTCCGTGCCCGGGAGCCTCAAAAGGGCCCTGCTTGGTTCACATGTACCATTTATAAAGAGAGGATAGACATTTTTAAGTATTAGAGAAAAATAAGAACCATAAATATAAAATACAAACTATTTCTAGAAAGTTTTTAAATTGGAATACAAGAAAATGCAGAAACAAGGAAAAAGCAAAAGAATTTCAATGAAAACCAGATATAAGATGAAGTATATTATGGATCATAATAATTGTGAATTGATATAAAGCTTGCATTAAAAGACAAATTTTCCTAGACTGACTCCTTAAAATTCTATCACTATATTATTTATAGTAGACAAATCAAAAGCAAAATTTAAGACATTTAAAAGTATCTCCATTTATAGACCTGGAAATTTTAAGCAAGATTAAAACAAGATTTCCAATGTAAATCTCAGTCAAAATAGAATTTACGGTAAAAATGCTTTAAAAATCAAGGGGTTTGCTTTATATCAGTAAAAATTATGATAAACAAGAACAGAGAAACAATCATAAGTGTGTAAAACTTGCACAATATAACACGCATGTGAATGAGGGAAATACTCTAAAAAGTGGAATAAGAAATAGAAAATTCTAGCAGTTAAGACATACTTAAGAATTTACAATTTGTTAGAGTCAGATGTGACGCTGTCTTTCTTAGAAAATGACATCTAAGAGGTAACTAATGTTCCAAATAATGCAATAGTGTTGCCCGGTCCAAGCTCGCTCTGCTCGCCGCACGGCAGGCCAATAAATCGGGACAGGAAGTGGTGAGGCAAGGAAGAGCGATTTCATTCAGAAAGCCGGCAGACCGAGAAAATGTCGGATTGGGGTTCCCAAAAAAACAACTTATCGGGGTCTGGATGCCAGTTTCTTTTACAGAACAGAGAGGGAGAGAAGGTGAAGAAGTAAAGTAAAAAAGGCCATTTATCTTGCAAAATAGGAGGAGATGTGTTAATTTCTTCTTAACTGCAGCTTAACTGCAGCCATTCACAAGCGGGCAGGGTCAGATCGGCTCCCTGGGAGCTGAACAAAGGCAGTTTAGTTTAACATTCAGGCAGAGGGGCAGTGTTCCTTGAGGCAGGCCATTATGTATGATATAATAAGAAAAGCAACGAAAAGCAAAGGTTAAATTCAAAGAAACAGATCTAACCTGGAGTCCAATTTAGCTCTTCACTGTTACAATAGTACTGTTACATACAGATAAAACAAGTTCTTAAAACAACACAAAAGTAAACAAAATTGGTAGACACAGCAGGAAGCTGGTAAGAAGAATTTAGTTAGAAGGACAGACATTTGAGGAAGGTTAATTGCAGGCTGGGAATGCCATGTGAAACAACCCTGCACTGAAGAAACTGGGAGAGTCTGCTCGCCCTGGAGGACTCTTTCTTCGTTAAATCCATTGGTCTCTCACAGTAAAGGTCTGAAAGATCAACTAGGAATGCTTATTAGTGATGCAGACTGGAGAGGGGAACACAGCCATGTGGGTGGGACAAGTATATGCATCCTGATGCTTCCCCTTTATTTCCACCACAAGACAAAAGTCTTTAGCTAAAAAAACAGTGACAATGTTGGCCTTAGGGCATTTTAAGGCCAGTTTTAAAGACCTTATATGACAGGTGAAACAACATATCACCTATAGGTAGAAACTGGTTAACTAAAGGTCTATTAATTAAAGATATAACAATGTATATTTTAAATTCACAGGAAATCATTACAAACTGTATGACATGTGTAAGTAATAAGTCAATAGAAAACAGTTTTGTTCAAATATAGCAAAGCAAGCAAAAAACTAAGAGGAGAAAACAAAGAAGGAATTATATCATAATAAAACTTGGTTTTACTTGATATTAAAAAGTATCTATCCATACCCCTCTATATATTAACGTATAATATATGTGTCTACGATATGAATAACATTCAATCGATTCAAACATCTATAATGTTTTACAGACATAGAATATGGGCACTAAGAAAAATCTCACTAAATTTGCTTAAATGGCAACCGTATGGATTATGGGCTGATGAATATATAATATGATAAAAATAGTTCTCAGAAAGACATTGATGTTTCAAGAATTAACTAAAAACCAAGAAATAAATTAGCTAAGCCCTCAATCAAGAAGATAACATAAGAATAATTTTTCCAAGTCATAAAAAGTTTCTGTAACAATTCAGCAGATACTTGGCTTAAAACAAGCAAAATGTGTTCCATTTATTCTCTCACAATTCTGTCAGTATTACTTAATCTGAGTCATAGTGGCGGCAGGGCCATGGCCCCCTAGAGGCTCTATAGGAGAATTTTTTCCTTGACTTTTCCAGTTTCTGGTGGCTGCAGGCATCCCGTCAAATGTGGCCCCATCATTCCAGTGTCTTTAAGTATCTCTCTGCTCCATCTTCACGTTGCCTTCTCCCCCATCTGTGTAGAATCTGAGTCCCTTTTATAGGGATACATGTGATGGCATTTAGGATAATCCAACATAATTTTCTATCTTAAGATCTCAATTTAATCACATCTGCAAATACCCCTGTTTTTTTGCAATATAAGGTAACATTCACAGGTTCCAGGGATTAGGTTGTGAATATTTTGGGGGAAGACATTTTTCAGCTTACTACGATGCAATTACAATATTAATAGATACACAGAGATATAATACTTTAATTTTAACTGGTATTGGAAATATTTAATATTTACTTTCAAAATATTTTTAATGACCATAGGAAAGGATTAGAAAAATGTTTCCTTCAACTGAGAATGTGTATTTATAGAAACCATCACCATCATTCTTCACTCAGGCACTGTGATAAGACAGATAATGCAAATGAATGAACTCTAAATCTCTGAACAAATAATAAATGTTGCTAAAAATCTACTGATTCTACTAGAGAGTCAAGGATGTCAAAATATCATCAGGATAGTATCGGTCATATTTTAAAGTCTACACGTTACCCTGAATCAGGCCTGAGGAACTAGAATTCACTGGTTATGGAGCAGAATTCCATGAGTAGTGGTCATAAATAAGTAAACAAATAAGTTTTTCAAATATCAAACTAAGCTTTCATACTGTTCATTAATCTCACTGAACTAGCACCTGATCCTCAGAGCAATGGTCTCAATCTCATTAAGTTGAGGCAGCTGCCATTCCAAAGAAAATAAACAGAGAGGAAGAATATATTCTCTCTATAGGAGTATTTTAAAAGAATGCCCATCAGAAGCTCTGTGGTTTGAACAAGTACACCTATTACAGTTAACTGGAATAGGGCAGAGTGAATCAGTTTCCCAGTTCTGAAATGTTAAAGGGCAGACATTTCATTTTATTTCTTCCTGGCTTCTCTACATTAAAAAAAAGATTCCATTCTTGACAGACGGCAGCAGTAGAAGGCCTTGTTACAATGCACGGTCATTCTGGTGAATGACTTTGATTACCCCGGGTCCTGGTGCTGTGAAAATCCGGTAAAACATATAAGAATAGTTTCTTTTTAGTAAAAAAAGGAGAATGCCAGGAAATTCTCTCTTAAAAGAAGAAATATCCCTTCCTATGGAAGTGAGAGAAAAAGCTGAAGCATCCTTATTTTACACAAGGTAAATGCTTTGATGAGAAATGGATAATTTTGTTTTTGAAATTTGAAAGATATACTTTCTCTCTCTTGTTTTTTTTCTTAACTTAAATCAACCTGAAATTTTATATGAGTATATAATTTATCTTTAATTCTTTGAATTGAGTCTGTTTTAGAAACAACAACAAAAGTTCTTTACAAAAGACTTTTTAATGTAATTAAGATTTATAGGACTGAGCTCCATGAGTTTAGGACTCACGTCTTTTGGAAACTTACAGAAATTCCATAGCTTGGAGAAGGACCTGCCCCTAAATCAGTGCTCCATAAATATTGTTGAATGAATTAATGATAATTTATATTTAGTTTGGACTAAATGACCCTTAAGTAAATGAAAATTAATAAAATAGGTTGTTTTATTGCTAGCTCAAGTCTGTTTCACAGTGAGCCCAGTGAATATTAGATAATATATATTCTGCAACTATTGTGATGCATTTCTAAGTGGTATCCTATTTCTCAATAAAGGATGTCCTTGTGGTTAAGTGGCTTTCATTGCTTGAAACAACAAAATCCAGTATGTGAAAATGATTGGTGTTGAATTAGTTCACGGTACACCATTATTAGAAACATTTGGGCTTCCCTGGTGGCGCAGTGGTTAAGAATCTTCCTGCCAATGCAGGGGACACGGGTTCATGCCCTGGTCCGGGAAGATCCCACATGCCGTGGAGGAACTAAGCCCGTGACCACAACTACTGAGCCTGCGCTCTAGAGACCGCGAGCCACAACTACTGAAGCTCGCGTGCCTAGAGCCCATGCTCCGCAACAAGAGAAGCCATCACGATGAGAAGCCCTCGCACCACAAGGAAGAGTAGTCCCCGCTCCTCACAACTGGAGAAAGCCCGCGCACAGTAACGAAGACCCAATGCAGCCAAAAATAAATAAATTAAATAAATAAATTTTTTTTAAAAAAAGAAAGAAACATTCAAAAATATGCTGAAGTTCATAGGCTAAAAACCTAACTTGGAAAATAAAAAGTTAGATTGTTTCAGGAAATATATCAGGACTAACATTTATTTGGTGAAGGGAAATTCTTCTTTCAAAACTGCAATACTGGCAGTACTTTGAGCTATCGGCTATTCACTTAAAAGTGAATGCATGTTATATTTTGTTTATTAACAAAATGCACATAAAATATTTCCCCCCACACCTAATCACTTATTAATAAGATTTTATTATGATCGTATCTAAAATATTAATTTTATTGATTGTGGTTTTTGAATATGTCTGTTACCCAGTGGAATAATTTTCAAGTCACTGCTAATGTGAAAATGGGCCCAGTCTCACAGTTATCCAAAAATAAGCCCCCAAACCCTTAAAGTATAACACCAGTGACCTTAATTCTTGCATTCAGACTGAAGTATACAAAAGTCTGAAAAACGAGACCCATATTAGAGAGACACATCACACCATTTTAATTTTTTCCAAATAAAAATCTAAAACTTTTTCAAATACACACACATATACAGATGGGGGTGGGGATAAGGTGGTACCAGAGAACCTCTTTAAAGGGATAGATCATGAGATTGAAATCATTTCATTGAAATTTTTCTATAAATAAAGAAGACTCACATTGAACTCGCTGCTGCTTTTACATTTTTACTATATATAATTTGCCAACTTTTTCCATAAAATGAGGCATATGATTATATGTATGTTGAAAATGGTATAAGTAAATATATAAGATTTTTTGATAGTTGCTGATTTTAAGAATTTCTTTTTCTCTTTCATTTCATGTATACCTATTTCTTACATCTTATAGTTGCAGTTATTTTGACTTTCTCTTGAGATTAACTTAGAAATAAATAACTATATTTCAAATTTTAAAAAATCCTATAAGATTTTTTAAGATAAAATCATTAAAAAACATTTGTCTATGAGAATCTCCTCCACTGAATATCAGAATGTATGAAAAACCCACTCTGGTACAATTATTTGGAAAAACAGAAAGTAACTTCTTAAAAATAAAATAAAGAAAAAAGGCATAAAAGGCAAAAATTTTCAGCCCCAAAGTAACATATTTGTTAACAAAATTATTGCACAAAACAAAAAAGTATAAGGAGAAATAATCACATGTAATAACACTAGAAAGAGTCAGTGTTAAGCTTTTGTTTGCCGTCAAATAGATGCATTAGTAAAGTTCTTAAATTGTGTGATAAATCGTAGGAACTATAGGAATGTTTGTCTTTGCTATTGTTTTTGTTATTACGTATTTTATCTAAATTATAAGGTTTTTTAGATTTATCTTGTGTTTAAGGCCCAAAGATTTAGAATATATCATATAGTTATATAATTAGAGAGGTCTTACTAATTTGTATGACATTTTTATTATTCACTATTATCCATTTTCAGAAGGTTTGTAAATTATTCAAATAGAAAACTAATTGGACAATATACTTCTTGAAATATATTCTTGTTAACAAACTAAGTTACAGCAACTTAGTCGTATTAATGCAATACCCAATGTTTGTAATATTATGGATGAGCACTATGTGAGAAAAATACATTTTAAAATATTGTAAAACCACTAGTAAATACAGAGGAAAAGTACTACCTTTTCTTAAAGTTAAAATTAGAAAACAGAGCAAAGGCAAATGTTTATATAGATACCCACAAATAAAAATATTTGGAAAATAATTGAATCTTAATTCTAACTATACATTACATAAGGTATTACATATACATATAAAGTATTAAGTTACATTGAATATTCTAAAGTCATTAGTTTTATAACTTAAAAATTACTTATGAAATAACAAAGAAAAAGCTCAGGTTATACATGTGATGGAGAATGATTCAATTCAAAGCTCATAGATAAGTTATTTAAGATCTGGATGAGGATGAAAAAAAGTCAAAGCAGAATGCAATCTTTGCTACAACCGAGGTGATAATTATTATGGGACTTAAGATGGAGAGATGATCATTTATATCAGGGGATTTAGTTGGGCTTTAAGATGAAGGAGGGAATGTCTGAAATGAAATTTGAGAGGACAATATCATCAGGGAGAAATTTCAGTAAAGTAGGTTAAACAACTATAGAATGTAGATCAATCAAAGGGGAAACACATACATACGGAAAGCATGTTGCAGAAGTGAAAATAATTGTGTTGAGAACTTTTTTGTTTTTATTGTGATTTCTAGTTGTTATAAAATGCCCCTAGGAAATTAAATGTGACATGAAAATTTTTATCACTGGATAGGAAAATAGACTATAATCACTAACACACAGTACTTTAATGTAGATAAGGCTGCATTCGAAGTGTTTCTCGTGTATTTATTTATTCTTGACAACAGATATGAATATATTATCTCCATTTTACAGATGAGGAACAAAGACCCAGAGACATTAAATAGCTTGCTCAAGTAAACACAGCCAATAAAAGGCAGATGTATTTATTTTACCCAAATAATCTGACCTCAAATCTGTGCTCTTAACAATTACACTAAATACTCTTTCTCAAATTTTTAAGAGCAATGTCCTTGAACAAATATAACAACACTTCAAATTCTCATTGTTCTTCCACTTATGAATTCAAGCTATGCCATTTGGTGTAAAAATTTATTTTTCCAAGAGTATCATACTTACTAGAAATCTTATAAATATTCTTAAATATTTATTCTCAGTACCCTCTCTGTTGTGTTCTTAAACCTGAATATGTAACATGAGTGGAAAAATGACAAACTCCTTTCTTTGAAGAGTAGGGAACATGCAGATAAATAAGATTATATTTAGAAATTCATCATTCTTTCTCCTATTAAATGGAAAATAATTATTGATAAAGAGCAGAGTGGATGTTGCAAGAATTCAGTGAAATAAAATAAAACAAAATATATGAATAAGAATAAACAATCTGAACTATATATACTATACATGCCAGGGACTAAAGAATATATGGATTTGATTCAAATCATGCTTTATTCTTTCTATTTTTATCTTGGACTATTTTTGTTCATTTACATTGAAAATAAATAATTTTCCAATTATTTATTGAAAAAGTACATGAGTGTACTTGGCAGACAAATTCAGAAAACTTGACAAAATCTGTAAACATTGATTTAAATAAAAATATCACCCAAGAGTTCTTTTAAGAGAGTCACACAAATGTTTGGGTTCTGAGTCAGCCTTTGGTATTTGTTTTCTTTGACCACCCTGAGATCACTGATTTTAACTATCTTCTGAGGTCTGGAGAGTGAATATTTCTCAGCTGCCCAATTTGTTCTGAAAATGTTAGCTCTCAGGAGAAAGCTTCATCTTTCAGACCTCTTTTTCACATTACCCTCTAGCTGCCAATGCCACGGTATATATACTCCTAAGAGATAACCCAAAGTTTCTAAGATGTCTTCTAAGTAGCTAGAAGGGAATATCAGAGATAGCCTCTCTCTCTCAATCACACACACACACACACACACACACACACACACACGCTTCCACAAACACAGAGCTTGTAGTCAGTAAATTGTAGATTGGTGTGGTATTTGCAACGCTGCTTATCTGATTTCTTCCTAAAGATTTTAACCTTTACAGAGTATCAATCCTACGCAAAGTTGTGAAATAATCAAACCATGCCTTTAGTGCCTTTGGTCTGACACAGAGTATTGTTCCTTTTTGAAAGGCAGCTTATTCTAACTCTTCTGTTACTCCATGTCCTTCATGTGCTTCTCCTCCTACGAATCCCTCCAGCCTGCCGCATTGACACCTACATAAAGATCTGGAAAGCTCACTCCCGAAAATGTATGTTAATATCTTACCAGCTTCAAAGTAGTTCCTATTTTATGTGTGTTTTGCATTTTCCTATCTTCCATCATCACATGTGCTAGAGCATCATCTTTTGCTCCCTGAACAATCTCAGCATTTTTGACCATATATGTATGAGTTTATATCTAGACTCCCTATTCTGTTTGTTTATCCTTATGCTAATACTACACTATTTTAATTATAGTAGCTTTATAATAAATCTTGAAATTATGTAGGATATGTTCTCTTCCAAAATGGTTTTAGCTAACTTAGATCTTTTGTATTTATATATACATTTTAGAATCAGTTTGATTATTTCTTTGTAAAAAGACTACATTAAGTCTATAGAGCAACTTGGAGATAACTTCATAATATTGTTTCTCCATTTATTTTAGTTTTCTCTAGTTTATCTCAGCAATGTTTTATAATTTCTAGTCCTCAGCACTTACATATATTTTATCAAATGTATCACAAAGTATTCATGTTTGCTGATGCTACTCTAAATGGTATTTTTAAAATGTTCAATTTCCCATTTTTCCTTGCTAGTATATAGAAAAACAATTGACTTTTGTATATTAATATTGTACTCTGTTTCCTTGCTAAACAAATTTGCAAGCTCTAGTAGCTTTTTAAATAGATTCCTTAAGATAGTCAATGTACACAAACAGGTCAGCTGTGAATGAAGAGAGTTGTATTTCTTTCTATCCAATCTACACAGTCTTTATTTCTTTCCCTTGCCTAATTCCACCAACTAGTATTTCTAGTTTATTTTTGAATAGAATTAGTGAGAGTGGAAAAACCTTCTTGTGCCCAAACATAAGAGTAAATTTTATAATTTCACCATTACATAAAATATTAGCAGTAGCTTGTCCAGTTTAGAAAGTTACTTGTTATTCCTAGTGTTTACTGTTTAGGTCTATGATCCATTCTGAACTAATTTTCTGTTTGATTAAGGTAAAAGTTGAGGTTATTTACCTATTGTTTCATATGGATATCTACTTGTTCCAAAAGGATTTGTTCTAAAAGCATCCCTTTCTCCACTGGCATTTTTGTTGAAAATTAATTAACCATGTATGAGTGTATCTATTTCTTGATATTCTGTTACATTAATCTATATTTCTATACTTACACCAATACCATACCAATGTGATAAAGTATGTTTAGAGTAAATCTCGGAATCAGGTAGTACATGTGTTCCAACTTTTTTTTCTCTTTGAAAGTCATTTGGGCTTTTCCGTGTCCTCTGCATTTTCATAAAATATTTAAAATCACTTGTCAATTGCTACAAAAATAATAAATATTTTTCTGCAGTATTAATTTAGATTGTGTTAAATCTATAGATTGATTTATTAATGATGACATTTGGAAAAGTCCATTTAATAAAAAAATTATCATGCCTTCTTATAATCATTATCATACTTCACATGATGTATATAACAAATAAAACATATACAACAAAACAACCTATAGTCATTGGTATAAAATATTAGGATCCACCAAATGACAATGAGGTGTTTCTAGAATTTGGGTCAGATGATGACTCAAGGGTTTGTTTGCTGGCCTTAGAAATTATGTGGATAATTGAGGACATACACACACACACACACAATTTGGAAATGTAACATAAAATATCGTCTTTTAGAGCAATCTAATAAGGAAAGATACATTCATATCAAATTAAACAAACTAAAAGTTTAGGCCAGCAGAAGAAGTCATCACTTTCGTAGGGAAAAAATAAGCATGTATAGATGAAAAGGGATAAGTAAGAGGAATATTGCAATTGTAGTTCTCATTATAATGTGGGAGCTATAGGCAAGAAGTATTTCATAGAAACAATGAGCTTCCTGGATTACATACTATGAGTTAACTTTGTCATAGCACAATAGTTTAAAAATCCTAATTCAAACTCATAGTCTTTTGATAGTGTTGAAAATTCATTTGGTGGGAGTATGGATAAATTGACTTTCAATTAATGAAATTACTATAACAATTCCTTTATAAATACTTAAGAGATTTAAGTGTATCCTAGCATTTTGCTTATTTGGTACTGCTTATAATTTTGCATTTATCCATTATTAATACATGGAACGCATGAGTTAGAAAACACCCATACTCATTAAAGTTAGAGGTAACGTACATAGGCAGGGTTCCAAATTTTATTCTACTGGTAAGTTTGAAACTTTGCTTTTGCCATTTTTCTTTTCTTTTGTAATTGTAATTGGACTTACCTCAGTAGGAAAATGTTTTAAACTTGACTGCAGTTTCCATATTCTCTTAATTTTTCTTTGCATTTTATTTGATACATTTTTCTCAAAAAACATAGTAATGGTTTAAATGTAAATAATTAAATATACCATTCATTCTTGTTAAACATGTTTGGGAATTAAAAATGACTGTGCCCATTGGCTCCTCTTTTCTGTTAGTGGCTGGTGTAGGAATCAGGCTCTGCATGACTATGCAGATTGAGACTGGGAAATGTGAAAGGCCAACAGAAGAAATAGGAGTTAGCAAAGAACATTAATTGTCTTTAATGACGTGCTCTGTTTAGGTTAGAGTGGGCCTAAGTTACAGTTTGTCATTTTTATAAGAGTAAAGCAGTTCACTGATATCACATTTGATTATTTTATTTATATTACAGGGCTCCTTACTAGTTGGTAACCCCTGAATGTTGTCTGGCTCATCTATTTCCGTATCACACTCTAACATGGCCAAGACTTCAAACTGAGTCACCCCTACCTACCTTTCCAACCAGAAAAGACTTAACACCACATATCTCATTGATTCCAAGTCTTTTACCCCAAAGTCTATAAGGCTATTTCTTAAAAAGTCCCTGACTCACTGGTTAAAATATCTATGAATTGAGTCAACTATGCTAGAGACAGGACTGTGGGTTGGAACAAGGTTTTAATTCTGAAATTGGGGACTTCCCTGGTTGTCTAGTGGTTGAGACGCCACACTTCTACTACAGGGGGCACGAGTTTGATTCCTGGTTGGGGAAGATCCCATATGCTACGCGGTGTGGCAAAAAAAAAAACAAATTCTGAAGTTTAAGAGGCTGGGAGCAGAAAGGTATAAGCACCCTTTACATCGTTGCACAATTCCTTTACCTTCCAGAAGTAACTGGCTACTTGATCAAGAGCCTTGAAGCTGGTGCGACATAAAGGAGGTTTAGTAGCTCAAACAGGTGGCTTTGGAGCCTCTATCCTTGCCAGAGAACTTGAGGGAAACATGTCTGGAGTTTTAGCATAGATATACAGGTATCCAGTTGCTGACTCTGTGTAATGCAGGTATTCTCTTGAAAGAGAGATCATTTTGGTGATCCTCTGCTAAAGCATTAACAAGAAAGAGTCTCTGATATACATCTATTCTTTAACTTAGCATAAAAGAACCTCTTTTATTGCCCCTTTTCATTAGTACTGGTACATAAACTTCAATGTAATATAAGGTTGCCTTTAAGTAGGCATGAACTTTTCACTGTTTCATATATTTTTCATTATAACACTGTCTTCTTCGCATTCATTCTAACAGGAGTACAGGCCTCTTGAACTTAGGTCTGCATGTTGCCGAACATTGTGTAAAAACCTAGTTTATATACAGACGAGAGCAGCAAGATTCTCACACACATGTTTCTTTTCTGGATGTGAAAAATAATTAATTGTCTGTTAAACACTCTCAGTGTCCATTACTCCTGGTATGTGATTGTACTGAACAACTCTGTATTCTTCTGCTTATTGTTTTATCAATTCTCACGGGTGGGTAGGGTTGAAATACCATTTATGTGCAGCTATACTTTATCACTTTTTCACCATTATGAGATTAAAAGGTCAATATCATTCTAAAGGTCATAACTGACAGGTTATTTGCAATATTTTTATAGACTTACAAGAAGAAAAATTAATTTGTTGCATCTGTTCACACTAGAAAAACTGTTTTTGGAAAACATAATTGTAAAAGTCTTTCCTGTAGTAAAGACTCATAGTTCTGCTGTTTTAGGTATAGCCTATAGTCTCAATACTATTGTGGGGCTTGGAATGCAAGTGTAACTAAAGGCACAAATTCTGTGCCTCAGATAATCATAGGATTATAAAATGCTTAAATAGTTTCTACTTTGCCCTCAATTTTATCTTACCTACCTGTCTGATAAGCATCATGTCTTAGCCTTGGTTTCCTAGAAATCAGAACATGAGGAAAATCTTACATATTCAATTATTGTTGGAGGAGTGGTAATCAACTGAAAGCAAAAGTGTAGAAAAAGAGGGATAGGAAATAAAATGTCATGTTTTATCAAACTGAACATAGTTTCAAAAAAACAAGTACGATTGCTCAGTTATGGAACATCTCCATGAGATTACACAGCACCACATAGAGCAGTTCCTTGAAGGAAGAAAGGAAAGACATTTCTGTTAGTTGCTTTCCACCTCCTGTCTCTTGTAATCAAAATCTTTGTGAGGCATTAATTCACCTAAACTGGGCCACTAGGAAGGCAGGAATTTTCAGTTGGACATGAGTCCAGCTCAGGTGGACTGGATGCTGGAGCTGCTGGAGCTCATGCCTTGGAGGGCACACAGGTGGTCATGTCTAATATCCATTCCTGGTCCTTTGGCACCCTGGGACAACTTACGGTGTTCAGAGATGAGAGGCAGTCACTGGAGCCAGGATTTTAAAATCATTGCCTTCACTCTGGAAGTGAGGGAAATGAATGAGACCCAAGTAACTATGAGTGGTGTATTGACTCGGTCTGTAACAGTTTACCCTTCATGCCAATTAAATAGCATATACTCTTATGATATACAAATCTGTTATTAGTAAAAGAAGCCCTGAATTCTATCTCAAGAAAGAAGGAGCAACTACAATCCCTCAGAGTAGAGGTCAATGTCAATATCCTTCAATATATTCCTTGATGTTACAGGTGATCCTAGAATCAAAGTTGACATTTATCTTATACTTCCTTTACCATTCAATCTAGATTTCAGTCACCTTTGGACAACATTTTTATTCTCACTCATTTGTCTGATGGAGTGATGAGAATTTCATCTCTTGAGGCATAAGACTGTTGATAAGAATTTTCCTACTTCTTCCACTCAGTTTTCAAACCTTTAACTTTCACCAGACCCTGTTAAGTCTCTTGCTCTGTAGTTCACTAGGACCTAGACCATTTTGATGTTCCAGAAAACAACATGCTGATTCACTATATTAGTGATATACTCATTAGACCAGGGAAGCAGTAAGTAGCATGTAGTCTTATCTACTAAGACACAGGCAAACCAGAGGGTGAGAGAGAAAATTTCAAAGATTCATCCATCTGCAGTTATTTGTGATGTTTTTGTGAGTCTAGTGCTCTGTGACATTAGAGGAAATTCTCCTAATTTATAATACTTGTTATACTTTGAACTTCCAGCCTATAAAAAATGAGGTGTGGTTTTTAGTGCACCACTTGAATTTTAGAGGGCTTGTGGTTACTGTTCTGGTGTTTTTATGTGGTATTTTAGAAGATAACTTGATTTGAGTGAAGCATAGAGAGGGTGCTACATGATATTGCAGCCTACCACTTAGGTATATAATCCAGCAGATCTGATGGTAATAAATATATCTGAGGTAGGTAAGGATGCTAGGCAGAGTTTTAAGGGATTCTCTACAACCAGAAGTTGTATAGATAGAGGTGGAAAAGACAAAGGCCTGGTTGAAAGTTTGGCATGGTCTAGCGCCACTATGGAAAATTAACTACTATCTCCTTGCAGTGCCCCCTCTCTCCCTGGGATGACCAGGGTTTTGGTGATGGGAAATACTCCTAATAGGCAAAGATACAAGCAATACACTTAGTTATCCAATATGTATGTCTGATGTGTGGAAATACTCTAAATTCTGTGCTGTGGTAGAGAACTCTGCCATGAGGTCAATGGCCTGAAAAGAATAATGCAAGAAGCTTAGGGCTAAGGACTTCTAGGGAAAATACATATGGATTATTTAGAACACTTTAGTAAGGGCTGGGTTGGAGACTACAGAAAGAGTAAATCATGATTATTCTCCCTACCATGGGAAAGAGGAAGCCATGGAGATGGATGGCTATTCTTACTGATTCAAGCAGCCAGCATTATAGTAGAGAAAGATAGAATCTTCCATTCTAAGCAATTCTGAATATTAAATTTGCTCTGGATATAGATTTGGGCTCTCCTGTTCTCAATTCACGCTTTTTTCCAAGAACTAAGTAAACTATACCACCTATACACTGAAGACCCCCAAATTCAGTATTTGGGATCATTGGAAAGGTGGCCGTATTTTCATAGAAGATAGTGATGGAGCAGACAAGGATGTAGGAGGACTGTGAAAAAAATGTACAAACTTGGAGGCCAGTCAAGAAATGTGAGTATTTTAAAAAGGAAAAAGAGTTCAACTGCATTGAATGTTGTTGCTAGATCAAATAAAATTAGATATCAGATCTTAGCAAAGCGAAGTCATTTGAGTGTTAGGTGCAAAGCACACATAGAGGTTGGTTAAAAAGTGAGTAGGTATGGAGGTGAAGGCATCCTGAATCCACTAAGAATCTTTACAAACAATTTTCCATTTTCTAGCAATTTGTTTTTACATTGCCATCAAGCATAATTTTGCCATATCTTAAATGATGACTGCTAATCTACTTCTTTTTTGTTTTACTAAAACCATTTACCCTTTTATCTCCTTCACTCCTTACTTCACTGACTTTTGATCTAAAAAAATAAAAGTGAATATATCATGAGGCTTGACCCATTGCCATTTTCTTACTCTATTAATCTCTCTACTTTCTTATCCTGTCACTATAGATCCACTGACTAACCAAAAAAAAAAAAAAAAATGCAAGTAACTAATTAAGATAGTGTGTCTATCATTTTACCTCTTATTATTTCTTTGTATCTTCATAGTAATCCTATAGGAATATCATTTTTTTTACTCTCATTTTACAGATGAATAAGCTGACACTCAAAGTCACAAAATACGGAAGTGGTAGAAGTGGGTTTCAAACCCATTCATTCTGATTCGATACTTGTTTTTTGATCACAGCTCTCTATTAAACCCTCACCAATCATTTGAACTACCCTTCTGTTCAAATTGCTCATACCTTAAAGCTTCCCATGAATTAGCTATTGAAAGATGTCATTAATATAGAGTAACCTCTATGTCACTTCTATCCTCTTTCTCAGCTCTTGACCTTGCCTTCACTAGAATTATTAGGGTCAGAAGACATAAGATAGGTATTTTCTTTGTCAACCACATAGTATTTTTTATTCAGAAACTCAACTACTGCTTCCTTTTCCTCAGTTCCAAAGGCTGGGTGCTCATTTCTTTTGCAAGGTTATATCAACTGTCTCTGCATTGGATTCTATCTTCTTCCATCTGTTTCAGTACTGAAATATTGCCCTAGATTTAGGACTTTCTCTCTTCTACATTTTTAGTTCTCTTATCAGTTGCTCTTTTCTCTGTAGGTATAAAAATACTTAAGTATTTCCCATAGTGGTTAAAAAATAAATCAACAACAACAACAAAAATATTCTCAAACCTGTGTACTCCTGTAACTATTTATTGAAATAAAGAAATATCTAAAGCTGCCTAGTAAATGTAGTCATAATCAATGCCAAGATATATCCAAAGTGAAATTATTAGACCTTTTGAATAAAGAAAGAGTCTTAGCATACTCAAGACAAAATAATAATAATTTATTGAACTACTATGTGTGTGTACCCAGGTTATTCCTTATCATTCCATTGTGTGACTGTAGCAAAATCTGTGTATTCATTCTATTACTGATGGACATTAGGGTTGTTTCCATTTTTTGGCTACATTATATGTAGTGTTGATACCAATAGTTTTGTTCAAAGTTTTAGGTAAATATGTATAGCAATTTCTATAAATAGGTTACTTATCTAACAGTGGAATTGTTGGGTAATATGGAATAATATTGTTCAGTTTTAGTACAATACTGACAGTTTTCCAAAATAGTTGGGTCAATGAACACTAGATGTTCAGTTGTTCCATAAAATTGCCAACACTTGATACTGTTTTTCTTTTCATTTTACCTATTCTGTTGAGTGTGAAAGATTTCTTAAATTCAGAAACCACTAAGCATAGAGGAAAAAAAAATACAAGTTTACCTACATAAAATAAAGATGTTCTACTTATCAAGAGACACCTTTAAGAGTCTAAAAAGGCAAGCTTCAGCATGGGAAACTATATTTGCAATTCATATATTTGTAAGATACACATAAATATTTACTAAGAAATTGAATAAATTTGAATTTATTCAAATAAATTTCTATGAATAAATCATAGAAAAAATGAACAAAACACTTGAACAGGGCTTTTACAAACAAAGATATCCAAATAACCAATACATATATGAAAAGGTGCTTAACTTCCCTAGATGTTGGGGAAAAGGCAAAATAACACTTTATACCAATCAGAATGGCTAATCTGGAAAATATTTTCTTTTGTTTCTATTAAGTTTCTGGAGTGATACCAATTAGTCATATCTTTAACTTTTTGAGTTTGTATTTCCTTGACTCTATGAGTAACGTAAATTTAAAACCCAAATCCTACAAAAGAGCAGAATTACCGTATATGATTTTTCACGAGAGCTTGCCTTGCATTCTCCATCTAGCATTCAGGCCATTTGCGAAGATTTCTGTCATGTAAACACGTGTACTTTTTATTTCCTGCTGATTTTTCCATAAAGGTATAACACTTTCAAAGTCCCAGTTTCATCCAAAATATCGATTCCAGCTGACCATCTTGTGTCAGTACAAAATACTGTCTCCTATTCCCTCTAAGGCTATTCAACCTTGGGATCTGGGATAAATATACCATCATAGGCCTTCAGGGAAGCCTTGGTTTCAGGGGCAGTTTACTTGTCTGACTTTCCACTTATTTTCACTGTCAGCCTCCTACCTCCTGGTTTGGAAGTAAAAATGTTAGCAGTTGGATTTGAGTCTGAGCTGAACGTGTCTGCATATCATCCAGACTGAAAACATGTCTGAAGATCAAATTGCTGCATGAGAATATGTAGAATGAGGAGAGACTATAAGCTAGAAAAAAAAAATCTACTGGAATGTTCACATTTAAGAGGCAAATGGAGAAAAATTAACAAAGGTGAAAAAGAAAGAGTAGAAGAAATTTAAAGTAGGAAGTTTTCTCAAGATGTTTGTTAATGAAGAAAAGGCGAGAAATAGTATGATAATTCATGTGAGGTTTGCTAATAAGCAGGATTTTGGTTAATTTGATGAGACAAACATGAACAACTGCTGATGAGGACGATTTTTTTTGAAGGAGAAATATGGAGGAATTTCTGAAATATGGAGGAATAAATATTCCAAGATTGAGTCATTGTAAAATGTCTCTCTTTAAGGAATGATGTTGGATCTATATGATTGATATCTGACTGATATTTTACAACATTTCCATGTATGGAACAGTATGGATCATTGACCAAATAAGTTGTTCCAACTTTAAACAGAAATTTTTCTTAGTCCTACCAGTTCATAGAGATCATATTACTCATCTCTACTCCACTGAAGAAAGCCATTGCCAATATTTGCATATCTAAAGGATTATGTGACCATATGCCTCTCTTATAACCCTAAGCTTGCTCTCTTCCAAAAAATGGCAAGATTATTTCTCCAATTAACTAATTGATAAATTTGTCAGCTTCTCTCTTTTTCTTCTCCTTTTGTTCTCTTCAATTCCCAAAACTGTGCCATCTGCTATGCACAAAAAATTTTGCTCATATTAGCTATCTACTACTGGTGGCTACTTATGCATAGCTACTCTCCAAAAATTTCATGCCTAAGCCATGCCAATGATACATTTATATATTTTTTTAATTTGCTTTGCAAGTGTATTCAATATGTCCTTATTGTTAAATAAAGTGGACATTTTTCAACCCTCATTTTCTTTGGACTCTGAAAATATTTCATATCTATTCCATAACATTTTCATAGTTATACATGTACTTCCAATGCTGCCCATATTACTCAGTTTTGTGTTCTGGATTCTCCTCCCCTAACTGTATTCCAATGCTGAGGTTGCTCATTTAATCTCGAGACGTCTCTTCTTCTTAAGAAAGTCATACATTCCCAGATGTTTAAATGGTGATGATAGTGACGGCAATAATAGCTAACATTCGTGAATATGTATAAAACTCTAGACGTATGACAAGTGTCTTGCATATAATATCTCATTGAATTTCCACAATAATCCTCTAAAATCAAGAGGTGCCACTGCAATCCCACTTTTGCAGGTGAAGAAACTGAGGTATAATCCTTTGATTAGGAAAATTGTTTGTAAATGGTCAAGCTTTTAAACCCAATTTATCCAGTACCTCTGCTTGTCTATAAGCCCATTGTACTCACATACTTTCTTTATAGCCCAGAAATCTTATTTTTTCTACTTGGTAATATCTTGCAGACAATTGGACAGCTCCACTCAAATTTTACTTGTCCCAAACTTAACTTGTGATATTATTCCATCAAAATCTCTCCTATTCCTGAATCTCTTTCTTAGTAAATGGATTGACATTCCATTAATACAGTTATCACGCAAGACACCTTTGCCCACCTGTCACAAAGCACCAAAAATTCTTTATTCTCCCTCCTACATTATTTATTTTCTCCATTTCTACTGTCACCTCTTTCCAGCTGCCACTATCTTTCTGTTAACTGCTGAAATGACCCTTGACTTGTTGATCTGAATTCCTTTTTTTTTTTCCTTGCTTTCCAATCCAGTATTCAGACTGCAAAGGAAACAGTTTACAGAAACACGAATTCATCCTACTGTTATCACATGTAAGGTATTTCCACAGTTTCTCTTTTCTACTTAATAAAACTGCAAACTAAGAATAATTTCAGGGTTTTTTTTTTTTCTTGATATGATCCCTTCCTACTCTTTTAAGCTCATTCCATAGCAGCCTCTTCCTCTCTTTATATTCATGTTGAACTTTCTTTTTCAGGAGGCCTGGGCTCTAGAAAGTTTTTCATCTGTTAGGAAAGTCTTTGCTTGCTTCCAAATGCACCTTACCCTGTGTTGTGTTATACCTCCATGTGGTATATTTTCTTGGCATGTTTTGACTTTGCTTAGAAGAGAGTAGGAAATTTGCCACATGTTCAAGACACAACTTGTTTCAGCCCAGTCCTAGAAAATGTGCAATTTCCATGCGTATGTAAAGTAGGGAGGAAATACATGGCTAGCCTAAGGTAAATTGGACAAAACAATTACAAAGTAAACTGGCAGAAAGAGGGCCGAACACTGATCTCCCCAGTTCTTTGTAGGGGGAGTGTATTTTTCTCTTGACCATATGTTTTCATAGATGTTAATGATGTGCTTTCCCTTGTTCTTCTTCTCTTCATCCTTCACCTCCTCTGTCTTCTCTTTCTTCTCCATTTCTTCTTATTTTCCATTTGAACTAATTTCTTTAAAAAATTCATGACATTTCTCTTCAATATATGTAGAGGAAATCTGAAATTCATTGAGAAAGAATTTAGGGACATTGAAATAGTCCCCACCACGCACATTGGAGGTCTAAATACAAAGAACTTATCTGATATCAATGGATTTTTAATGTTTTGTATGAAAATTAAAAACTTGATTCTCTCCATGCCCTTTTCCCTTTATCTGTCTTCAATTTCTACAGAAGAGTGAATCTATGAAGAGTTCTCTTTAGTCTCTGATATTAGTTTCATTTCACTCACGTTTATGTTTGGCTATGCTCATCACTTTACAAATTATTGTTATTAATTAAATTTTATTTCATGTAAAATAATATACAATGATATTTTTATTTCTTTTACTTTAACTTTCCCACCTCCTCTTGCCGTACACTGTAAGATACTCTCTCATTCTACCCATTATGCCAACAATATATTCTTCCAAAGTCTTAATGGAAAAATGTATCATAAAACACTTTATTACCATTATGCAAAAAACATTGTAGGACCTTAAGCAACAAGCCACTATACGTAGTCTTCATACTGAATTAAGCTGCATTTTGACAGGAAAAAATAAAAGAAAAAGAATTTCCTTAAGATAGTGAGAGATGTCATTCCCTTCAGACCTGCTCTACAGTTTTCAGTGGGGAAGGATTTTATTCTCCAGCATGGACTTTGACATTCTTTCTACACCAGCTTTTCAGTACTAGATAGTACTAGATGTTTGGGGAAGTAAGTTTACTGATGGGAAATACATTTATATGCAAACCTATGCCTCCCCTCAGCCCCGCCTCATTACATTAAAGAAAATCTCACTAAAAGGGGCTTTTTGGCAAAGAGTAAGGAAAATTCTGGTTTTTGATCATCAAACTTGATATATTGATCAATATTTGAAAAGACAGCTTAAATGATTCAAAATTTGCATATGTTTATACAGGATAGGTACCTCACCTTTGGCACTCAAAGTGACAGTTAAGGAGATTAGCAAAGAATAAGTGCTTGGAATGCAGTTAAATGCAGCATAAATGGATCCTTTTCTATAACACTTTTAATGGTTACTTAACCTACATATGACTCCATTTCTCCTACAGAAAAATAGGGATAATATTTATCATTCATAAAACTTTTAAATATGTTACCCCATTAATCTCCTGTTGTTTTGTATAACCCTGAGAGAGAAAAGCTCTAGACAAAATACAGAGGCTGTGATGCTGGCACTCAATTTTAGAGACAGAAACTGATATACCCAAAGGCTTGAGCTATTGCAATTTAAAGCTATTACAGGAGTTGCAATCTCTCACAACAAGCTGAAACTAAATAACCTGGACTTTTGCCTCACTAAGTTACTTAAAAATATAATACATTAGTATATAAGGACACACCAAAGCAATCAATATTTTATGAAATTGCTGGACTGTAATATGGATTTTGAACAGTATTAGTGTTAAATGCATTAACTTCAATGAGGAACTTAGAAATGGTCTCTTAATAACCTTATTGGGAAATGAATACTTTTAAATGGCTTTTACTTTGTCCTTGGAATTCATATGATGCATGTGACAGTGGCTTGTTTAGTGTTAACAGAGGATTAGATGAAGGAAATTAATTAAAGCTTCCTAGCAACGTTTTCCCCTTGAGCTATTCAGTATGCTAAAGTGGTGTGACAGGGTACCATCCTTTCTCTAAATCTACTCATTAAATAACTCAATTGGGTTTAAACACACATCCTTTTTTAAAAAAATTAGACCATAATTTTTCTCCTCGTCTTTCTAACCTGACCCCTTCGAGCCGCTGCCACCTCTGTGATTTGTAATTACCTTTTAGCTTCTAATAATAGGACGGTCACAAAGTGTGTCCATGTGTTTCAGAGTCCACCAATTCACTTCTTGAGACCTGTCTTCAATTGAGATGACAAATTTAAATAGGTTAGGGACATTTGTTTAACTAATCCCCTGGACAAATAAGTATCTAGAATGATTTCCTATATTAGATGAAATACAAGTCTATAAATCTTTTTAAACACTGCTCATGCCGCACTTGAATACTTGTAATAATAATCATTTTTCAACTTTATGTTTTAGAAATAAATAGATCTATTTTGGCTTTAAATTCTCACAAATTGTGATTTTCTCTGTTTTTAAGACATTGTTATAAATGTATTAATTCTTAGCTATTAAAAACAATTACTTATAATATAAACTAAAAATAATATTTACCAGTATTTATTGTTTGTGGATTTTTTGATGATAGCTATTTTGACTGGTGTGAGGTAATATCTCATTGTATCGATAGTTTTGATCTGCATTTCTCTAATAATTAGCAATGTTGAATATCTTTTCATGTGCCTCTTGGCCATCTGTATATCTTCTTTGGAGAAATATCTATTTAGGTCTTCTGTGCATTTTTTGTTTGGGTTGTTTGTTTTGATGATATTAAACCACATGAGCTGTTTGTAAATTTTGCAGACTAATCCCTTGTTGGTCACATCATTTGCAAATATTTTCTCCCATTCTGTGGGTTGTCTTTTCATTTTGTTTATGGTTTCCTTTGCTGTGCAAAAACGTTTGAATTTAATTAGGTCCCATTTCTTTATTTTTGTTTTTATTTCCATTACTCTGGGAGACGGATCGAAAAAGATATTGTTGCAATTTATGTCAGAGAGTGTTCTGCCTATGTTTTCCTTTAAGAGTTTTACAGTTTATGGTCTCACATTTAGGTCTTTAATCTATTTTGACCTTATTTTTGTGTATGGCATTAAAGAATGTTCTAATTTCATTTTTTTACATGTAGCTGTCCAGTTTTCCTAGCACCATTTATTGAAGACACTGTCTTTCTCCCATTGTATAGTCTTGCCTCCTTTGTCATAGATTAATTGACCATAGGTGTGTGGGTTTATTTCTGGGCTTTCTATCCTATTCCATTGTCCTATATTTCTATTTTTGTGCCAGTACCATACTGTTTTGATGACTATAGATTTGTAGTATAATCTGAAGTCAGGGAGCCTGATTCCTCCAACACCGTTTTTCTTTCTCTAGATTGCTTTGGCTATTCAGGGTCTTTTGTGTCTCCATACAAATTTTAAAATCCACAAACAATAAATGCTGGAGAGGGTGTGGAAAGAAGGGAACCCTCCTACACTTTTGGTGGGAATGTGAATTGGTACAGCCACTATGGAAAACAGTATGAAGTTTCCTTAAAAAACTAAAAATAAAGCTACCATATGATCCTGCAATCTCACTCCTGGGCATATATGCAGAGAAGAACATGGTCTGAAAAGATATATGCACCCTAATGTTCATTGCAGCACTGTTTGCAATAGCCAAGACATGGAAACAACCTAAATGTCCATCGACAGAGGAATGGATAAAGAAGATGTTGTACGTATATACAATGGAATATTACTCAGCCATTAAAAAGAATGAAATCATGCCATTTGCAACAACATGGATGGACCTAGAGATTGTCATACTGAGTGAAGTAAGTCAGACAGAGAAAGAGAAATATGTATTATATACCTTATATGCGAAATCTAAAAACAAATGAGACAAATGAACTTATTTACAAAATAGAAACAGACTCACAGACTTAGAGAGCAAACTTATGGTTACCAGGGGGGAAGGGTGGGGGGAAGGAATGGTTAGGGAGTGTGGGATTGACATGTACACACTGCTGTATTTAAAATGGATAACCAACAAGGACCTACTGTATAGCACAGGAAAATCTGCTCAATATTATGTAACAACCTAAAAGGGAAAAGAATTTGAAAAAGAATAGATACATGTATATGTATAACTGAACCACTTTGCTGTACACCTGCAACTAACACAACATTGTTAATCAACTATACTCCAGGGAATTCCCTCATGGTCCAGTGGTTAGGGCTCTGCACTTTCACTGACTAGGGCCTGGGTTCGATCCCTTGTCAGGGAACTAAAATCCCACAAGCCGCATGGTGTGGCAACAAAACAAAACAAAACAAAACAACTATACTCCAATATAAAATGAAAAGTTAAAAAAAATTTATTCACAAAGGAAAACTTTATCTTCTTGGAAAAAAGAGAACACTTGACTATAACAATGACATACGAAAAGTAAACTAGAATATAATATATCTTTTGAGTTGTATTAAATTTGATGTTTTCAGGTAAACAAGTACAAAATCCAGAGTTCCTTATTTTCTAATCTTGGTCAAATAAAATGCTCAAGCTTTAAAATGTTATGATGTCAGGGATGAAGATAAAAAGCTATCCCTCTAAAATTAGGGTTAGACTGTGCAGTCTTTCTTCTTTTTCTCATCAAGATATTATTCTTCTACACACAATTTCGATGAGGAAAACCAACCTGGATAAAGGAACATGACTTCTGTTTAAAATAATTATTTAGGAAATCAGAAATAGATGGTCAATAGCATGGTTGAATTAATAACACTCTGTTCAAAATAGAAATAAAATGTGTTCACACAGATAAATATAACTGTATTTTAAAATATCAATATTATAATTAAACATGTACTCTGTGTGCACACAGGCATATGTGCACTTTCATACACACACACACACACACACACACACACACACACACAAGGACTGTTTATCCAAATTGTTAACATACTTTGCTGATTGCATTGTGGTAATAACTCTGTGAGAAAGCCAGTGTTATTATTCCTCATTAAATTGGACTATATCATCTGAAAGTAAAAAAGACAAAGCTGATCACATTGACAAATTTTACCTAATTTAAAACACTGATACACCAATATAAAAAGCCACTGTTTATATGGTTAGCACATTTGTTAATCCATTATTTTAATCATTATAGCATTGACAGTTTCATTCTTCTGCAAGCCAGACACATTCGATTTTTGAATCAACCCTTCTAATAACTCAGATGTCTAAGATTAAACATTTAAAATAAGTTACAATGCAAATTTGACCAAGTGAAATGCATTTGGTGTGTTTCAGGATCATAACAATTAAGAGATGATAGCTATTGTTCTAAAATAAAATTCTATGAATGTAATATTTAATGAGATTCAGAAATATTATAACACATTCACGTAAAATTTTACTCCATCATTAGTGAGAAGCATAGTAATTCAACTGTCTTAAAGCATGTACATAACATTTTATTGCAGAAAGGATCAGAAACATTTAAATTCTCACTGTGCATAGTAATGAAAGTTGTATTTTACCTAACTAAGAATGTGAACTGCAAAATTGCAAGATTTCCTGTAGGAAAATATAATACCAGTTTCTCTGTGGAGTTTTTGATACATTGGTAAAGAGTATAACTGCAAACAATTATTTTGCTTGGACATTAAAAATAAAATAGTTTACCTAAATAGCAAATAATAAGAGTTTTGTCTTAATTAAATCACCTAGAAGTTCTGTCCTTGTAGTGTCTTTTTTTTTTTTTTTTTTTTGTGGTACGCAGGCCTCTCACTGTTGTGGCCTCTCCTGTTGCGTGTCACAGGCTCCGGACACGCAGGCGCAGCGGCCATGGCTCACGGGCCTAGCCGCCCCGCGGCATGTGGGATCTTCCCGGACCGGGGCACGGGCTCGTGTCGCCTGCATTGGCAAGCGGACTCTCAACCACTGCGCCACCAGGGAAGCCCTTCTTGTAGTGTCCTTTAAATAGAATGAATCTCAAAATAATTCCAATGAATAAAGATAATGTCTTATGACATTCAAGTGCACCATTTATAGTAAAATTCAGGTAATACGTTGGCAGCTGGTAGGAAGCTCCAAACACAGAAGTATTTCCACAGGGTTTGTTTAGATTTAGGTGGATTTCCAACAGTTACTGTGATTTTAATTCATCAGTCCTCTACAGTGGGATTTCTGAATATATAATCTGTACAGCACTTTCATCAGAATCAGCAGGTGTGCTTATTTCAAATGTGAATTCCTAGGTCCCATCAGAGACCAAATGAATCAAAATCTAGGTGGCAGAGCATGCATTTGCATTTTAATGATTTGTCCAAGTGATCCTCATGCACATTAAGTTTGAGAACGCATGTGCATCCTTAAATCCAAGTAAAGAATATATGAAATATATATCAAGTAGTTCACAGAGTTGTTAGTCACAAATAAGACCAGGTGAGCAAATGCTGTAAAATAAAACAAATAGTTTATATAATCTGACAATTATAACCTACTTCACAAACTTTAAGTACAAATGAGGAAGATTAAAAGGCTCAGAGTGTGCTAAGGTCACAGACCTCTTAGCCTTGGTGATTTTCAAGCTTGCCTGAAGAGTCCCCAGGAGGACTACAGGTACACTATAGATAACAATGTCACAATACAATCTACTGAATGAGAATCTCTTGGGGCAGAGGTCTGATAATCATTACGTTTAGCTATCTCGTCTGGTGACATTTATCATTAAGGAAGTTTGGAATATACTTCCTTGAGCATTCCCAGGCTGACACTACAAAACACTCATAATAATCTGAATTGCTAGTGTGGCATTGTAGCCTTAGTTAGCCCAATCACTTTAATTTATGTCTCTAATATCTATTAACACCCTATATGCCATTACTTTTTACTTCAAAGGATTGGCTTAATACCGACATCTTATTACTGTTTTTACCTAGGATTGTTTTTAATGAATAATCGTTAATGTACTCAATATTTGTACAATCTAATCTGTGAGCTGTCTGATATAATTTTCCCACATGAATTTTCAAAAGTTTCATTGCATATACAAATGCATTAATAGCATTTGTATTGACAATAGTTAGGGGAAATTGTCATATCTTATAATTTGACGAGGTGTGATCAGTAGTGATTTTTTCTCTAAATATTCACTTCCATATATTTTTCTATATATTTTTTATAAATTCAATATCTTGAAATATGTGTATATATTATGGCATGAGACAAACAAGCTTAGAAATGATTACTCTTATCAACACTCACATAAGTATATTGATTCAAGGCTTATAATTTTAAAAACGTCATAATGAATACAAGTGAAAACAGAAAAAGTAAAATCAGTCATCTCTCAGTTAAGAAAACATTTATACAACTGTTTAAAAATAACTGTAAAATTCAGTTGTATATATTCATTACTATACATGTAAAACCAAAAACTCAGTTCCTTAAAAGATTCTCCTTCAAGAATAATCTGTAGTTTAGAGTGGCTTAAATGTCCAGCTTCCTTGCCTGTTCTTTGCCAGTGTTTTCTGTGCTGGGAAGCAGAGAATGCAAAGGGCAGCACCGTATTCTGGTCCTGCAAGAGAAACAGAATGGTAAGATTTGGGAGATACAAGCTGCATTAATTATGCCACAGAGACTAGAACAGCAGTGATTTTCCCCCCATTATTATTATTTTATATCAGTAGAATCTATTTAATATATTCAATAATTCTATTATTTCTAAGACCTTCCACAAAAGGGCATTACAATCCGTTTAGTTTATTGCAAACATATATATTTTTTTAAGTGGATTCACTTTATTTATTTTTTGTCTGCGCTGCAGGATTTGTCAGAAGACAAACAGTAAGTTGTGAGTTCCATTTTGCCCAACTACTTTTTTCTTCACACCCTGGAGGATCTGGTGTCTGGAACTGTAGAGACATCATCATGTTACCACCCCTTCTCCTCTCAGGTTGAATCCACTGTGACAGAACACTCATGTCCTTAAGAGGCAAGGCCTAGCAAATAGCCTCTCACAAATCCACTGAACATCACAATGTCCTGTTTGATAAATTCTGTTGCTGCTTCAATTATATTGCTGATTTCAGGTGCTGCTTTATTTGCTCATTTCTGAATCAGGTCTTCCTGCTTTCTTTATATCTTTTTTCAACTCTGTCCCAGTTGATTTGCACATAGTTACTTTGACTGGTAAATCTGAAGAAGATGGCCAGCAGCCTACTGTTGCTGTAAGTTTTCCAACTTTCTGGAACAAAAATCCTGCACAATGGCCAGTGCAATCTGGATAGCTACTGAGTATTGTTCTACCGGAAGTGCCAAACTATGGCCAAACATAGATTCTACCAGCGGTGTCTTCATGTATACTGAGTTAGGTCCAATATGAATCATCATCACTTTCATATTCAGGTGAGAGAGATCCCATCTAGATTGGCCTGGCCTTGGAATCCAGAACCAAGTGAAGAGGACTCAGCTGTCAAAGCGGGGCAAAGAGGGCCTGGGGTTGGAAGAAAGGGTCATAGACGCAGAAGTAAGCACTTCATGAAAACTAAGCAAATGGTATTTCTAGGTAAATCAGTCTTTCTGTGCTGGACTAATTAAAAGAACTTCACAGCTCTCTATCCCCAAGCTTTCTCACCCTCTGGAATTGAGGGCTTTTACTGTTTCCCCCATTATTTTTTTTAATTAAGTAATGAATAGTATTTTATTATTATTATTATTTTTGGCTGCATGGCATGGCATACATGATCTTTTCTCCCTGACCAAGGATTGAACCTGTGCTCCCTGAAGTAGAAGCATGGAGTCTTCACCACTGGACCCCCAAGTAAGTCCCTGAAGAGTATTTTATAGATAAGAAAACTTTAGCCTCAGCAGGATAAATTTGAGGACAGTTCCAATAGCTAGTTTCCCAGAGATGCACTTGAAGTGGTCCTTACAGTTTTTGCAAACTAGAATACCTGATAGTGTTTAATCAGTGCAACACGTCAGGTGCAGTGTAAAGGTACGGGTACTGAAAAAGTAATATTGACCCTAACTATGCATTCACGCACAGGCATTTACAGATTTTTACCCAGTCTTTGAATTAAAAGATAGATTCTCTGAGTCTGATCAATGTCAGCCTCTTGAGATGCACTAAAATGAAATTCAGAAAAAGTTGAATAACTTAAACTACTCTGGAGTTACAGACAACTGACGTAGAAAGCCTCTTAAGCAATGTGAGAGAAGAAAAAAGGGGCAAAAATCTACCTACTAGCTTGGGTTGTAGAACTCATGTTTTTAGGAGTTGGGAGAAAAGAAACTTTGGAGCAGGTGTTTTATGTGACAGATCATTAGATCTGTTATCTAGGTCTGTATTAGATCTGTAGAGTATCTATTGAGATACTACAGATGAGGAAAGATGTTAAGTGTATTTGCTTTGTATCATCAATGGAGATTTTTTGCTGCCTCTGAAAGCTTGCTGTCAAGATTTAATTTAATATTTAATTAATTTCCTCTCTGCCGATCTGTGATTTCCCTTAATGCCATTTCCTTAATGCCATTTCCCTTAATGCCATTTCCTTTTCTAGAGAGATCACAGATTACTGTAAATTATTTGTGTTCAGTGAGGATGGGCATAACAGTAGCAATAATGAGAACAAGAATAGTGACTGGCCATTTATACATAAAATGAATTCTGTTAGAAACACCTATAAATATTGTACCAGCGTTATTAATTGGCTTAATAAGATCAATTGGCATAATAAGATCTAAGTTGTTTATTATAAATAAAATGAATAAAAATTCACTAGTCAGCAATAGATATTAGTATTTTTCTTTTTTAAAAATCTCTTCTTTGCTAGCCCTAAGTGCTTTATTTCTTAGGGGTCTAATATTGACTTCACTAGTCTTAGTGGAGTTACCAGCTTGTGGCTGAATCACGCTCACTCTAGTATTCAGACATGGTTTGACACATCTAAATTAGGGTGAGGAAGATTATTCCAGAATATCGAGGCTCTCTTTTGTCAGGAATGGGGGATGGGGACTTATTCTGAATAAAGAGGAAGTGAAGACTGGAAAGGTTACTTGGTCAACAGAGAGAAAAGATTAGCCTGAAAATAGAAACTGTCATTCCCAACATTCTCAAGCTCAGACTGCATGAACATATGAATACTTGGCACTAAGTAAATGGTTATAAAAAAACACATCTAATTCCTAGTCTGTAATCTACCAGTGACATTAAAAAATAAGATACCACCACTGGTGATGATGTAAGTGTTGTTTTCGAGAAGGGCTGCTAGTACAGCTTATGATAGCATCTTAATAAACAAAATATTAGTTGTGAGTTGTAATGAGGATTAAAACTTAGATTGAGAATCAAGCTTCTCTGCATATATGTATGGATAAGGAAAATCTATTTTTCCTTAAAACACCTGCATTGTATCACTTTAGAGGTAAAGGATGGTTTTCTCCCTTCTTAAATCTCCTCTTGATAAATATATTTTCATTGGAAGATGTTTACACGCACATACACACCTTGGCAAAACAGAAAACATTATAACCAAACTGTGTAAAATAATATCATTCTTATATTCCTATACATCTTTCCCATTTTATATGAATTATCACTCCCTAACTTTCCAAGTTCATTACTATCCTTCTTTGTCCATTTCTTTATAATGTATTGTTATGATCTGAATTATGTCCCCCCCCCCCCCCAAATTCATATGTTGAAACCCTAATTCCTAGTACCTTAGAATGTGAGACTATTTGGAATAGTGTCTTTAAAGAGGTAATTAAGGTTAAAAGAGATCATAAGGGTGGGGCCCTAATCTAATAATACTATGTCCTTATTAGAAGAGGAAGAGACTCCAGGGGTACAGGCACACAAAGAAAAGGCTATGTGAGGACACAGCAAGGAGGTGGCTGTCTTCACGCCAAGGAGAGACACCAATGCTGCCAGCACCTTGACTGTGGTCTTTCAGCTTTCTGAACTCTGAGAAAATAAATTCCTGTTGTTTAAGCTACCATTCTGTGGTATTTTGTTATGGCAGCCCTAGCTGATGTAGGGGAAGAAAGACTTTCTTTCTACCCTCCTAGGTTCAACAGCTGTCTCTATGAAATAAACTGATAAGAGGCAGACTAACAGGGGAAAAGATACATAAGTTTATTAATTTTTAAAATCACATGCACAAGAGCATTACAGAAGAAAAGTGAATACCCCAAAAAAGCAGAAACATGGGAGAGCTTACGTTCAAGAAGAAAACAAATATGTGGTATGTCGGTGGAATTATCTAAAGCTGACTCTGTCTTGAATAAAAGCAAGACTAGACTAGGAACAGTCTAAAATAGACATTGTGAAAAAAACAGGGAAAAGAATTATTTATTTTACATTCCTTTATTCTAATATTTTAATCTACTCTATACTATACTACACTAAATTTTATAAGGTGTGAAAATAAATAAAAGACAACTTCATTTAAAACATTATCAGGAAGTTTAGAAGGGAGAGCTCTCATGCACATACCAGCCTGAATAATCAGAAGGAAGAGAAGCGATTTTTAAAGGGTCTTTTTGTATAGAATTCTTTGTGTAACATTCTCTGGGTTTCAACTTTTTATCCATGATGTCAAGAATGTTGTTTTTCTTCTGGTATGAGGGAGGACATTTTTTACATGGGAATTTCATCTCCTGCTTTTAAGAAAAGGAAGGAATGTCTATTTAGGTCTTCTGGCCATTTTTTAACTGGATTGATTGTTTTTATGGTATTGAGCTCCATGAGCTCTTTGTAGATATTGGAGATTAATCCTTTGTCCATTGTTTCATTTGCAAATATTTTCTCCCATCCTGAAGGTTGTCTTTTCATCTTGTTTATGGTTTCCTTTGCTGTGCAAAAGCTTTTAAGTTTCAATAGGTCCCATTTGTTTATTTTTGTTTTTATTTTCATTACTCTAGGAGGTGGGTCAAAAAAGATCTTGCTGTAGTTTATGTCAAAGAGTGTTTTTCCTGTGTTTTCCTCTAAGAGTTTTATAGTGTCTGATCTTCCATTTAGGTCTTTAATCCATTTGGAGTGTATTTTTGGGTATGGTGTTAGGGAGTGTTCTCATTTCATTCTCTTATATGTAGCTGTCCAGTTTCCCCAGCACCACTTATTGAAGAGGCTGTCTTGTCTCCACTGTATGTTCTTGCCTCCTTTGTCATAAATTATGTGACCATATGTGCATGGGTTTGTCTCTGGGCTTTCTATCCTGTACTATTGATCTATATTTCTGTTTTTGTGCCAGTACCATACTGTCTTGATTACTGTAGCTTTGTAGTATAGTTTGAAGTTGGGAAGCCTTATTCCTCTGGCCTGCTTTTCTTTCTCAAGATTACTTTGACTATTCAGTGTCTTTTGTGTTTCCATACGAATTGTAAAATTTTTTGTTCTAATTCTGTGAAGAATGCCAGTGGTAGTTTGATAGGGATTGCATTGAATCTGTAGCTTGCTTTGGGTAATATAGTCATTTTCACAATATTGATTCTTCCAATCCAAGAACATGGTATATTTCTCCATCTGTTTATGTCATCTTTGATTTCTTTCATCAATGTTTTATAGTTTGAGTACAAGTCTTTTGCCTCCTTAGGTAGGTTTATTCCTAGGTATTTTATTCTTTTTGTTGCGATGGTAAATGGGATTGTTTCCTTAATTTCTCTTTCTGATTTTTTGTTGTTAGTGTATAGGAATGCCAGAAATTTCTGTGCATTAATTTTGTATCCTGCAAGCGGAAGACCTAAATAGATATTTCACAAAAGAAGACATACAAATGGCCAAGAGACACATGAAAAGATGCTAAAAATCACTAATTATTACAGAAATGCAAGTCAAAACTACAATGAGGTATTACCTCACACCAGTCAGAATGGCTATTATCAAAAACTCTAGAAACAATAAATGCTGGAAAGGGTGTGGTGAAAAGGGTACACTCCTGTATTGGTGGTGGGAATGGAAATTGATACAGCCACTATGGAGAACAGTATGGAGGTTCCTTAAAAAACTAAAAATAGAACTACCATACGACCCAGCAATCCCACTACTGGGCATATAACCTGAGAAAACCATAATTCAAAAAGAGACATGTACCACAATGTTCATTGCAGCTCTATTTACAATAACCAGGACATGGAAGCAACCTAAATGTCCACCAACAGATGGATGGATAAAGAAGATGTGGCACATATATACGAGGAATATTACTCAGCCATAAAAAGAAACGAAATTGAGTTATTTATAGTGAGGTGGATGGACCTAGAGTCTGTCATACAGAGTGAAGTAAGTCAGAAAGAGAAAAACAAACACCGTATGCTAACGCATATATATGGAATCTAAAAAAAAAAATGGTACTGATGAATTTAGTGGCAGGGCAGGAATAAAGATGTAGACATAAAGAATGGACTTGAGGACACAGGGTGAGTGGGGAAGCTGGGGCAAAGTGAGAGTAGCATTGATATATATACACTACCAAATGTAAAATAGCTAGTGGGAAGCAGCTGCATAGCACAGGGAGATTGTGCTTTGTGACCTAGAGGGGTGGGATAGGGAGGGTGGGAGGGAGGCTCAAGAGGGAGGGGCTATGGGGATATATGTATGCATATGGCTGATTCACTTTGTTGTCCAACAGAAGCTAACACACTATTGTGAATGAATTATATTCTAATAAAGATCTATTAAAAAAAGAAGCAGAAAAGGAAGATTCCTCCCTGCCCTAGCAACAATGCGCTAACCACCAGTAAGAAACTGCCACAACCTCGAACTCCTGTTCTTCTCCAGTGAAATTTTATTCAAAACAACCTTCCCCAATTTCCTCCTAAAACCTAGTAGAAATTGACCTTTCTTTTGTCTCTTCACACTTGCCAATGATTCACTATAGCTTGCCTGCCCCAGAACTGCAATTCCCTGCTTTCCAGATTACACCCATTTTACTGGTAAAGTAACTGGCTATGTTACTTTTTGAGGTTGACATTAGTCACTTTCAAAGCCCTGCTACTTTCTGTGAGAAATAAAAACATTTCATTTTACTGGGAAGTTATCTTATAGTATAAGATTGCGAATGATGATAAAGAGTAAATAGATCCAATATTCTCTCAGATATATGTGAAATAAGCAAGAAATAAAACAGAAAGGTAGATATGTTTATTCCTTGATAGTTTATATCTTAAAAATCCATTACCATAAGGTAGATGGCCATAGAATCTACGATGATTAAAAACATATATGAATACATTGCTTATCACAGCATTCTGATTTCAGATAAATAGAAATCAGGTGATAATTTCATATCAATCATTCTATTGTCTTTGATATTTTTAAAAAGAACAAATTGTTTGCCTTAATTTCACAGCATTTATGTTACCTATCATTTTAATTGGTTAGGTACTAGGTGATTTTTAAAGTTGTATGTATGTGATATATAGCACTAAAAATAAGTTTACTGTCCATCAGTAAGGGAATGCACTATTACATTTTGATGCAGTCATACACTAGAAACAATGAGAGTTACTTAAATGAAAATGAACAAAAGTAAAAATGAATGTTGACTTAACAAAGAAAAGATAAATATCAAAATTAGAACAATAGTTTTTCACTGGCTATATAAAGAAAGGAAGGGCTTGTCGTATGAGCCTGTTACAGCTTCCACATTTATTTCTAAACAAAAACGACACTTGCAGCAACTATTGTGAAGTATTTACACCTGACAAATCTAGATAAATGGTGCTCTATATTTTATGTACTTTTATGCATGTTTGAAATATTATATGATTAAATTCTTTTTAAAATGACAATTTTGTATTTCAAAGTTTTCTTTGAAAATTTCCTGCTCAAATTGAATTTTAAAGAATCTAGTAATGATTTTTCAGTGTGAAAATGATTTTATACCAACTCCATTAGATAAACAATAGATATTCCTAGATCCATCTGCACCAAGCCTTTCCTTTTATGTGTGCAGAGATTCTTGGCTAGCTTTATCTTTGTCTCTGGGGGATGTATAATATCATTCTAAATTAGAAAAAAATGTACCCATGTACAATGTATACGTCTTCCATATAGCACTATCTTAAAATGTGTTAATCGAAATATAATGTATATACAAAAATGCACAAATTATAAGTATATAGTTCAATTAATTTGCACATAGGGAGAACACTTAAGTAACACCTACACAGGTCATAGAACAGTACTTCAAAAATGTTTTCCCGCCTCTCCTTCTAAATAACCATTACCTTTATTTCTAATAGCTTAGATAGTTTTGTCTGGTTGTGTGTGTGTGTATGCATTGTGCATGGTGGGGGTTGCTGTGTATGTATGTATGTGCATGCAAGTATGTGAGGGTCTCCTTTAGCCCACTTATGGGTTGATGAGATTCATTAGGGATGTTGCTTATAGCAATAGTTCATTAATTTACTTTGATTTATAATTTCATGTTACAGGAATATATTACAATTGATTTATTCATTACATTGTTGATAGATATTTGATTTGCTTCCAGTTTAGAACAAGTACAGATAAAGCTCCCATGTGTATTTTTGTTTTGTCTCTTGATGAACATATTGATATTCTGCATTTCTATTTGGTACATATAATTGGATAAAATTGTTGGTGCATGGGTGTCAACAATAGATAGTGCCAGTTTTCCATTTTTACCTGCCACATTGTAGTTCCGTCAGTGATATATTTTATTGTCAATCCTGTTAATTGTAGCGACCTGGTGGGTGTGTAGTGTTATCTTGTTTATTTATTTTTCCTCATGGTAACTATGTCTTGTATTGCCCTTGTGATTAATGGGAACATTTTCATACAGTAATTGGCCATTCGGATGTCCTTTTTATTTAAGTGCCTCATCAACCATCCTGTCAATTGCTTATGAGATTCTCTGTATTTTCCTATTGATTTGTGGGACTTTATATATTTTTCTAGAAATGAGTTTTTGTCAGTTATATGTTTTGCAAATATTGTTTCTCAGCTTGTGACTTGAATATTTACTCTAATATATATAGTATTATATTAACTAGTACATTATTATATATGTGTGTGTGTGTATGTTTAACAAATTGACAAAACACTATTTATTGAACAGACCATCCTTTCCCTATTGTCATATATCAAGTGTCCATATATGTGTGAGTGTGTTCCTGGACTCCCAAATCTGTACCATTGATTTTTTTGCTTATCCTTAATCCAAAACATAGCTTCCTAATTTATTTTCCAATAAATGTGATCGTCATTAGAATAATCACCAACTCTTTAATTCTTTTTAATTAAATTGCTTTTGTATTACTTATACTTCAAATTTTAATATGTATTTTACAATATCCACAAAAAAACCCGATTGTAATTTTGTTTGTGATTGTGTTGCATGTTTAGAATGATCTGAGCAGATTAACATTCAACAATACTGAATCATTGATTGCAGGAATAGGATATCATCCTGCATTTATTTAGTTCTTTTCAAATGTACATAAATAAGTTTTAAAGTCTTTAATGTAAAGGACTTGTACATTTAATATGGATATATTTCATGCTTTTTGATTTCGCTGTTGATGCTACCATTTTCTTTCCATATGGCTTATATCTGGTATATAGATATTCAATCAATTGTTGCACATTTGTCTTATATTCAGAAAACTTGATAAGTTTATTTTATAAGTATAATGGTATATCAGCAACTTACTGAATTATTCATCAATATTATATTTCTCAATAATAATAGCTTTATGCTTTCTTCTAATGTTTGCCTTATTCCAAGAGTTCTAAAAAATAAGTCTACTAGAATTAACAACAGGCTTCCTTGCCTTCTTCCTTTGTTCAGAGAGAAAACTTTAAAAACTTGTTTTCAATTTTATTGTAATTTTTTTGCTGGAGTTCGTAAATATACTTTATCAGGTTATGGAAATTCTTTTCTATTACTAGTTTATTAAGATTGGTAACTAATTTTACCTGATGCTTTCATTGGTATTTAATGTTACAATCACGTATGTTTTCTCCTGATTCAGTCATAATGGAATTATACTGACAGAGTTTTGAATTGCAAAGGACTCCTCATTCTTGGACAAAACTCAATGTGTCCATGATGAATTGTTGTTCATATATATTGTTCAAAATATTTTATTTAGGATTTAGGCGTACTCATTTAAGTGAGAGATTGACCTGACTTTAGCAAGTATTTCTTCTTTTTCTGATCTTGGCAGAGTTTGTGTAGGATTTATGTTCTGTTTTTCACTGTAAGTTTCAAAGAATTCATCAGAGAAATTCATTGGTCTTCCTGTGGAAATTTAATCAGATATTCAATTTATTCATTGGTTATAGGACTATATAAAACCTCTGTTCTCTTTTTTAATCACTTTTAATGAGTTGTATGTTGCTTTTTTTAAGGCTTTTCAATTTACTGAGATACCCTACTCAAAAGCTGCTTATCTTCTTTAGATCTGAATGTGACAAAATTGAAAGAGCAATAAAGTAGAGCTATATCCAGCGTTAATCCTAAGAAATCCTTTTTATCCAATTCCTTTAAAATTCTCCACAATTAGTTTTTTCTGTGTTGTTGTATTTATGCCTCATCATTTAAGTATGATTTAATGTGTGTAAAAATGCCTGTATAAATGATGATCATTATTTCTAGGTTATCAAGGCAAATTGCTAGTAATTTACAGGTGTTGGACCTATGGTTTTGACTCCTGCTTTTACCTAAACTGATTAACACTTTGACAGAAAAAAAGTAAAATAATGATATATTTATTGCAAAAATAAGAAATAATATTTAAAATTAATTTTTCAATTAGTTGGAGTGATAATGCAGCTGTTTGCTTGCATATCACAGAAAACATGAGATGAAGGATGTCATCTGTACATTTTAGGTTAACATCAAAGAGGAATCCTATGAAATATTAACAGGAACAGAATTAAAGTATGTATAGGTAATTTTTAAAGATTCTAATGTTCCCTGTAAAACTAATAATTGGATAGACATCAGCATTATTACTTCCCCAACATTAAAATTTTTTAAATGATTCAAAATTTAAATACAGTAACTTATGAAGTAACTAGGTCCCATTATGACTGACCACTGAAGGGTAAATTGCATGAGGCACAATTACATGAGCCCAAGTGCCAGCTTATTCCCACTACTTCCCTCAAAGCAATTTTTACAGGGAATACTAGTTACACGTATAAGCTATTGATACATATTTTTCTTTTGACCGATCATTTAATTGTAGAGAAGGACACTATTAATCCTCATTTATAATATAAAATAAAAGCAGAGTGAAAATCTAATATCTTTATTCAGAATATGGAAACAGCAATATTCCTTGAAATATTAAGGAAAATATAAAGTACACCTAGGTTTCACCACAATTACAAGTTGCATCAGTAAATGTAATTGCTCTGTATTACAGCAATTACTTTAAACTGTTTAGCCTTCTGTCCATAGGAGGGTTTTGTTTTTCTAATAGTATCAGGCCATTAAATGTGCTGACCAGTGTTATCATTGAATTTTCCTTTCCTCCTAAATCTCATGACAATGAAAGCATTTGTGCAGAGTCTATACAAAGTCACTAGGCTGGAGCTTGTCACCCAGTAATAGACTCTGTCATTTATGAGTTCCCACTTTATGTCACTCCTGAATGCTTTCACCTGAACCATTACTGAGCAACCTGAAATGTGGGGATAAATCTGCCACTGTGTTCTGCATACAATGACAGATCATCTGAGGGTGAAAGAGTCTCAGTGAGAAGAGAGCCATTTCTATCACACCTCCCCTCTGCCTATGTATATGCATGCCTGAGCAGGACAAAACTCTGCTTTTTTTACAGTGTTATTTATTGGAAGCTGTTACTCCGTTGCATTTTTCACTCACAATTTGACACTTCCTCCTACAATGTAGTTGCTGCAGCGAACACATCTTTTCTGTTGTAACTGCTGTCAGTAAAGGAGAGTTAATTTCCTTCTTGCTGATTCTCAATTTGAGCATCTATGTGCCAGGCATTCTGCCTGCAGTTTGCATTCATTATTTCATTTAGTTCTCATGGCAGCCCTATGGAATGGATATTATTGCCTCCCTTTTAAAAAATGTCCAGGTCACAAACATAGTAAGTGGTGCAATAACTATTCAACCTTGATTTCCTCTGATTCCAAACTCTCTGCCCTTTGAATGGGCTGCGTCTCTAGTGTTTGTGCACATAATGTATTATTAGCATTGCATTTAAAAAATGTTTTTAAGTCATTAAATATACATACAACTGCTGCATATAACTTAGATGTACAATTAAATCATCATGATAAACCAAACAATATATTCAGAAGTCAGGGTAATACCTTAAAAGCCCCTGTTTGTTCCCTGTCAACATCATTCCCTCGGGAGTAATAACCACTTATTCCAAGTTATGTGTTATTAAATCTCTCTTTTTCTTTAGAATTTTACTATCCATGTAAGATATATAATACGTATGTATATATATTTAGTTAGTTCGTTCATTCATTTCTAGTGCATTTGTCAATTTATATAAATGAAATTAGTATATATTCTTTTGCAGCTTGCTATTCTCAGTTAATGTTATGCTTTTGAGATTCACCCAATCTGATTCATGCAGCTGCAGTCTATTCCATGGTTGATGGACATCTGGGTAGTTTTCGGTGTTTTACTCTTATGAACAGGGCTGCAAGGAAAATTCTGGTTTCATGTCTGCAGAAGCATATGTGTAGGATTGTCTCTAGGATGTATACCGAGTAGTGAGATTGCTGGGTCATAAAACATGCACTTGTCAACTGTATTAAATAACGTCAAATTATTTTCCAAAGTGGCTGCAGCAATTTGCTGTAAGACGAGCAGTTGCTAGGTAGTTAATAAATGTGCCCCTTACTCATATCTTTGGCAATAATTGGTTTTGTCCAACTTTGGAATGTTTTCCAAATTGGTCACTGTGGTTTTGATTCACATTTCTCTGCTCTCTAATGTCCCTTTATTATTCATGTTTTATCTGTGAAATCTTTGTTCATATATTTTTACCATTTTAAAACTTTGTTAGTGGTCTTTCTCTTACACACACACACACACAATTTACTCACTTATATATCATAACTATTCTCTTAGAACACTAATTCTTTGTGAGTTATATTTGTGGAAAGTATTTTCCACTTTGGCTTATCATTTCTTTTCTCTAGACCAACAGAAGTTCTTAAATTTATAATGTTCTTCTTTTTTATAACTTGTGAATATTAAGAAATTATTCCCTACCCAAAGCCATAAACTTATTCTCTTATATCATCTTCAAAAACTATATATAAATTTCACTTATGCATTTAAGCCAATGACATATCTGGAATCAGCTGTTGTTTGTGTTGTAAGATAAGCATTCATCTCCTTTTTACATAATGATAATTATTTTTGTATACCCATTTATTTATTAGTCCACCTTATCCCCCAAGAATGTATAAGCTCTGTGATAAATTTGATTACCACATATAAATGACTATATTTCTATTTGGGTTGAGATTTCAATTATATAAATACACAGATCAGTTTGGAAAGTATAATTGAAGAAACACACAAAAAATGTTAAGCTCCTAAAAATGAAAAGTAGTAAAGCAAAAATACAAAGACAGGGCTTCCCTGGTGGCGCAGTGGTTGGGTGTCCGCCTGTCGATGTGGGGGACGCGGGTTCGTGTCCCGGTCCGGGAGGATCCCACGTGCCGCAGAGCGGCTGGGCCCATGGGCCATAGCCGCTGGGCCTGCGCGTCCAGAGCCTGTGCTCCGCAACGGGAGAGGCCGCGGCAGTGAGAGGCCCGCTTACCGCAAAAAAAAAAAAAAATATATATATATATATACAAAGACAATGCAAGAATATATATTAAAAGATAATATATAATGAACCATTTGTTTTTTCCCCAGAAATTTGCAACCTTTAGCCAGTCTATAAAAATAATATTTCTATCAATTTTATAGGTCTTCTCTAAGGTTTTAAGGTTTTATTTTTCCAGTAAAGACCATTTTGTTATATTTGATAAAATGTACTTTTTATATTACTTCTGGTATATGTCATTAAATTTTTTTGCACAGTCTCAATATTAAGCTAAAAGTTTACTTTCCTAATTTACTAAGATTTTCTAATCATAAGATGGTATATAATTGTATTGCCCCTTTTTCTGCAGGTATTGTCACAGCCATATAGCTTCCTTTCTTTAATTTGTTAATGTTTAAAAACATATTGATCAGTTTTCTGTTGTTAACTTAATCTAGGGGCTACCCTGGTGGCTCAGAGGTTGAGAACCCACCTGCCAATGCAGGGGATACCGGTTTGGGCCCTGCTCAGGGAAGATCCCACATGCCACAGAGCAGCTAAGCCCGTGCACCACAACTGCTGAGTCTGTGCTCTGGAGCCCGGGAGCCACAACTGCTGAAGCCCACCAGCCACAACTACTGAAGCCTATGTGCCTAGAGCCCGTGCTCTGAAACAAGAGGCCACCCAGTTAGAAGCCCGGGCACCGCAACGGAGAGTAGCCCCTGCTCACTGTAACTAGAGAACGCCCGTGCGCAGCAACGAAGACTCAACACAGGCAAAAATAAATAAATAAATAAATAAACAAAAATAAATTTTAAAAAAATTAATCTAGAATTTCTGGGAAACAAACAAATGGTTCATTATGTATTATCTTTTAACATATATTATTTTATTGTCTTTATATTTTTGCTTTTACTACTTTTCATTTTTAGGAGCTTAACATTTTTTTTGTTTCTTCAACTCTCTGCAAGTATATGTGTGAGACACGACTTATCTCTAGATGAATGTTTAGGGAAAAAAATATATTCTAGGGGCTTCCCTGGTGGCGCAGTGGTTGAGAGTCCACCTGCCGATGCAGGGGACGCGGGTTCGTGTCCTGGTCCGGGAAGATCCCACATGCCGCGGAGCGGCTGGGCCGTGCGCCACGGCCGCTGAACCTGCGCGTCCCAAGCCTGTGCTCCGCAACGGGAGAGGCCACAGCAGTGAGAGGCCCGCGTACTGCAAAAAAAAACCCCAAAACATCTGACCATTAACTTCTGGAAAATGGTTCTTGCCCTTGGGGTGGGTGTGTGTGTGTTGTGTACCACGGTAGCTTTCATCTTTAATAGTGAATAGGTGCATAAACTTTGATTGTATATCCCATAATAGCATAGCTACAAATTTACTAAGAATGTTTAAGAGTTAATGTTTTACCTGAGAATGGAAATTAAAGTTTATGTAAATCCCTCTATTAGAGTGTGGCTAAGAATAAGCTCTCAAAAAATGGTGATTTTTATTTCATACAATGGTTAGGTTTTTTAAAATAAGAATATTTTGAAATACCTCTAAACTGATGTTTTTCTCTGGGAATATTTTGTTTTTATTTCTCTGAGAGCTTTGCCCTCATTTAGAACTTTTATGTTAGTGTTCCAGGGAAAATTATGCCAGTTGCACCTCAAATAAAAGGAAGAAAATTAACCTTTTTTTTTTAAAGTAGGGAATGAAATTGAGAACTGAGGAGAAGGTAAATCTTATTTCCCTGAGGAAACTAATGCCCACCTACTAAGGATAAGTCCCAGGGAGAAGGAAGTGGTCAAATACAGATACAGTCAACCCTTCATATCTGTGGGCTCTGCATCCATGAATTCAAGCAACCACTGATTGAAAATATTTTTTAAAATTCTAGAAAGTTCCAAAAAGCAAAATTTGAATTTGCTGCACACTGGACCATTTACCTAGCATTTACATTGTATTAGGTATTATAAATAACCTAGAGAAACCATTTTATACAAGGGACTAGAGCATCTGTGGATTTTGATATCTGGTGGGGGGGGTCCTAGAACAAATCCCTCCTGGATAACGAGGGATCATAGTACATGATGTAGACTAAGGTAAAATTTCAAAAGAGTGAATGCTTCCCCTACTAGACCTTTAAAACTCTTCAGGGAAATGATGAGCCAATATATGTATGTTATGTTGATAATAAAAACTAAAAATAATGGCAAAGCATGTGTAGAAGTAAATCACTTGAACTGGCTGTATGTCATGTTTAGAAAGTGACCTAGTATGTTTAGGAAGATAAGCAATCAGAAATAAGAACCTTCTACCCTCCCCAAACTCACCCTATTTTTTTTATATTTTAATTTTTTTAATTTCAAATTGAGTTATAAATGACATAACATTACATTTTATGTGTACAACATAATGATTCAATATTTGTATACACTTTGATATGATCACTAAGTCCAGTTAACATCACCTTACATAGTTACACTTTTTTTCTTGTGATGAGAACTTTAAGATCAACTTTCTTAGCAACTTTCAAATATGCACTATGGTATTATTAACTGTAGTCACCATATTGTACATTATATTCCCATGACATTTTATGACTGGAAGTTTGTACCTTTTGACCCCCTTCACCCATTTCTTCTACCCCCATCCCTTTCCAATCACCAAGCTATTCTCAGTATCTATGAGTTTGGTTGTTTTGTTTTTGTTTTATATTCTACGTATAACTGAGATCATTTGGTATTTGTCTTTCTGACTTATTTTACATAGCATAATACCTTTGCGGTCCATCCACGTTGTCACAAATGGCAAGATTTCATTCTTTTTTTATGACTGAATGTATTCCATTGCGTATATATATCCATTCATCTGTAGATGAACACAGGTTGCTTCCATAACTTGGCTATTGTAAATAAAGCCACAATAAACATTTGCATGTGCACATCTTTTTGAATTAATGTTTTTGTTTTCTTGGGGTAAATACCCATAAGTGAAATTGCTAGATTATATGTTAGGTCTATTTTTAGTTTTTTTGAGGAAACACCTTACTGTTTTTTATAGTGGCTGCACCAATTTACAATACCACAAACAGTATGTGATGGTTCCTTTTTCTATACCTCCTTGCCAACACTTGTTGGATGTGCAGCCTCAGCGGCCATTGCTCACGGGCCCAGCTGCTCTGCAGCATGTGGGATCTTCCCGGACCGGGGCAGGAACCCGTGTCCCCTGCATCGGCAGACAGACTCTCAACCACTGTGCCACCAGGGAAGCCCTCTCATTGTGGTTTTGATTTACATTTCCTTGATGATTAGTGATGTTGAGCATGTTTTTCATGTTGCTGTTGGACATCTGTATGTCATCTTTAGAAAACTGTCTATTCAGGTCTCCTGCCGTTTTTTTTAATCCTTTTATTTGTATAAGTTCTTTGTATATTTCAGGTATTAACCCCTTATAGAATATATTGTTCACAAATATCTTCTCCTATTCAGTAGGGGGGCTTTTAATTTTGTTCAGTTTCCTTTACTGTACAAAAGTTTCCTAGTTTGACATGGCCCATGTCTTTATTTTTGCTTTTGTCCCTTGGCAGAGGAGACAAATCCAAAAAAAATTATTGCTAAGATCAGTGTCAAAGAGCATACTGCCTAGGTTTTCTACAGGAGTTTTAAGGTTTCAGGTCTTACATTATCTTTTTAATCTATTTTGAGTTTATTTTTGTAAACGCTGTGAGAAACTAGTCTAGCTTGATTATTTTGCATGTAGCTGTTCATTTTCCCAGCACCATTAATTGAAATGTCCGTCTTTTCCCCATTGTATAATCTTGCCTCCTTTGTTGTAAATTAATTGACCATAAAAGTATGGGCTTATTTCTAAACCCTCTATTCTGTTCCTTTTTTGTCACTACCCTACTGTTTTGATTACTGGAGATTTTTAATATAGTTTGAAATTGGGGAGCAGATTTGTTCTTAAGATTGCTTTGGCTTTTTGGGGTCTCCTGTGTTTGTATATAAATCTTAGAATTCTAGTTCTGTGAGAAATGCCTTTGGTATTTTGATAGGGATTGCACTGAATTTGTAGATTGCCTTGAGGAGTATCTTACCCGTATTCTTTTAATCCGTGAGTACAGTATATCTTTACATTTGTTTGTGTCATCTCTAATTTCTTTCACCAGTATCAGTTTTCCAAGTACAAGTATTTTACCTCTTTGGTTAGATTTATTCCTAGGTATTTTATTCTTCTTGATGCAATTGTAAATGGGATTGTTTTCTCAATTTCTCTGATAGTTTGTTGTTAGTATATAAAATGCAACAGATTTTTGCATTATTAACTTTGTACTCTGCAACTTTACTGAATTTGAGTTCTAGCAGTTTTGGGATGGAGACTTTAGGGTTTTCTATATATATAAAATCATGTTGTTCACAGATTACAGTTTTACTTCCCTTTTCCAATTTTTATTTCTTTTTCCTAGGATGCATTTTATGTCTTTTCCTTGCCGAGTTGCTCTGGCTAAGACTTCCAATACTATGTTGAATAAAAGTGGCAAGAACGGCCGTCCTTGTCTTGTTCCTGACCTTAGAGAAAATGCTTTCAGGTTTTCCCTGTCGAATGTGATGTGAGCTGTGAGAATGACATATGTGGCTTTTGTTATGCTGAGGTGTGTTTCCTCTACACCCACCTTGTTGAGAGTTCTTACCATAAATGAAGTATTTTTTCAAACTTTTTCTGCATCTATTGAGATGATCATATAAATTTTATTCAGTTTGTGAATGTGATATATCAGGTTGATTTGCACATATTGAACCTTCCTTGTCTCTCTGGGATAAATTCTACTTGAACACGTTGTGGATGATCCTTTTAATGTATTGTTGAATTCAGTTTACTAATATTTTGTTGAAGATTTTTGCATCTTTGTTCATCAGGGATATTGGCGTGTAATATGTGTGGGTGGGTGGTGTCTGGTTTTGGGATGAGCATTATGCTGTCCTAGTAGAATGAGTTTGGAAGGATTCCTTCTTAGATTATTTTGGAATAGTTTGAGAGAGACAGGTATTAACTTTTCTTTAAATGTTTTGTAGAATTCACCTGTGAAGTCATCTGGTCCTGGACTTTGGTTTGGGAGTTTTTTTGTTTGTTTGTTTTAACTGGTTCAATTTCATTACTGGTAAATTTGTTTATATTTACTATTTCTTCCTGATTCACTTTTGGGAGATTTTATGTTTCTAGGAATGTATCTATTTCTTCTAGGTTGTTCATTTAATTAGCATATAATTGTTCTTAGTAATCTCTTATCATTTGTTTTTCTGTAGTGTTGTAACTTATTTCTGATTTTAGTTAAACCTCTTTTTTTCTTAATGGGTTTTGATAAAGCTTTATTAATTTTTCCAAAGTAACAGTTCTTAGTTTTTTGTTTTGTTTTGTTTTTTTCTGCGGTACGCGGGCCTCTCACTGTTGTGGCCTCTCCCATTGCGGAGCACAGGTTCCGGACGCGCAGGCTCAGCGGCCATGGCTCACGGGCCCAGCCGCTCCACGGCATGTGGGATCTTCCTGACCGGGGCACGAACCCGTGTCCCCTGCATCGGCAGGCGGACTCTCAACCACTGCGCCACCAGGGAAGCCCAACAGTTCTTAGTTTTAATTTTTTCTCTATCAGATCTCTATCTGATCTTTATTTCTTTCCTTCTTCTAACATTGGGTTTTATTTGTCCTTTTTCTAGTTTCTTTAGAGGTAAAATAGTTTCAGATTTTTGTTTCCTGAGGTATGCTTGTATCACTATAAACTTCCCTCTTAGAACTGCTTTTGCTGTGTCCCATAGGTTTTGGATTGTTGTGGTTTTTTCTTCATTTGTCTCCAGGTATTTATTAACTTTTGTTTCTTCAGTGACCCATTGGTTCTTTAGTAGCATGTTGTTTAGATACCATATGTTTGTGTTTTTTGCAGTTTTTATCCATGTAGTTAATATGTAGTCTAATATTGTTGTAGTTAGAAGATATGCTTGACATTTCAATCTTCTTAAATTTATTGAGACATATCTTGTAGCCTAACATATGATCTATCCTGAATAATGTTCCATGTGCACTTGAACATAATGTGTATTCTCCTGTCTTTGGTGAAACATACGTATTAATTTTACCTATTAATTGTATATTTATATCTGACCTACTACCTCATTTAAGGCCAATGTTTCCTCACTGATTTCTTTTTTGTCTGCATGATCTGTCCATTGATGTAAGTAAGATGTTAAAGCCCCTTACTATCACTGTATTGTCAATTTCTCCCTTTATGTTCGATTCTAAATGCCAGAAGTGAAGAATGCACTGAGCACTAGACAGAGGTAAATAAGATGATACAGCAACAGTTCTGTGAAATTATTGAAATAGTGATGGTTTGAGTAGTGTGCTTTCAGGCCTACAAAATTCCTATAGAGTAGATTCTGTCAAAGGCCTTTAGTATTAGTGGTAAGGGAACTAACTAAATCTGCCACCAGAGAAAATTAAGCTTGCCTTTGTCATAACTCTGTGTGGGGCAACAATTCTCGCAAGAAATCAAAAGAGTAGCCCTGCAACTTTGATGTGTTTGAACATGAATTTACACTATGCTCATAATATGGGGATATTCTAAGCTGAGAAAGTAGCAATTAAAAAATGATCCTGGTGTCATGAAAATCCTAGGGAGTCTAGAAATCAAATGCAAAATTTCTCTGGAGGGACACATTGGTCCATGTAGGATTTATAAAGGGGAAAATCAAAAGAGACCAGATTAAGATGAGCTCACAAGCTCAAAATCAGAAATTACAAAGTTCATAGTAAGTGAAAGTCATCAGTCACAAGCACCAGGAGAACTCAAGCTATTGGATTTAAAACCTCAATTAAAACCCAAGAGCATGAGATCATGGGATGACAGAAAAACTGCACACACATGTATACATACGTATAGCCTAAATGTCTAAAAGGATTAAAGAGATAGCAGTGCCTTCTGCTTACATGCAGTAAGCTTGGGAAGACAGAACCTTAATTTAGCAGTGGGGAAATTTAAGAATGAAGTAAACCTATCCCCATAGAGCTTCCAGAAGCCATACTAATTGGTGGCAGTAAACTCTGAAAGGTAAAGGAAGGTGACCTTTACAGCAGGTGGACTGGTTGAAAGTCTAATTGAGAAGAAATTATACCCAAGTATCCTCCCCCCATTCCAAGCAGGCAGGAGATTGTAACTTCCCTACTTAAGAGAAGATTCAGAATTATACTCTAGAGTGTAAAATATAAATTATCTTTCTTGGAGGAAAAGTTGAAGCTTGGGGGACGATCACATGAGGATTAAGGAACACCCAAGGGCTTTTTCTGCTATTGGTATTCTAACTGGGACAAAGGTGTTCACACTTAAGGCAGGAGACGGACATTATCTTCTCTACAATATATGGGAAGTCCAAGCAAATGAAAAAATAAATAAATAAAAAGTATTATCACCAGCGATTTCTACAATAAGTGCCAGCAAGATCAATCTACAGTAAGGATAGAGAGGCCAAGTATTCCCACACACCTGTTAGTTGACCTTGCTTTTTAGTATCCCTATCTTATACATAAGATGATTGATCAAGATCACCAGGAAACAAAATAATATGAAAACAAACCAAAGCAACTTGAGAGAATCAATTTATTTATGGGGAAGAAATACTACTATTATCCTTAAAGATATGAGAGAATACTGCATCCTTCTAAAGTCAGATGTAATATACCTTTATATTAATTTATAATACATATATATGGAATAAATATATATATATGTGTGTGTATATATATATATATATATATACACTTCTGATACAATGCTGAATAGAAAGGAGACAGTCTTGTTCCTGAGCTCAAGGGGAAAGTATTCGATCTTCCATCGTAAGGAAGATATTTGTTGTAGCCTTATCAAATATGCTCTATATCAGGACAAGGATGTCTCTGTGGCAGCCAGGGGAGTGCTCCACTCAGAACTCTCTTCAAGAGAGAATCTGTGTTGGAAAGAGTAAAGTTACTTGAGAGCCTCCAATTGCCATAACTTAAGGATCTTCCAGAACATTTTATCAAACCACACTCTTCCCAGACTACTCCCAGCCAATGACTGAACATGGTTCAGGTACTTGAGCTATGATACATATTCCTGCCTAATATGTGATTCCTTAAATGGGACATCTTTGTCCTGAGGCTCTGATCATCCTGGCCAATACTTTGTCAGAGCTGCATTACAGGCTGAAGCTCTTTCTATCCCTCCTTTTCTTCTCTCCCTGCGTTTAGGTTTGAGGGTCCATTTTTCTCTATGCTCCATTTTTCCACTACTGCTCCATTTTTCTCTATGCTCCCCAGTGTAGAATTCTATACCTAGTTAAATACCATTTAAAATGGAAAGAAAATAAATATTTTATAACATGAAATATGAGATAATTATCTCCAGGAGATCCATACTAAAAAATGTTAAATGTTGTTCTTCAGACAAAAAGAAAGTAACAACCAAATGGAAATAGGGATCTACACAAAAGAATAAAGAATACTTGGAATAAACATGGGTCAGAAAATAGACTCTGCTTAAATTATACTAATTTAGAGTTGTTTTTATGGTCCATCTTATTAATTACCTTAGTTAATTACTATGTACACTTGAGAGGAATATTTAAGCTTCAGTGGTAAGTTGTATTTGTCCTTTAGATGTCAGTTAGGTCAATTAGATCCACAGAACTTAAGTTGGTTGATAGTACTGATCAAATATCTGTATCTTTACTCATTTTTTTACACTTTCTCTATCAATTACTAAGAGAGTATTATTGAAATATTTAACATTTATTATGGATTTGTCTACTATTTTTAGCTTTGTCAATTTTTCTTCAAGTATCTTATAGCTCTGTTAGTGGGTAAACACTTAGGATTGTTAGATCTTCTTGAATAATTGATCCTCCTTTAATTATAAAATACCCTTTTTAACTCTGGTAATACATTTGACTTGAAATCTACCTTGTCAGGTATTATTATAGCCACTACAGCCTACTTTAGCTTAGTGTTTTCATAGTATGTAATTTTCAACATTTTAGTTTCAGCCACTATGTCTTTTTTTTTTAATGTGTTTCTTATAAGCAACATATAATGTGGTCTTACTTCATCATCTGGTCTGACAATCTTTGCCTTTTCATGAAGAATCTTAATTCAAACATATAAAATTAATAATAGATTTGTCTGGGTTAAGACTCCTGTCTTGGTATTTGGTTTTAATTTATCCCATTTGTTTTTGTTTTTGATTTTTTTTTGTTCATCCTCTTGAACAATTTTATACAGGTTTCCTGGTTAAATATTTTATTCTTCTTCATTAACAATCTTGTCTCTTATTTTCCTGGCAATACCTTTTTTTAAAAAAAAAATTTAATTTTTTACACAATTTTTAAAAGTTACTTTCCATTTACAGTTATTACAAAATATTGGCTATATTCCCCGTGTTGTACAATACCTCTTTGATCCTATCTTACACCCAATAGTTTGTACCTCCCACTACCCTATCCCTACATTACCCTTCACCTCTCCCACTGGTAACCACTAGTTTATTCTCTTTATCTGTGAGTCTGCTTATTTTTTTAATATTCACCAGTTTGTTGTATCTTTTAGATTCCACATATAAGTCATCTCATACCATATTTGTCTCTCTGTCTCACTTGTTTTACTTAGCATAATGCTCTCCAAGTCCATCCATGTTGCTGCAAATGACAAAATTCTGATCATTTTTATGGCTCAGTAGTATTCCATTGTGTGTATATATATATACCATATCTTCTTTATCCATTCATCTGTTGATGGACACTTAGGCTGCTACCATATCTTGGCAATTGTAAATAATGCTGCTATGAACATTGGGGTACATGTATCTCTTCAAATTAGTGTTTTTGTTTTTATTTCTTTGGTTTTTGTCCTCTGCCTATTTGTGGTGAGGGTACCCTTTATTGACTTATTATCTATATATTTTTGAGTTTGCTATGCTAGAGATATTAATATATAATAATATGATATTTCATAATCATATTACAAAACATCAAATCATATCACAGTAAAATATATTTACTTCCCTTCAAATATTTGTGGACATCTTATATTTTACTTCCTTCTGTATTATAAACCCGCTAACATATTTTACTCTGAAGAGTCACTAGGTTTTTAACAATTTAAAATATCTAAATATAAAAATACAAATACTAAAACAATGATGTTCTGTTATTTCCCTAGAGATATTCTTTTTCTGGGTCTTCATCACATATATAAATCTGGCTTTTTATCTGTTAGTTTTCCATTCCACTTGAAGAATTTAGTTTAACCATTTATTATAGTGCATTTACTAGATGCAAATACTTTCAGGCTTTGTCTGGAAATGTCCTTTAAAATCCATTAAAATTTAAGCAATATTTTTACTGAATATAAAAGTGTAGCTAAAAATTAGTATTTATTTTCTATTTATTTATGTTTTATTTTTTATTTATTTATGTTTTCCCTGATGGGATGTTGACATCATTAGTCACTCGTTTTGTTGTTCTACTATATGTAATGAGTATTTTTAGCCTTGTCCCTTAAGATTTATCCTTTTTTGGTTTTAAATAATTAATTTATAACATGCTGGGTGTGGTTTTATTTGTATATTAATTGCTTGGAGTTTTGCTGAATTTCTTGCACATATACAATAATATCTTTCATCAATCTGGAAATCCCCAACTCTTTATTTCTTCAAAAAGTTCTTCTGATATATCCTATCTTTCCTCTCCTTCTTGGATACTAGTTAGATACTAGATACAAGTTTTTCATTTGCTAATGTAACACATATCAGCCATGCTCTATTCTTCTTTGTTTCTCACTCTTTTTTCTCTTTCTGTTCCACTTTGACTAGTTATTTTCAACCTGTCTTCAAGTTTTCTGGCCTTCCTATTTCAAATCCAGTCTGAAGTTAAGGCTATCTAGTGGAAAATATTCAAAATGAAACACAGAGAGGAAAGAATAAGGCAGCACAGAACAAGTGCAAAGTGGTGAAAAAGTTTAGCCTGCATACAATTTGATTTATAGGGGAAAAGGAGAGAAGAAAATGGAGTAGAAGTAATATCTGAAGATATATTCACCATGAATTTTCTAAAACTGAAGAAAGATACCAAAACACAGATTCATAAAGCATTGTGAACACCAAGTAGTATAAATGAAAATAAAATGACATCTATAAACATCATAGTAAAATATTTGGGAAAAACAGGGAAAATATTCAAGAAAACAATTTTTTAAAGACAGTATTTTAAATTAAGAACCAGTAAAACTGACATCTGACTTCTCAGCAAAATCAGTGGAATCCAGAAGACAGTGGAATTATATCATTAAAGCAGTGCAATAAATATAAAATTCTACAAGTAGTAATCTTCAAAAATTAAGATATTTTATAATACTTTAAAACAAACAAAAATAAAAGTAATGTTTCATCAGCATTCCTATACTACAACACAATTCTGTAGAGTGAAGGAAAAATGATCCCAGTCAGATATGGGGATTAAGGGGAAAAAAGTGTACTTGACAAGGAATTGAATGTCAGGGTAGACAAGTTTGAAATTTTTAAATTAATGTGCCAAGTAGATGAATGGGTTGATAAAATGAATTTAAAGCAGACAAAGATAAATTAACAGAGAACTAATATACAAAGAAGATAGCTGTATAAAGGGAATAGAAACAATTATTCTACTACTTTATATTTTTAACTATCCCAACTTTAAAAAGTGATGAGATTATGTGAATTGAAAGGGACCGTTCGTTTTCAGGGAAGTGAAATGTTGAGGAGCAATGTCCAGGCTGCCAGTATTTTGTTCCAGGGAAAGTTAATGAAAAGTGAAGCGGGTTGAAACCAATCTTATTTTTTTGGTTTTTTGTTTAATTAAAGTGCATTTTAAATAGTTGATAATAAACAAAGGGAAGGGAAGCACAATAGCAAAATAAAAGCAAAACTCTCATAGCTTTCTGAAAATTTTCTTCAAAATATGTCTGGTTTAGTACCTTCTGATTTACTCATATCCAAGATGAGAGATGGGTCTCAAAATTTCAAGTTTGTTTTCTTAAGTCCATTAGTGTCCATTTATTGGATTCTGTTGAAATGTGACACTAGTATTGCCCACCCTTACTTAATTGCACTCTCCATAACTACCAGCTGATCTACTTGACAATCTAAAATCGTCATCATTCTTACGATACTAAAGTTTTGACTGCATTTATCTCTACATTCAGTATTTCTCAGGTGGATCAACCTCCCAGAATGCAATGTTACATTATTGGCCCCTCTCACTCACATCCCGTCTTGTTTCTTAAAGTGTCACCACACAGGGACATAAAATAAAAGATCTACTAATAAAGGATAGGTACAAAATCCATTTTTGAAGAAAAGTGTGGCTGCCATACAGCAGCAATTGCAAGAGAGGTGTGGCTATTTGGGTTTGTAACCAGCTTGAAGGCAGTAGAAAACCTTTTTTTTTTCCAAGCAGCAAAATTTCTGTATAGATTAATTAGTCAATTGTATCCTTTATTTATTACCTATAAAATGTATTTATCTATGAAATCTTGAAAAAATGTTTAACACTTTTCATTATATCTGTGCCTTTGTGTGCCTTAATTTATCATTTTTCAAGTGTATTTAAAATATGTCTTTTATCTCATTTGATTCTTACTCAATGCTCTGAGATAAACTAAGTGTTACTAGCCACATTTTAAACATAAAGAAACTAGAGACTAGTGAGATTTTAATAGCTTGCCCTGGTGAAAGAAAGAAAACGGGATTGCAGTGGTTGTTGTCATTTCTATTGGGTTGGCCAAAACGTTCATTTGGGCTTTTCTGAAACATCTACTCCTGCCTCTCTGTCTTAAGAATAAAATGAGACCAACTGCTTTTTTTGAAACATATTTGGATAAAATATAGATCCAGTTTTTAAAGTCTATACTTCTAATTGCATCTATTGATATTGTCATTTAATTTGCTTTTAGTAGGCTACAGTTTGAATATATGGGAGACTTTTTGTGTATTCTTATGTTTCGATTATTTCCCCCAGGATTCCTTCCTTCCAGAGTATGATCTTATTTAATCAAAGAGAAATAGTCCATCATCTCAGTACTTAACCCTAATATAATGTGCATCATCAGCAAACAATATATAAAACATGATGCCAATATAATATATTACTGGTTTCTATCATGAGAATAATGTTATGGAAAAGTAGCAACGGCAATGTTTTACTGAGTGCTTACTATGTGTCAGAATATTTTTATGTCTTTTACATACATTAGATCATTTAATTCTAAAAAAAAAAGAGCAAAATAAATTAGAAAGGCATTATTGATTGGTATCCATCCTCTAGAGATGAGGAGTCATTGGGAGGAAAGCAAATAATTTGCCCAAGGTCATCCAGCTAGTAAGGACAAGGTTAGGATCAAAACCTAGGCAGTCTGACCCCTGCTCCTCTACCTTCACACTCATCCACATTTCCATGTCCAGCTCCCAAATCGCTTCTCCCCAACTTGTCTTATAAGCAGATTGAAAAGGAATTCCTTGATACTCCTATAAACCTCAGCAGTTTCCTCTAGGTTGCAACAAGATGTGTTGTATTTCCTGTTTTTTGGCTTCATCACACTAAGCTCCTTGACCTTATTTATACTTTGCAACCCAAGCACATCCTTAGGTAAGAATTCTTACTCAATAAACTATGGTTGAATAATAAATGATAGGATGAACACATTATCAAATTTTATTGAACATCTGCTATGTACTGGGCATGATCTAGATACAGTGAAAGCAGTATTAAACAAAAAACTAGCAAAATATTTTGTTGCCATGGAGATTATAATTGTTCCAAAGGTCTTAAACAGCTTCATATGATCCTGAAAGACTAAATCCTATTTCAAATTAGTTGAGTTTCCTGGCATCTGAGGCTGAAATAGACAATATTTACTAGTTTCAAAATGATACAAATGTCAGTTCATTTAATTTTTTTAAAAGTCTAAACCTGAGAACCAAGCTTGTCAAGATGGTGCAACATAAGTCTTTCTCCATACAGTTTAATTAGACTTTGTTAAGTAGAGTCATCTGTGCTTTTACTTACCACTTTTTTTATCCCACATTAAATAGGGTTACTCTGCTGTCCTTATCTACTTTTTCTTTCTGTATTTTGTTTCCACTCTGTATAAACACCTAGTCTTTGACTATTTCAAGTCAATCATAAATTTAGTTTAAAAAAATCTTCTTCTGCATGATCAAACCTATTTGAAGTGCGGGAATCAGAAATCATCCTGGTCGATCTTATAGTTTTTGTCAGAACTGAATTTACCTCTGAGAAGGGAGCTAAGTGATTCATTGAAATATTATAGAGTTGTCTCCTAAAAACCTCAGTATACTTGTGTGATTCAACTCATCACAAAAATCATCTATTATTTTAAAAATATATGTACTTACCAAAAGAAATAATTTATTATATCATCTCTGAATAGATAAGTTCAGTTTTTACTACCTTTAATATCACTTATATATATATATGAACATTTGCTAATTTATTTATAAAAATACATTTTAAAAAATGCTTTAATTTTTCTATGCTTTGTCATTTTACGTTCTATAGCAATAGGGTGCTACAAACTACGAGCCAAATTATGTGTCTGAATTTACTTAGAGTTTGTGTACTTTCTGTGATATCTTGTGTTTTCTTTCTTTTTAAAGTTATCTAGTTGATTCCCGTTGGTGTGTTGAAAGACTTGCCATTTCTCAACCATATAATTTTAGGCCTTTTACTTAATATTGTAATGGCTTATTCCCTACTACCACCACTAATGTAGAGATAATAATACTTGCCTCAAAAGGTTATGGAAAATGAGTCATAATATTAAACAACTAAATGTGTGAAGTATTGCCTAACATGTAGTTAAGTATTTATTAAATCTAGTTTTATTTTCATATCCTGATTTCATTCATTCATTCATGAAATCTTTTTGGATAACTTTTCATGCCAAGAACTGCATAATGGTTGGAAATATAAATATATATATATATATATATATATATATATATATATATATATATATATAATAAAACATTCTCTACTTCATGGTGCTCCCTGGGTATCATAGGCGTTTAAGATGATGACACAATACAATATGTTGAATGTCAGAAGTGGAATTATCTGCAGTCCCAAAGTATGCCATTCCATGTGTATGGGCACACAAAGAAGGGGCATTGATCCCAGTTAGAGAACTAGAGGGAAAGGAAGGAGAAGAATTGGGATTGGTAGGAAAGAACAAGAAAAGCAGGTACGTAGGATGAAAATGTGGTGACCACTAAAATCGCTGATGTAAATAGAGAAATCTAGAAAGCGGTTGAGATACATGTCAGAATCTAGAGAATTATTCTAAGCATGAAGTATACTTGGAGATGTAATCAACATCTAGAGTGAATAATAGCATCAGGGGAGGAGGGCAAGTAGAGTGAAACAGCCAGTTAGTGGCTAGCGAAGGGAATGCTAGGGAACCCTAGCCTTTAAGGAGCATGGAGAGGAACTCTTGAAGAGTGAGAGGAGGCAGCCAGAGCTGTCTCAAAACTACATGATGGGGCTTCCCTGGTGGCACAGTGGTTGAGAGTCCGCCTACCGATGCTGGGGACACGGGTTTGTGCCCTGGTCCTGGAAGATCCCACATGCTGCGGAGCGGCTGCGCCCGTGAGCCATGGCCGCTGAGCCTGCGTGTCCGGAGCCTGTGCTCCGCAATGGGAGAGGCCACAACAGTGAGAGGCCTGCGTACTGCAAAACAAAAAACAAACAAACAAAAAAACTACATGATGGGTATAAAGTTTCCAAATGCATAAGAACTGAGGAGCAAAAAATTTTGCAAAAAGGTCAGTCGATTTATATAAGGATTGAAAACCTTTTCAGATTTAGAATTAGAAGTTCCCCAGAGACTTCATTTTTTTTAGTAGTAATTTTTAAAAATTTTATTGGAGTATAGTTAATTTACAGTGTTGTGTTGGTTTCAGGTATACAGCAGAGTGATTCAGTTATACGTATGTTCATTCTTTTTCAAATTCTTTTCTCATATAGGTTATCACAAAATATTGAGTAGAGCTCCTTGTGCTATACAGGAGGTCCTTGTTAGTTATCTATTTTATATTTAGTAGTGTGTGTATGATAATCCCAAGCTCCTGATTTATCCCCCCCATTTTTCCCCTTTGGTAAACATAAGTCTGTTTTCAATATCTGTAAGTCTGTTTCTGCTTTGTAAATAAGTTATTTTGTGTCATTTTTTAAAAATTAGATTCCTTATACAAGTGATATCACATGATATTCGTCTTTGTCTGACATACTTCACTTAGTATGATAATCTCTAGGTCCATCCATGTTGCTGCAAATGGCATTATTTTGTTCCTTTTTATAGCTGAGCAATATTCCATTGCATACATGTACCACATCTTCTTTATCCATTCCTCTGTCAATGGACATTTAAGTTGCTTCCCTGTCTTGACTAGTGTAAATAGTGCTGCAACGAACACTGAGGTGCATGTATCTTTTCGAGTTATGGTTTTCTCCAGATATATGCCCAAGAGTGGGATTGCTGGCTCACACATTAGTTCTATTTTTAGTTTTTTAAGGAACTTCCATACTGTTCTCCGTAGTAGTTGTACCAACTTACGTTCCCACCAACAATGTAGGAGGATTCCCTTTTCTCCACACCCTCTCCAGCATTTATTGTTTGTAGACTTTTTGGTGATGGCTGTTGATTTTACGTTTCTCTGATAATTAGTGATGTTGATCATCTTTTCATGTACTTTTTGGCCATCTATATGTCTTCTTTGTAGAAATTCTATAATGATGAATATAAAAGCATCAAATCTCTTTGGACAAAAAGGTGTAGAGACTGTGAATGGCCTGTGTAGTGGAAAATACAAAACAGTGGAGGAATGTGTAAGATATGGCATTCACAAAAACTGATCTAATTATATGCATAGAAGGATGGTTTATTATTGCCAAGTAAAGGACCTGACAATTATCATCCTGTTTTTCTTTCTTTTTATCCTCTCTCCAGAGACTTTAAAATTAGAAAATTTCAGTAGATTATTTCAGTAAGATTATTTTATAGATTATTTCAGTAGAGTAAATGTAAACTACTCTCTCAAAACACAAGATAAAAAGAGAACATATAGGTAAATTTTTCCATTTGGATTATCAGTCAATATTATCACTAAATATTGACCACATGCAATTTAAAAGCCTGTTTCTATATTTTTTCTATTTAATGTTTCTAAATATGAAAATGTATATGTAAATATAAATTTTTAAAAATTGTTATTAAATCTAAATATTTTCTGAAAAATGAAGATATTCCTTTTAAGTTCTTTGCTCAAACTCTCCTATTTGATAAATTCTCTAGTTGGATTTTAATGGAATTTTTCTTCCAAATTGTGCATTTTTCCTATATAAAATTTAGGTCATTATCATTCATTTCTGCATTAAATTTCTTAATCTTTGAAAAATTTTTCATTTAAAAATTAATAACCTATATTCTGTATAAAATTCATATTCAATTTTTCAGAATAAAGAAAAAGTTGAGTATTAGGACTTCACATTGTAAAAATTTACATATACATTTTAAAATGTTTATCTTTGCTATGATTTTTTCATAATCTATTGTTTTTTTCTTTACATGTACCCACGTACTTCCTGACCTAGTAAGGCAGCTATTCTATTTCATATACAAATGAAGAGAGGAAGGATGAGCAAATCTGAAATTTTAATTGTATGTGCTTTAAAAAGTCAAACAAAAACCCTTAAATGATCTTGGTGCTTAGACTATAAATTCAGTGACCCTATTTTGGTCTTTTTGGTGGTTAGTTTCTTAAAGTCTGAATATCATGTATGCTGAGTTGATAGTTATGGATTTTTTAAAAATCATAAACCACTCAGGTGATCGTGGGCTTCTACACTTTTTCTGCACCTATTATTCCTATATTCTACCCTGTCTTAAATTTTTTTTAAGTTATAAAAGGAATTCTTTGTATCATCTTTTTGTATCCTCTCTCCCACGTCTGCCTCTAAATGTAACCCGTTCTCGCTCTATTATCACTCAATTTTAGCCTCTAATTATGTCCCTGCTGTCTTTTTATTTCTCCCTCTTTGTCCATATTAGCCCTTTGAACCATAACTTTCTGAGAAAATGGAAATGCCCTCCATCTGCACTGTTCAATAAGGTAATGAGTAGCCATGTGTAAATACTGAGCACTTGAAATGAGGCTAGCAAGTCTGAGGAAGTGAATTTTTAATTTTATTTAATTTTAATTAATTGAAATTTGAATAACTTCACATGGCTAATGGTTACCATATAGGACAATGCAGCTTTATACCCCTTATTCATTCTCATTTTCTCATTCTTTCTCCTCTGCCTTGGTATATATTTCTTCTTTGTCTCTGTCTCTAATTCTAACTGTAGTTATTTTTTTTTCAGAACTTAGGGTCACTTGCTTAACCCAAATGAAAGGCAGAAACTATACTTCAAGTGCAACCACAAGGCAATGATCCTGTTCATAACATTAACTCCTCTTCCAGCACCTCCAGGGGCTGCTGACTGGAGCTGTTTGAATCTTTTGCTGGTTCAGTTGTGATAAACTCTGAGGGGGTTTATCATACACTACTTTTTTTTTGGTTATTGTTCTTGAGCTCCACAAAAATCAGAAGCCATTAGGACACTTTCAAGTTTATGATTCTTGAAGTGAGTTGAAGGCAAGGAAATGTTGCAAACGACTTTAAGCTTGAAAAATGTAGGCCTTTACTCATGATCTTTTACTCTTTCCAACATTGTTCCTCACATTATTTGCCCTAACTCACTTATCGATCTTATACATTTTGCATCTTCTTTCAGATACTACTCTATTAAAATACATCTTCAGTCTATTCTTTCAATACTTAAGGCATGTCCAAAATTTGATATATCCCATATTTTAGAGATCAGGTGAAGCCTCAACTGAAGCAAAGACCATTCAATTTTAACTTTTACAGCATTATTTCTAAAACCACTGTATTATAAAGCTGTTTACTTTTCAAATTCTTAGATCCATGGGAAATTTTATTTTTGCTTATATACATTGTAGGATTTACTGCTTCGTTTAAGAAAAGTTAACTTACTAATCAGGAAAATGAATCAAAAGCCTTTAAGTATTTTGTATAACACTAGTAAGAACAGGCTAAGGATTTTTAAAAAGGGCTAGCTAAGCTTGGTCCCAGAAAACTTGTGAGCACATTACAATTGCATGTTAAATTGTAATCTCTCAGTAAACTGATTATGTCATTTTAAATTGTGTGAATCTGTGCCTTCCTAATGATTTTATTTTTCTTTGTGATAGAATGCCTCCTTTTCCCTTTCTGTCACATATACATGTGCAGACACACACACAAAGGTTTTCAAATTCTTGTGCTGGATTTGAAAAGCTCTGAAAGCCAACCAAACTAGTTTCACTCCCTTTGAAATAAAATAAGCAACCTGTCATCTACTGAGTTTAAAGCACTATTCCAAAAATATGTTCAATAAAATTTATATGTTTTAAAGTTTAACTTTGGAGTTTTTTTCTTTTTGTTTTGTTGCTTTTTAAAAATGGAGACATTCATATTTCATGGCTATTTTTTTGGAAGAATTTTCAGAAACATTTTAAAGAAGAAACTTTAAATTTAATTCAAAATTAATTTATTTATACATTCACACTTATAGACAAGTTTTAAGATTCCTGAGAAGCCCCAGTTTCCCAAACAATACTAACGTATTTATTTTCACCACAAAATGAAATCGATCCAAAAACATGACTTTTATGATTCTATAAAACCAATGCTTATCATCTTATCAACAATGACCAAAACTATATTTGCCTCTGAGGCGTGGGATAGGGAGGGTGGGAGGGAGGTGCAAGAGGGAGAAGATATAGGGATATATGTATATGTATAGCTGATTCACTTTGTTATACAGCAGAAACTAACACACCATTGTGAAGCAATCATACTCCAATAAAGGTGTTAAAAATAATAAAAGCTAAAGTGATATACACAGTGTTTCACTGCTCCAACTTCAGGTAGTGGGTAAATAAGAATGACAATAAAATACAGTGTGTGACAGGATGAAGTCAGGTAACAGGAATCCAGTAGATCTTACTGAAGTCACCATTCATCCTGCTTATACAGGTAACAAAGCTTGGCTGACATGCAGGTGATAGATGGCTGGCTCTATCCACTCACTGGGTGGAACATGTAGGTGAATAATCGTGATTCAGATCTGTGCCTTAGTTATTCAACAAGTTACTCTGTATAGTGAATTTGGGGGGTATCTTGTGGGTATCACAAGAATAAACACAAAAGTAAAATCTGCCAATATTAAATATGTAAATTCTAATTTTTTCTTATCTGGACTATTGTCTCCTGTAAATAAGAAAATTTAAAAACTGTCAGTGTTGGCTAAGAGAGTTTCATATATACTGTATCCATACTTTTTGTGCTCTTACTGTTGTTTTAAGATTTTATGATTTTTCTTGTTTCTGTTAACTCAGGCCAATTAAAGCAATTCCTTTTACGGGCATTTGGGTCATTGTTTTCAAGTTTATTGATTCAACTGCATTCTATAAATATTTGTGAAAAATCACTTCTTGTCATACTCCATGCCAGATGCTGGCAAAATAAAGATAAATGAGGCACAATTACCATGGTGAAGGAAGTAACTAGATACCACAGTAGATGATGGAGTTCTACAACTTGAGTACGGAAGAGGGCTGCAGTCTGTAGTACCTCATTACCCACAGAATTATGAAGACAGAACACATCAGGGTGGAGATTTTGGTGTGTATATTAGATGTCACCTCCAGAAAGAATTGCAGTCTTCTTTTCCCGTTTGCCTGGTGCTATTAAGAAAGTACGAATCCACTGAATTCTGAATACTAATCTTGTGACAAGTACTTTCAAATGTATGACAACTATAGGTTTCATGTTGTGGACAGCTTGGCTACAAAACACTAAATAAATGGAGAGCCTAGGTATAGTGGCACTAGGTGGGAACACTTAGGCTTTCCTGAGAGTAGAGTGATGAGTATCCATACAGATCTGCATTGGTATCAAGGAGCAAGGCTAACCGTTTGATTGATGTCACTCCCCACTCCTTGATTGCAAGTCTGTTAAATAAAACAATGTAGGCTGTCTTGGACACATCATGTGCTATGGAAGATATTAAGTTTCAATTCCTTTTCCCATAAAGTTGACAAGTTCTTATATCATACCATAAAAAAATCCTCTGTCTCTAGCAGAAACCAATCAACATATAGGAAAGAGAAGATACTTAATATTATAAAAAGAATGTAAAGTTAAAGGCAATGTAGTAAAGAATTATTGGCAAACAGTTGCTATTTGTGTTGATCTTTCCTTTCTTTCCAAGTTTTGATTTTAGATTTTAAGGATTTTTAGGTTAGCAACATCATATCTAGGTTTTCTCATATTTTTGTATATCAGCAAGATTTCACACTTCTTGATATGTTATGATTTTAGACGTTTGTGCTTTAAGAGTCCCCCCAAAATGTATCTCGGGTATTGAAATTCTAGACTTCAAATTCACAGAACAGGAACCATGTCTTATTTCTTTTTGTATCCCTCACAGATTGCTTTGTAAATAACTATTTATTTACTAAGATATAGGGTTTACTAAATAATATCTGAATGGCAAGTCAAAAATCAGTAGTTTTTTTTTCTAATTTGTCCAGGCACTTAGGAAAAATTCTCGCTAACAATTTATAGCATAACACCAAATGTAACACGTAGGGAACATAATGCATATAAAAGGCGTGGAACATATTTAAATGCTATGTAAGCAGGATTAGACATGAATTATCTGTGGAAAGATCATGTTTTCCTTAATTTACAATCTCTAGGTACATGTTATTTATTATATATGAAACATAGTGTTCTAACACACTGTTTTTCCAAATAGTCTGAGTCTTGGTAGGTAAATTAAATTTCACTGGTGCTACTTTCACTGGCCTAAGTCATTCCTAGTGATGGCTCACACTCTTGTTTCTTGAATTCAATGCTGCCCACAACCTGGGGTTATGCTTTTGTTATTTGATAAAGCAATGACCATGTTATTGAGGAATAAACATCTAAGTCCCTAAAATACGCTCATATTTTTCTCCACTTACCCCAAACATAACTACCGTGTAATATAATAGATGCTGAAGAACTGAACATTTCCCACTGACCCTTGCTAAACACTAGCCCCAACTATTCCTCACTACCCCTCTTTTTTAAAATTAATTTTTTATACTGGAGTATAGTTGATTTACAATGTTGCATTAGTCTCAGGTGTATACCTATTCAGTTATACAAATACATATATCCATTCTTTTTCAGATTCTTTTCCCATATAGGTTATTACAGAATATTGAGTAGAGTTCCCTGTGCTATACAGGAGTTCCTTGTTGGTTATCTATTTTATATATAGTAGTGTGTATATGTTAATCCCAAACTCCTAATTTATCCCTACCCCACCATGTTTCTCCTTTGGTAACCATAAGTTTTCCAAGCCTGTGAGTCTGTTTCTGTTTTGTAAATAAGTTAATTTGTATCATTTTTTTAAGATTCCACATATAAGTGATATCATATGATATTTGTCTTTATCTGACTGACTTCACTTAATATGATAATCTCTAGGCCCATCCATGTTGCTGCAAATGGCATAATTTTGTTCTATTCTATGGCTAATATTCCATTGTATATATATACCACATCTTCTTTATCCATTCTTCTGTCAGTGGACATTTAAGTTGCTTCCATGACTTGACTATTGTAAATAGTGCTGCAGTGAACACTGGGGTGCATGTATCTTTTCGAATGATGTTTTTCTCCAGATATATGACCAGGAGTGGGATTGCTGGCTCACACGTTAGTTCTATTTTTAGTCTTTTAAGGAACTTCCATACTGTTCTCCATAGTGGTTGTACCAATTTACATTCCCACCAACAGTATAGGAGGATTCCCTTTTCTCCACACCCTCTCCAGCATTTATTTTTTGTTTGTAGAACTTTTGATGATGGCCATTCTGACAGGTGTGAGGTGATACCTCATTGTAGTTTTCATTTGACCACTCCTCTTGTTATACCCAAATTGACTCACCAACGGAGGCTAAGCCCGGCTTCAGACATAATGTCTTTATATATGATCCTGTATTTGTCATAGCCACATACAAATACTCAGAAAAAACAAATCTGACTGATCATCTTCAATCTAAGGTATATAGATTTGGCTGAGAATCAGAGCATGGCCAAGGAAGACAGAAGGAGAAACCAGAAAGTAGTTAGCTGAAATACAGGGCAAAGCTGATGAAACTGGAAACTTGAATTTATGTGGTTTTCAAGGTCACATATAATCTTTATCAAAATTGTCTATATTGGTTGCTGAGAAGTTATCAACAAAGATTGAAATCAGATATATATATATATTAATCTATATTTATCCCCTTTTCTATAAGTTATTTACATGTTAAAATGACCAAAAATTTTTGTTATATAAAGGAATGATCAGGGTTGAATCTGGAAACAATTTTAACTTTTATCTTTTTCACTCTCTTATATAGTAATATACACATATGTATATCTTTATTTTAATGTGTATATGTTTATATACATATATGTACATATATAGAATATATCCATATGTGTGTCTATATACACACATATATATGCAAAGATGCACATTTTCTAGAAATATATCCCCAAATTTCTATCCCTGTGCTTCTCCTAAGTGTATAGTACCCCAAGTTAGTTTTCTTTGACTCTTAGAAACATGTAATCTGTTGGAAAAAAAGATATTGCATTAATAAGTAATTTTTATCTTTAAATGTCTAACTTCCTATGGATACTTACGTTTGTATACTCAAAAATAGTTCAAGTCAACAAAACCCAGTAGCAAAAACTACAGTTGATGGCCAGATCTTGTTTCGTAATACCATTCTCCAAAATGCAACCAGTACTCTTTGGAGAAATGGCTATTTCTAGGACTGGGACAGAAAATGTGTATGATGATTGTAGAGTAATTTGTAGTGCCAGAAAGTAAGGAAGTGACACACACACACACACACACACACACACACACACACACACACACGCAATGATGAAGAAATACAAAAGTGATACAGGGGCCAGCCAAAAGACCTGGCACAATTTGAGAAACAAAATAGAATACTTTTAGATTATAAGGTATAAAATATCCATGCATTCATGTCGATATAAAGAAATGATTGAATAAATGAGGAATAATAGACAAATTTCCTGCACAGAAGAATTTAAAACTATTTATGTAGATATGCTACCCTTCAGAAGGTACAGATTAACTCCCCACACCTTAAGTGTGAGCTGTGCGTAGTGACTGTTTTCAGGAGTACAGTATGGAAAGGGAAGAAAGTTACTTGACAGTGGAGAAACCTAATAAACACTACCTCAAGTTACATGAACAAAGTTAGCATCAAAAATGGTGTCATATTGACAGTATATACTCATGAAGCAATGTGCTAAGAATGGCATTTTACTTCTGAGCTCTTCCTCCAAAAAATACCCAACCCCAGTCTAATCATGGGACAAAAATCAGACAAATCCCAATTGAGAGACATTCTACAAAATGATGAACAGTAATAAAAACTGTTAAGATCATCAAAACCAAGGAATGTCTGAGAAACTGTCATAGACAAGAGGAGTCTAAAGAAACAACACTGTTAGATGCAAGATGGTATCCTGGATGAAATCCTGAAACTGAAATGGGGCATTAAGAAAAAAATGAGGAAATCATAATAAAGCATGAACTTCAGTTAATAAAATATATCAATATTAATTGTGACAAATGTATCATACTAATATAAGATTTTAATAATATGGGGGACTGGGCATGGGGTATATGGGAACTCTTTATCTTCACAATAATTCTGTAAATCTAAAATTGTTCTAAGTTTATTAACACAAATAACTCAATTTACCAGAAAAATTATCTTTGTATCAGTCCTTAAAGTATATTTTTGTGTATATGTATTAGTTCATAATATTTTTTGCTTTCACCCACTATTCCATATCCCTTGGGGTATAGTATGCTTTTCTTCTGCACAGATTATGGATTTGCCTTTGACTTGGTTTGTTCAATGATCTGTGAGTGGTTTTGGTTCTTGTGTGGTTTGGCTTGAACTCTTTTACTCCTGGGTCGACCATGAAAGTAATATCCCTGGGTAGTGCTTGCCCACGGAGAATGTGAACACATGTGGAATATATCTGAACCCTACTCAAATCCCAGAGCCAAGCTGAGCTCACTGAAATATGATGCAGTGTCACCCAGTTGTTAAACAGACCATGAGTAGAAGAATAAATGCTTGCTAGATAGGCCACTGAATTTTCTGGTGGCCTGTTAGTTTATTGCAACAATAGCAGAATAATTTAGTGTGTAACACAAATCTTCATGGAGATGACCGTTGCTCTTTGCTGTAATGTATGTGCATCCCTATTAATTGTGTGTGTGTGTGTGTTCAGTATGAGCACAAGTCAAATTTCTAAAAAACTTGTTCTACTGGGAAAATGCCAGCTAAGTGTATAATACTATTTTAACTAGTATTCAATAAATCAGTAAAACCATATGTAACTGACATACTTTGATTATAGTCTTTTATTTAGGAAATGATTTTAGTTCATCATAGTTAACGTGGTTTTTTTATTCAAGATTTTGTGAAGCAGACCCAGTCCAATTTCACAGTCATGCCATTTGTAAACTGGTGTAATCCAGTGAATTATGAATGTTGGAATGGACTCATATATTAGGGGCTCTCTCTCTCTGCGAATATTGAAATGTATTTTGCTGATATAAGTGATAATTGTTTAAAAAGAAATTTAACAGCATCAGCAGTAAATGAAGTACTATTTGAATATATGTGTATGTTTTGATTTTTTAAATACATGGTGCATATGTTTTTGTGCATATATAACGTCATGCATTTAACACACAGAGATACATAAAATCTCATGTACGCCCCCCTCCAAATATGTATAAATGAGTAAATACCTAGGCAGTGCGCTAGATGGCGCTATAGCATATAAAAATGTAATTTTCCTTTAGAATCCATGGATTATGACCCCATAGGTCTAGGTCTTGAGAAACTCTAGCAACAATAGTCTGTATGAAATGCATTAAGTATTATTTTTCTCTTATTGAATAGAATTTAATTGTAAATATATGGAATATAATCTTCCTGAGTCACATAAAATGGCACTAATAGTAAAGGAAAAAGTTTTAGCAAAGAATATTTCTGTTATGCTCCTTATATGTTGAAACATTTTTCATAAGAGTTTATATAGTTAAATACTGAACTATCAAAATGTGTTATTTTTGGCAATGTGCTTTGCTGATGAGATAAGCATATGTTTATTGTTTTAATTTATATATTTCACTTTTTATTTTTACAAGCTTCTTTGAATAATGAAAAATATTTGGGGCATAATATTTAACTTAATATATGATATTACGTTGAATGGCAAGTAAAATGTTTAAAAGTTTTTCTTACTGTGGCTATTATATTAGCCATAATTTCAGGTTTCAGGGCCAAAAGAAGGATATCCTAAAAAGCACAGAATGTTTCATAGCTTTTCATCCTTCTTAACCTTCTACATTGTCCTCCTGGTAACACATCACATATCAGGAGATCATTAGGCAAATGCAGATAATTGGCAATTTTGATTAAACGTGGAAAAAACTATTTTGTAAAGAAATAAAAACATGTATCATAGTGGACTAAGTGTCCCTAATGACTGTGAGTAGGTTGACACATATAGTAATTAGAAAATGACTCTAAAATAAGACATTCTGTACACACACAGACACACACCCATAATTCCATTGATTTTTAAGTTACATGTAGCATCCTGAAGGAAAACTAACAAGAATAGTAAGTCAATACTTTTACAAAGGTCTGAAAATTTAAGGGACAAACTTAACAGTAATATCCAACATCAAATGTATGTGTGCAAAGCATTTCCTGAACAGAAAGGAAAGAAAAAGCATGGTGAGAATAGGTTGAGGATGGAATAATAATATTTGTGGACAGGGAAATTATTTGTCCAGTACTGTGTTAGTTTTCTTAATATTGACTATAATTATATCAAAACTCCTTTCATATTTATTTTCTAGGCATCTTTCAAATATGCCACTGAGAATTATTCTATTCCCAAAGTGATTTTCAATGTGTTTATTGAGATGTCAAATACCATAAAATTCGTGGCCCTTGTTTTCTAACAGTCACCATCGTGGAGGGTAAAAGTAGTTGGCTCTGTACTTTCATGATGCTGGATGTCAGCAGTGGAGGATTCCATGCTTTATAGTAGGAGATATGAACCTCCCTCCCCATTTTTAAAAAAATATTTATTTATTTATTTTTGGCTGCGTTGGGGCTTCATTGCTGCACACAGGCTTTCTCTACTTGCGGCAAGAGGGGGCTACTGTTCGTTGCGGTGCACGGGCTTCTCACTGCGGTGGCTCCTCTTGTTGTGGAGCACAGGCTGTAGGTGCACAGGCTTCAGTAGTTGTGGCACGTGGGCTCAGTAGTTGTGGCTCGCGGGCTCTAGGGCGCAGGCTCAGCAGTTGTGGTGCACGGGCTTAGTTGCTCCGTGGCATGTGGGATCTTCCTGGACCAGGGCTTGAACCCGTGTCCCCTGCATTGGCAGGCGGATTCTTAACCACTGCGCCACCAGGGAAGCCCTCCCTCCCCATTTTTTTTACCCACTCTGTTATCTTATCACTCTTAGTCTTCAGTTGGCTCTATACTTAGGGCCACACGGAGACAATTCAGGTATCCCTTTTAAGTTGCACCCTATTAACAGAGCCTACTGAACTGAGAAGTAGGAGTGTAAGGCCAATTAATAATCAAATGCTTTTGCTTTTTGTTTTTGTTCGTGTTTGATGTTTTTCTCTGTTGAGAATCTCAGGAGAAGGAGTGTTGTCTTATCTGGTAACAATCCAGTATTCAGTAGTCTTAGGATCATCATATCTTATATTACATTTTGCCTAAAATGTATAATTGTGGGCTCTAAAAATAAATCTAAGATTAAAATATGATTGAAGTAAAAAAATATATATAAACAACATTTTTGAATGCTGTCAGAGACAATTTTCTTAAATAATTTTCTCTAAAAGAGAATAATAATGATGGTTGAAAATGTTGTTTCATGATCCAGGCAATGCAGGAAAGCAAAATTTTAGAATTGCTTAGAAAATAACACATTGATTAGAATTAAAAGTTTTATTTTCTGCTTTTTAAAAAAATTTTGGGTTTTAGTGTCTTCACTCCTTTATGTCTTGCCTACTTTTGACTTTTTCTTTTTACCTGGATTCAGTTGTCATCTCCTAGATGAACCAATCTTGATTACCTAAACAAGTTATGCTTAATTAATTGTAATATTTGTATTAGTGTTATAAACTGAACTGTGTTCCTCCAAATTCATATGTTCAAGTCCTAACCTCCAGTACCTCAGAAAATGACTATATATGGAGGTAGGGTCTTTAAAGAGGTAGTTAAGTTAAAAATGAGGCTGGTTTGGTGGGCCCTAATCTATTCTGACTTGTGTCTTTATAAAAAGAGGAGATTATAACATACAGAGAAACACCAGAGGCACATGTGCACAAAGGGAAGACCAGGGGAAGACACAGAGAGAAGGTGGCTATTTGCAAGCCAAGGAAAGAGACCTCAGAAGAAATAAGACCTGACCATATATTGATCATGGACTTCTGGCCTCCAGGGTAGTGAAAAAATAAATTAGTCTTCTTTAAGCCACCTAGTCGGTGGTATGTTATTATGGCAGCCCTTGCAAACTAATACAAATAGTAAGCATTAACCTTAACATTTTGGAATGTTGACTAATACTTTATGCATTTTATGAGTCAATGCTCATGTGAAAAGTAGTTTTTCAATCACATAGCACGTTTTTCTTCTTAGGAAATAGTAAGATGGGCTGTTTTGCCCAAGAATCATAGTAGTTCAATATTACTGGCATGGTGCACATTTGATCATGCTCTTGAGTTTCCTCCAGTTAAATATTATGAAAATGTAGATGTCCAACATGACTAATGATATCACTAGTTTATTCCTTTTGTATGTCCTGAATTTACATTTTACAATTTGATTATATTAATCAGTAAAAAAATATATATATTTTAAAAATTCTCTCTCTATATATAGATATATATAGATAGAGTTTTAATACTTTCAAAGCAAACGAAAACCCTGCCGCCCTCCACATAAAAGAGTTTGTTTCCTTATTGAACAGTTTGTTTTCTGCTTTGTTTACTAAGTTCTTAAAATATCACAATAATATAAGGCAGGTCATAGAGGAATTAATTTCTAATATAGCAAAATTAACTTTAGTGTTAAATAAAACCCACCAATATTCATTCATTTATTCAAAAACATACTCAGCACCTCTTAGGTACTAAGCACTGTGTTTTACATTGCAGATACAATTTTGAACCAGACAGAAATGGCCCCAATCCCCTAAAGTACAAACCATATTGACTGAATAGAGCGTGTGATTTTCTTTTCCCGACACTGATAAGTAAAAAAGTTTTGAAACAGTGCCATTTATTAATAGTCTTTTATACCTAATGATTATCTAATTTATACTTATACCTCAGAAAACCAAATATTAATAATTTAACCTGTTATTATGATTTAATAGAAGAGATTGCAAAATTTGGAACGAAAACATTCCTTAGTTTACAACCTAGCTTTGCTGTGTCATAGTTTTATTATTTTGGGCAAATTACTTAAACTATTCAAACCTGTTTGCTTATGTGTAAGCCCCCATTATTAATATTTACCTTGAAGCTTGACTTAAAGTCAGAGATCATAAGAAGTACATGGTGGGCATATAATAATTATTACCTTTATTTTTATATTAAAATTAGTAGTATTAGGTTTAATCAGATAAAATTATGTCAGAACACATATGTCAGAATTACTTTCAAAGCAATCTTGGGTTCCAGATCAAGCTACTTTTTTGATGGTCAGGTTTTTAACCATTGTGCATTTTACTTAGCAAATATATAAACTTTTAAAGAGACAAACAAAAAAACCTTTTATTATATTCACCAGAATTAAACACAGTATCCGATACGGCAATATGGTTCCAGTTTTTCATTTCCAAGTGTCATTCTAACAAGATTCAAATATAATATTTTTTAGTGAGGTTCTATATAAATTCACTAATGAGAACAGTTGTGTTGTTTTAGCTTAATTTTTTTTCTGCCTCACATTGTGCCTGAGAATTCTTTTTTATTCTTATGGGGTGTGTGTGTGTGTGTGTTTGTGTGTGTGTATGTATGTATGTGTGTGTATGCATGCATGTGTTTGTGTGTGTTTAAAGTGTCCTGTTCTGATTCTATTACCCTAGGGCTTGATTTTCTTTTGTGAGTTTTGAGATTCCATAGAAAGAAGACTGCTTTCAACATGTAAATGCTTCTGCCACTTTACATTTAGTGAAGCAGGTCGTTTTAGCTTCCTTCCAGCAGTAAGATTCATTATTTTAGTGAGTTTTGACATAGGCTCTGATTGGTTAAAAAACCTATGTTCATCATTTGCAGTTTTACTTTTGTTTTGGTATTAGGAAGAATATAGAACATATTCAGCAGTAAAACCCTAGTCAAGTGATTTAATCTGTAAGAAAAATAAGCCTTACCTTGAAATGCTTTTAAATATGTTTTTTGTTTATTTAGGGGTTGGAGGAGGGAAAGGTCACTGTTAATAGAGAGCTTTAACCAATTCTGACAAATCTGTAAACTAAAATGATGGTTCATCATAAGATTATGAAAACTCCTAAAAAGGGCATAATGGAAATATTTAAACTTTCTACTTTAGGATAAATGGTATTAAATCATGACCCTCATAGTCATCCTACATAAAGTTATGCTGCGATCACTGATCTTTCCTCAATCTCCTCTGGAAAGTGGTATCAACAACATTGACACATTAAAAAAGGAAAGATAAACCCACTAGCATTTGATGAGTTAATGTGATAATAATTGGCATTGTGCTATTCATTTAGAAGTATTTAGAAAAAGAGTAAAAACCTGCAGAAACCTATCATCTTTATATGAGGCTCCCAAGCTGTCTCTAAGCAGACTGGCTGTACCTCAGTGGTCACATGAAGCCCCCTTTGTCATATGACTTTAGGGGCATGAACATATAACTACCCTCTTGAAAACTCTATCTGAATTTAAGTTTTAAATGATACTAATTAAAATGGTACTAATTAAACGTAAATGGTACAATTACTCTCACAAGAATAGGTACAAAATATTTTTGAAGTAATCTGCACTTCTCAAATTTAGGACTATGTTTCTAATTATTTTTGTATATTTTCTTGAACATTCTTGTTTTTCCTATCTTCCAAATGATGCACCACTGGTTCTTTTTTTTTTTTTTAATCTTTATTTTTGGCTGCGTTGGGTCTTTGTTGTTGCGCGTGGGCTTTCTCTAGTTGCAGCGAGCGGAGGCTACTCTTTGTTGTGGTCCGCAGGCTTCTCATTGCGGTGGCTTCTCTTGTTGCAGACCATGGGCTCTAGGCATGCGGGCTTCAGTAATTGTGGCATGGGGGCTCAGTAGTTGTGGCATATGGGCTTAGTTGCTCCGTAGCATGGGAGATCTTCCCAGACCAGGGCTCAAACCCATGTCCCCTGCATTGGCAGGCGGATTCTTAACCACTGTGCCACCAGGGAAGTCCCATTCCACTGGTTCTTGTTTTGGATTTTCATATTACCATTACTCGTTTTAGTGACTCTAATTCTTATTGAAAAAATAAAAAAGCTACATACCCATTCCTAACAAAAACAATTGGACTTCCCAAAAAACATAAATGGACTCCATAGATCAAGAATCCCAACTTTGAGAACCTTTAATAAACTTAGAAAATGATAACCCATTTGTCTTAATATATTTATTCTAATATTTTCTACAATATACATTTTTGAGGCTGCTAAATACTGTGTGTGTGTGTGTGTGTATACACACACACACATATATATTTCTGAGATTAAATTTGACCAGCTCCTAAATCTGAGACTTGGAAGATTTGGATATACTTTTCTCTCTCTCTTTTTTTTTTTTTTTTGCGGTATGCGGGCCTCTCACTGTTGTGGCCTCTCCCGTTGCGGAGCACAGGCTCCGGACGTGCAGGCTCAGTGGCCATGGCTCACGGGCCCAGCCGCTCCGCGGCATGTGGGATCCTCCCGGACCGGGGCACAAACCCGTGTCCCCTGTATCGGCAGGCGGACCCTCAACCACTGCGCCACCAGGGAAGCCCCTACTTTTCTCTTTATGTTAGAAAATGAAAGTCCCTTTGCACGCCGTGGAAAAATACACAATTCCCAGGCTTTTAAAATACTATATCCCATGTAGTAGTATTTATTGATTCATTACAATATAACACAATTTCCACTTCATTGAGTGGACATTTATTACTATTTAGCCTTCAAGTTAATTTCAGTGATATTATTAGGTCAGTTTTAACTTTTTGCACAAAATGTGAGCCCATATCCATTATTGGATGTCATTAACGTATCTAAAGGTGTAATCTGGCCATTGAATGTGAAAATAGGTATGCTTTTCATCGCCTGTCAGTGCTATTAAACTACAGTATTTTTCACTTCCATAGTAATTTAACTGTATGTTTTTAACTTGATGTTTCTACTATGATTTTTTTAAATTGCGCTTCATACTATGTCTGCCATCAAACTTCATCCAAAAACCTATCTCTGCCAGACTCAAATGGATACAATTATTTTCCTAGAAAAAATGTGAGCCTGGAATATGTCCACTTTGCTTCCGTTTGAACTAATCTAAGCTTTTATATTTTAAAGTTCTCCATGGATATTCTTGGACATGTCAGAGATCTTTTACCTTTGTTCATCAGTATATGTTGCTGTGAGTTGGTTCTGGTTTGTTAAGCACTTTAAAGAAATGGAAAACTTATATTCTATAGGGTTAAGAAAGGGAATCTTATAGAAGAAAATATGCTTTACTGTTATCCATGAATTTAATCTTTATCTTTTAAATATTTATTAGTTATACTAAGTGAATTTAACAATATATGTGATCAATAATGAACTTTTTAAGTATAGAAAGATGTGTGGAGAACATGAACTGAACGTTTTATGACTATTTGACCAATGTGAAACTATCCCTGGCTAAAGAAATTTCATTTTCTGGCTCCTAAATCTTGAAATAAAGAATGTTTAACATAAAAACACCTTTATAATTGGCTCTAATATAGGCAGAAGGAGACCAAACACACAATTAATACATAATCTCAATTTAGGAATGATTTCAGAAATTTCTGGAAAAACAAGTGATTTCACAAGAAAAATAATAGTTGTAGAGCATCTTGGTCTGATTTCTCTGAGCTTTATTTGCAAAGGAAAGAAGTTATGAATGACTGTTGAAAGAAGGTAAAGTCCTATCTGATCCAAAAAGACTAAGCTTCCTGAAACACTATTTTTTATAATACAGTCAGGCCACCATTCAGTATGGTGTTAAAATAACAATCTGAACTCTTTTATTTAACTGAATATTTGCAAATAATAGATTTTCCTGTGACCTCACCAAGCTCTACAATGTCAAGGCTACCTCCTTAAGAAAGGAGGCAGAATTAATGCCCAAGCATGCCTTCCAATTATATCTCACTTTGGCTTTCCTGTGTCCAAGGAAATACATTTCTGTCTCTTGTACCCTGCTTTGAGTGGCATTAATTTCTATTGATTGATTATTCCATTTCTAATTATTTCCATAAATGATACAGAGAAAAACATTAAATACATTTTATCTTCTAATTTGTGTCTGTAAGATATTTCGAGTAATCCACCTATTTGTTATTTGTGTTAAAATTTGACAGGTCAATTTGCCCAAATAAGGGTAACCTGGATGCCTCAGGATCTGAAAATAATATCAAATGAAAAATGATTTAAGAGTTGGAAAAGGCATTTAATCAAAAATCATGTGACATAAAAACCATGAATTTTTATCATCTGGAATCCTAAATTCCTGCTTCCAGCTCCACTATCTAGAGCCAAACCGGGCTAGTTCAAATCAGACAGGTTTAATTTTTCCCATATTGTGGAAGAGATACTCATATGCCTAAGAAGTTCAGTAAAAGACTGATGCAAAATAAAATCTTACCACATGGTGAGGGACATGAATATATCCTGATAAATTGTGGGAAGAAGGCAGAGGTTAAGCAAACAGTGAAATAGTGACCCCGTCTGCTCATATTACCTATGTAACTTGGAAGAGAATTAAAAGTTATCAAATGCTTTACAGAACATTGTCTTTAATATCCTATTCAAAATCAGTGCTTCAACTTGTCTTAGTAACAGAATATCTATTCCCATTTCCCAAATCTATGTTATAGAAAGGCAGCAGGGCTCCATGCACTTAAACACAGCTGTACAATAATACTTATTGGTTTACTATTCAGTATTAGCTACCTGAATAATATTTGGGATTTCTTAGAAGCTCTATTTGGTTTTAGTGTATATTACACTAAAGACACAGAGTTAAAATGTTGTATTCTAAAGTCATTTGAAATAATTATCATTTGTGCATGTATGTTAGGTCCCCAATATGATATGTGGTTGGATTAATTTATTTTAGTTAGTTTTCAATTAGAGGAAATTGCTTTTGTAATTAATTTGGTTTTTATTTTTTTAATTGAAATACATTTGACATACATTGTTTAAGATGTACTACATGTTAAATATGTATTGTAATATGACTGACATTGTAGTGATAATTAGTAGCTCTTTCACATCACATAAGTATTTCTTTAGTTGGAATAATTAAGATAAGTTTGATGATTATAATACAGTATTGTTGTCTATATTGACTATACTGTGCACTAGATCTCTAGGGCTTATCTACTACTGGTTGCAAGTTTGTACCTTTCAACAACATCTATCCTATCCCTTCCACCTCCATTCTTAGCCCCATCCCCTGGTAACCACCATTTCACTCTCTGTTTTTACAAGTTTGGCTTTTTTAGATTCCACATATAAGTGATATCATATGGTATTTATCTTTGTCTGACTTGTTTCACTTAGCATAACATTCTCAAAGTCTATCCATGTCACACATGGCAGAATATCCTTATTTCTCATGGCTGAATAATATTACACACACACACACACACACACACACACACACACCCACACCCCACATCTTCTTTATTCATTCTTCCATCGATGGACACATAGGTAGTTTCTGTATCTTGGCTATTGTGAATACTGCTGCAATAACATGGGAATGCATATATCTCTTCAATGTCATGTTTTTATTTGGGTATTTACCCAGGAGTGGAATTGCTGGATCATATGGTAGATCTATTTAATTTTTGGATAAACCTCCATATTGTTTTCCATAGTGGTTGAACCACTTTATATTCCCACCAACAGTGGGAATATATCCTTGCCAACATTTGTTATCTCTTGTCATTTTGATGATAACCATTCTAACAGGTGTGAGGTGATATCTTATTGGGTTTTGATTTGCATTTCCCTGATGATCAGTGATGCTGAGAATACTTTCATGTACCTGTTGGTCATTTGGATGTCTTCTTTGGAAAATGTCTATTTAGTTCTTCAGGGCATTAAAAATTTTTTTGTTGTTATAGAGGTGTATGAGTTCTTTTTATATTTTGGATATTAATTCCTTATTGGATATACAGTTTACAAACATTTTCTTCCATTCTGTATGTTGCCTTTTTATTTTATTAATTGTTTCTTTTGCTGTGCAGAAGTTTTTGGTTTTATATAGTCCCATTTGTTGAATTTTGCTTTTGTTTGTGTTTTTGGTGTCATATCCAAAAACTCATTGCCAAGATCAATTATTTTCTTCTAGGAGTTTTGTGGTATCAGGTGTTATGTTTAAGTTTTTGAAATTTCAAGTTAATTTTTGTGAGTGGTGTAATACAGGGGTCCAATTTTATTTTTCTGCATGTGTTTATCCAGTTTTCCCAGCACCATTTGAGGAAGAGACTATCCATTCCACAATGGGTGTTCTTGGTTCTCTTGTCATATATGAGTTGACTATATATATGGGGGTTTAATTCTGGGCTCTCTGTTCTGTTTATTTGTCTATGTCTATTTTTATGTCAGCATCATACTGTTATAATCACTATAGCTTTATAGTATAGTTTGAAATCAGAAAGTGTGATACCATAATTTGGTTTTTAAATATGTAAAATTATACCATTCCAAAGGCAAAACTATAAAATGATAAATATTTAGAAAACCAAACACCATATTTCTCTTCCTATTCTCTCCAATCTATGCCTTTTACTCTTTAAAAGGAACAATTTGTATTATAATTGTGGTTATTTCAGGGTTTCCTTTTTCAAATATATATTTTCCTTCATTTCTTTCATAAAATGCAGCTAATATGTATACATACACATACAAACTCTCTTGCACCTTTTCCTTGTCTTCTTAAGAATATTTGCATGAAGGTATGACTCCATACCAATGTATAAAAATTTTCCCCATTCATTTTTATGGATTCTTTGTTTTCAATTGGGCAGGTATAACAAAACTTATTCATTCAAGCCCTTCCATTAATTTGGGGTTGTTTTAAAATTTTAATGTCATAAATAATGCCAAAATGAACATATTTGTGTATAAGTCATTCTTGGAGAAGAGATCAGTATTATCTTTTACAGCTTAAAATTTTTAATTTATTTTAGGTTTGAGAAGAGAAAATAAAATTTATATATTTGAGGTCAGTGTGTACAGACAAAAATGGTTAACAGGCTGATTTTATCTCTTGCAGCCTAGGTTAAGTTGGAGGTCCAATATTTAGGTGGACACTGTGATAATGCTTTTCTTGCATTAGACTTGTGTCTCCATTGTTACACTGTAGTATTCATATATTGAGTAGAAGTACCCATATAATAGTCATATACTGAGTATAAGTACCATAGAATAACTAGTCCAAAGATAGACGTTATACAGTGTTCAATTGCCAAAGACACTCCAAAAGTAAGCATTAAATGCCCTAACATAAGAAGAATGAGGTCATGTTGTTGAGTACAGAAATTCCCTATGCACTAAATCACTTACAAGATTGTATTTAGTGAATTCTTAATTTTATAAAAGGAAGTTTTCAAGAAAAGATGAAGAAACTGTTGCACAAATATATATCTCATTATAAAAAGCAGAATGAGTAGATTCTTAGAATTGAAATTGCTAGGTGAAAGGGTAAATGTATATATTGTTGATATCATCAAAGGAATATAACATTTTTCATTTTATTGTGGAAAAATGCCTATTTTCCCATAGTCTTGTCATTACAGTATATTCTCAAACTTGGATTTTTCCAGTCAGATAGGTAAGTAAATTTAATATTTATATGAGTTTAATATTTTTAAATTCTATATTCAGTTCTAAATATATACTTAATTTACATAATCTCATTTTCTTTATTGATATTACAGATTCTAAGTGTGTGACATAAATTACAAATACTTTTCCTTTGTTTCCTATTTGTGATTTCCTTTTTGATTTTTATTTTTAATGCATGTAAAGTCTGATTTGGTTTGTTTGTTTGCTTTTTAAATGAGTTGTATTTATCAATCACTATTACTATTGCTTTGGAATTTTACAATGGTATTACGCATTCCAAGATTACAAAGGAATTTAACCATTTTTAACATCTGTATTATTTCACTGTTTACTATTTAGATCACTCATCCATCTGGAATTTATCCTTTATACAATACCATACAGGTTCAATTCTATACTCATCTGAATATCTATTAAATAATTTATTTAAAAAGTTAACCTTCTTTCATTGTAATGTGATGCCAAGTTTATCAGCTAGCAAATTTTACTATCTTCTGTGTATATTCCTGGTATTTTAAATTTTGATATGTTGCTCTTATATTTGTGCATTAATACCACACACAATTAATTATAGAAGCTATACATTTAAATAGCTGGAAGTATAGAGCTATACATTTAAATAGCTGGAAGAACCTAATATTGCTTTTCTACTTTTTCTTTGTCTATTTATTTTGCTTACTCATGCTTTCCAAATGAATATCATAATCAAGTTAGCTGGCTCCATGAAAAGCAATTGTTGGAAATTTTATTTTATATGAATTTAATTAAATCTATAAATTAGGTTATGGAAAATTGACAGTTTATAAAGTTACAACTTCCTATTCAAGAGCATAGACATTTCTTTCTGTTTAATAATATATACTCTGTGCGTTCCAGTTTTGCACATTACTGTTTAGGTTTGTACTGAGGCACTTTTCTGTAACTGTTTTTTGTTGTTAACTCAAATTGAATCTTCTCTCTCATTATATCCCGTATTTACTGTTTTACTTTTATTGTCACATTTCTGGTAGTTATTGTGTTGATATTGGTTTTATCCTAATATTCAGTCATATACTGTGATGATGAATGTAGTTTTATTTCCTTTCTAATTATTTAGATTAGAACTGAATTTTCTTACCTAATTGCATTAGTTAATACCTCGAATGCTGAGTAAAACTGTACTAGTCATAGTGAACATCTTTGTCTTATTCTTTAGTGAGGTAAGGGTTTTGTTTCTGACACTTGAAAAACAAAACAAGTATTTTCCTTTTCTCTTGACAAAAATAGTAATTACATTTTTATTGACAGATGTTGGAAGGAGCAAAGAAAAAGGCTTTATTAAAGAAACCAGTGAGCTTTACCCAAGGAATTTTATTATATACAGGAATTTCTCTCTCCCTATCAGAATCCATTTCAAATGGCAGAACAAATATAAAAATATTAAATCTGCAATAGTTCTAGAATTAAAAATCAGAATCCATTTGTTCTTGCTTTTAGCAGTATTTCATTTCTGTTAAGTTCTACAGCAAATTGGATCAGAAGGTGTTCAAATCCAAAGACCTATAAAATCTACCACTCAACACCAATAAGAATAAGTCCATCAAAAAAATACTCTTAGTATAATTCCTCATTATTAGCAAAATATATGTGGGAGAGTTGAGAGCTGGGCGATGGAATGAGCCTTGGATTTTCATTCCCAAACAATTGACTAAAGAACAATGAAACCACTCTGATATAATGAATGTGAGAGTAGGATTAAAAAGTAGCTCCCCCTCTTTAAATAAAAGGGAGAGAGAATTCAATGGAAGAACCTGTTCAAATGTGAGTCCTCTCAACTCTCATGTAGAATCATGGAGCAAAGACATTTTATTTCTTATCAGAATTGTCTCCATACTCAGGAAAACATCCCTCCTTTAACTAAGGAAACTAACTAGAGTGATATCCCTCTAGATATCTGTGCTGATCAAGCAAAGGTCTGGATTACAATAAGAAAAACATATATCTGAGGTAGCATAACTATCAAAGAAACAAAGTATCATACTTAAAGACATGAGCAATACTCAAAATATCTTTTAGAGAAAAGAATTTTTGAAAAGTACATACAGTATTATTATCTATATTGTATTATAAACAGAAAAGCAAAAATAGATGAATAAGCATTTATTTTGGAAAGAGGCAAGTAGAGGTTTCAGATGATAAAGCCAAATGTTTTTTGATGTGGACCATTTTTAAAGTCTTTTATTGAATTTGTTACAGCATTGCTTCTGTTTCATGGTTTTTTGGTTTGTTTGCTTTTTGTTTTTGGCCACGAGGCATGTGGTATCTTAGCTCCCTGACAGGGGATTGAACCCACAACCCCTGCATTGGAAGGCAAAGTCTTAATCACTGGACTGCCAGGGAAGTCCTAATAAAGACAAAAATGAAAACAAAAAATCTACATGTAGTGTGAATAACAGAATGCACAATCCAGAAAAAGAATTAGAAAGCCAGAGGTAGTCAAGACTTATTTCTCTAACATACCACAGAAACAAATAAACACACAATATAGGATAAATAATTATGGTAGAAAATAAATTCAGAGTTCTTCATATATGCTTGGTAGGAAATACAGCAAAATATATCAGACATAGAGGAAAGTAATATTTAATGTAATAGAATGTCAAAAAACATTCATTTTTGTTTGAACTTTTTACAACAATCAAGTGGTCAAATGTTCCAGTAAAAATTTTACAATGTAAGCTTATACCCCTGTGGTACTTGAATGGTATCAAAAGTAGATTATGGAAAAAAAAAAAAAAAAAGTAGATTATGCTGCTTCCTGACACTATAGATATAATCCTTCTAGAAAAGGAACATTAGCCTCTCAAACTCCTACATTACAAAGGGCTTAACAAAAGAGTTTGTTATATATGGGATACTGCTTAAAAATAATTTTTAAAATGAATAAATTCTAAAGATTTTTAAAATCTTAGAAATAGTATCTCAATAAATTTCCATGCATGTTGTAGTTCACACTACTTTTGATGTTTCATTTTTTGTTGTTATTTATCACTATATGAAACATGCCCTCATCCTTTAGCACAGCCTAAGGCTTTCTCTGGAAAAAAAGTGTTACAAGCAGCTTCTTCACAAACAGGAAAAACACTGCAAATTTGTGATTGCTATTCTTAAAAAGGTATGTATTAGTTAGTGTGCTATATAGTACTAAAAATGTACCTTTAGGGCTTCCCTGGTGGCGCAGTGGTTGAGAGTCCACCTGCCGATGCAGGGGACACGGGTTCGTGCCCAGGTCCAGGAAGATCCCACATGCCGCGGAACAGCAGGGCCCGTGAGCCATGGACGCTGAGCCAGCGCGTCCGGAGCCTGTGCTCCACAACGGGAGAGGCCACAGCAGTGAGAGGCCCGCGTACCACAAAAAAATAAATAAATTTAAAAAAATAGTACCTTTATTACTAAATTAAGATGATTATTCTGTCAATAATATTTATTGGGCCCAGAATTTTGAAGTTTTTGGTTAGCTATGATTCATAAAGATAATTTAGAAATATATGAATTGTAAAAAAAAAATCATTTGATCTTTCCTAATTCTGAAACCGTAATATTTTAGACATCTTTAAAGCATGATAAGGAAATAATTTATAACTAACTGTAAAAAGAATCATACATGACAATTACTTCTCTTAAACAGCCACATCACTAGTAATAAAAATACAATATATCCTACATTGAATAAGTATGTACTGAAGCTACTACTCTTAGCTTATTTATTGCTTTTATTATTTGATAAACATATCCATTACTATCACTTAAGATCATTTATCATTTTAATAGAGAAAAATGTGCCAGTCTACCCAATTTCTAAGGAACTAGAAATCATGAAGTGTGATATAAATACATTGATTATCATCAAAAACAGTAACAAGTTGTTCACCATCTAAATTATAATTTTTTCTTAATTTGTACAAATAATTTTATAATTTTTGCATTCTTCTTTTCCTGAGACTAAATAACTTATATTATCATTGTATCGTTACATGATGAAGCAAAAACAAAAAGGGGAGGTAGGTCAATGTAACTCACTTTTTCTCGTTTTAAAGGCAGGATTATTGTGATTTAATATACCTAAAGTAAATTTCATCCTTTAAAGATGTACATTTCTATGAACATGTAGATACTTTTCTCTTACTAATGTTTCAGATATATCACAAAAACTTAAAAGGCCCAAAAGACAAAACTACCTCAATTTCCTACCCTCAATCCCCACAACACATGCTCTTATTTTTTCTTTATTACTTATTGAACAGGAGGGGACGTCTGTCTTCTTACCAAACACTTTCCTGTCTTCCCCTCCACTTCCACTCCCTGGCTCTGGATCCCATCGTACCTGACATCTCAACAAAGTTATGCCATCATTTTTTCTTTCTTTTCTTTGGTATTGCTGCCTTTTCCTTCTCCACCATTTCCATTAGCATGTATACAGGCATACCTTGTTTTCTTGTGCTTCGCTTTATTGCCCTTTGCAGATATCGCATGTTTTACAAATTGAAGGTTTGTGGCAAGCCTCCATCAAGCAAGTCTATTGGCACCATTTTTCAACAGTATTTGCTCACTTTGAGCCTCTGCATCACATTTTGGTAATTCTTGCATATTTCAAAATGTTTTATTATTTGTTATGGTGATCTGCGAATAGTGATCTTTGACGTTACTATTGTAATTGTTTTGAGGTGCCACAAACCACACCTATATGACAGCAAATTTAATCAATAAATGTGTGTGTTCTGACTGCTCCACCGATGGGCCATTCTCCATCTCTCCCTCTCCTTGGGCCTCCCTATTCTTGAGACACAACAATACTGAAATTAGGTCAGTAAATAAGCCTTCAATGACCTCTAGGTTTTCAAATGAAAGGAAGAGTTACATGTCTCTTACTTTAAATCAAACTCTAGAAATGATGCAGCTGGGTGAGAAAGGCACGTTAAAAGCAGATAGACTGAAAACTAGGCCTCTTGTGCTGCCAGTTAATCAACTTGTGAATGCAAAGGGAAAGTTCTTGGAAGAAACTACAAATGCTACTCCAGTGAACACAAGAAAGCAAAGCAGCCTTATTGTTGATATGGAAAAAGTTTTAGTGGTCTGCATCAAAAAATCAAACCAGTCACAACATTCCCTTAAGCTAAAGACTAATCCAGAGGAAGACCCTAAATCTCTTCAGAGGAAGGCCCTAACTCTCTTCAATTCCATGAAGGTTGAGAGAGGTGAGGAAGCTGCAGAAGGAAAGTTTGAAGCTAGCAGAGACTGGTTCATGAGGCTTAAGGAAATAAGTTGTCTCCATTAATGTTAAGTGCATGCAAGATGAAGCAGCAAGTGCTGATTTAGAAGCTGCAGCAAGTTATCAAGAAGATCTAGCTGAGGTCCTTAAGGAAGGTGGCTACCCTAAACAACAGATTTTCAATGTAGACAAAACAACCTTATACTGGAAGAAGATACCATCTAGGACTTTCATAGCTAAAGAGGAGAAGTCAATGCCTGGTTTCAAAGAACAGGCTGACTATCTAGCTAGGGTCTAAGGCAGCTGGTGACTTGAAGTTGAAGCCAATAATTTACCATTCTGAAAATCCTAGGGTCCTTAAGAATTATGCTCAATCTACTCTGCCTGTGCTCTATAAATAGAATACCAAAGCTTGGATGACAGCACATCTGTTTATAGCATGGTTTGCTGAATATTTTAAGCCCACCTTTGAAGCCTATTGCTCAGAAAAAGATTCTTTTCAAAATACTACTGTTCATTGACAATGCATCTGGTCACCGAAGAGCTCTGATGGAGATATACAATGAGATTCGTGTTGTTTTCATGCCTGCTAACACAACACCTATTCTGTAGCCAATGGATTAAAGAGAAGTTTTGACTTTCAAGTCTTATTTAAGAAATACACTTCACAAAGCTATAGCTGACATAGATAGTGATTCCTTTTATGGACCTGGACAAAATAAATTGAAAACCTTCTGGAAAAAATTCACCACATTCTAGATGCCATTAAGAACATTTGTGATTTATGAGAAAAGGTCAAAATATCAACATGGGTTTGAAAGAAGTTGATCCCAACCCTAATGGGTGACTTTGAAAGTAGCAGGAGAACTGGAATTAGAAGTGGAGCCTGAAGATGTGACTGAATTGCTGTAATCTCAGGATAAATCTTTAACAGATAAGGAGTTGCTTCTTATGGATGAGCAATGATAGTGTTTTCTTGAGGTGGAATCTCCTCCTGGTAAAGATGCTCTGAAGATTGTTCAAATGACAACAAAGGATTTAGAATATTAGATAAATTTAGTTGATAAAGCAGTGGCAGGGTTTGAGAGGATTGACTCCAATTTTGAAAGAAGTCTACTGTCGGTAAAATGCTGTCAAACAGCATTGCATTTTATCGAGAAATTGTTCATGAAAGGAAGAGTCAGTTGATATGGGAAACTTCATTGGTGTCTTATTTTAAGGAATGCCACAGCCATCCCAACCTTCAACAACCACCACCCTGGTCAGTTGGTAGCCATCAACATCAAGGCAAGACCCTCCACTAGCAAAAAGATGACAACTTGTTGAAGGCTCAGATTATGTTTAGCATTTCTTAGCAATAAAGTATTTTTCTTTTTTCTTTTTTTTTTTTTAAACATCTTTATTGGAGCATAATTGCTTTACAATGGTATGTTAGTTTCAGCTTCACAACAAAATGAATCAGTTATATATATACATATGTTCCCATATCTCTTCCCGCTTGCGTCACCCTCCCTCCCACCCTCCCTATCCCACCCCTCCAGGCGGTCACAAAGCACCAAGCTGATCTCCCTGTGCTATGCGGCTGCTTCCCACTAGCTATCTACCTTACGTTTGGTAGTGTATACATGTCCATGCCTCTTTATTGCTTTGTCACCGTTTACCCTTCCCCCTCCCCATAGCCTCAAGTCCATTCTCTAGTAAGTCTGTGTCTTTATTCCTGTTTCACCCCTAGGTTTTTCATGACATTTTTTTTTTTCTTAAATTCCATATATATGTGTTAGCATACGGGTCTCTTGTAGACAGCAAATATATGGGTCTTGTTTTTGTATCCATTCAGCCAATCTGTGTCTTTTGGTGGGAGCATTTAGTCCATTTACATTTAAGGTAATTATCGATATGTGTGTTCCCATTCCCATTTTCTTAATTGTTTTGGGTTTGTTATTGTAGGTCTTTTCCTTCTTTCGTGTTTCTTGCCTAGAGAAGTTCCTTTAGCAGTTGTTGTAGAGCTGGTTTGGTGGTGCTGAACTCTCTCAGCTTTTGCTTGTCTCTAAAGGTTTTAATTTCTCCATCAAATCTGAATGAGATCCTTGCTGGGTAGAGTAATCTTGGTTGCAGGTTTTTCTCCTTCAACACTTTCAATATGTCCTGCCACTCCCTTTTGGCTTGCAGAGTTTCTGCTGAAAGATCAGCTGTTAACCTTATGGGGATTCCCTTGTGTGTTATTTGTTGTTTTTCCCTTGCTGCTTTTAATATGTTTTCTTTGTATTTAATTTTTGACAGTTTGATTAATATGTGTCTTGGCGTATTTCTCCTTGGATTTATCCTGTATGGGACTCTCTGTGCTTCCTGGACTTGATTAACTATTTCCTTTCCCATATTAGGGAAGTTTTCAACTATAATCTCTTCAAATATTTTCTCAGTCCCTTTCTTTTTCTCTTCTTCTTCTGGAACCCCTATAATTCGAATGTTGGTACGTTTAATGTTGTCCCAGAGGTCTCTGAGACTGTCCTCAGTTCTTTTCATTCTTTTTTCTTTATTCTGCTCTGCAGTAGTTATTTCCACTATTTTATCTTCCAGGTCACTTATCCGTTCTTCTGCCTCAGTTATTCTGCTATTGATCCCATCTAGAGTACTTTTAATTTCATTTATTGTGTTGTTCATCGTTGCTTGTTTCATCTTTAGTTCTTCTAGGACCTTGTTAACTGATTCTTGCATTTTGTCCATTCTATTGTCCATTCTATCTCCAAGATTTCGGATCAACCTTACTATCATTATTTTGAATTCTTTTTCAGGTAGACTGCCTATTTCCTCTTCATTTGTTAGGTCTGATGGGTTTTTATCTTGCTCCTTCATCTGCGGTGTGTTTTTCTGTCTTTTCATTTTGCTTATCTTACTGTGTTTGGGGTCTCCTTTTTTGCAGGCTGAAGGTTCGTAGTTCCTGTTGTTTTTTGTGTCTGTCCCCAGTGGCTAAGGTTGGTTCAGTGGGTTGTGTAGGCTTCCTGGTGGAGGGTACTAGTGCCTGTGTTCTGGTGGATGAGGCTAGATCTTGTCTTTCTGGTGGGCAGGTCCACGTCTGGTGGTGTGTTTTGGGGTGTCTGTAGACTTATTATGATTTTGGGCCGCCTCTCTGCTAATGGGTGGGGTTGTGTTCCTGTCTTGCTAGTTGTTTGGCATAGGATGTCCAGCACTGTAGCTTGCTGGTCGTTGAGTGAAGCTGGGTGCTGGCGTTGAGATGGAGATCTCTCGGAAATTTTTGCTGTTTGATATTATGTGCAGCTGGGAGGTCTCTTGTGGATCAGTGTCCTGAAGTTGGCTCTCCCACCTCAGAGGCACAGCACTGACTCCTGGCTGCAGCACCAAGAGCCTTTCATCCACACGGCTCCTTAATTTGGGATGATTGGTTGTCTATTCAGGTATTCCACAGATGCAGGGTACATCAAGTTGATTGTGGAGCTTTAATCCGCTGCTTCTGATGCTGCTGGGAGAGATTTCCCTTTCTCTTCTTTGTTCTCACAGCTCCCAGGGGCTCAGCTTTGGATTTAGCCCCGCCTGTGCGTGTAGGTCGCCGGAGGGCGTCTGTTCTTTGCTCAGACAGGACGGGGTTAAAGGAGCCGCTGATTCGGAGGCTCTGGCTCACTCAGGCCCGGGGGTAGGGAGGGGCACGGAGTGTGGGGCGGGCCTGCGGCGGCAGAGGCCGGCGAGACGTTGCAGCCTGAGGCGCGCCTGTGCGTTCTCCCGGGGGAGTTGTCCCTGGATCCCGGGACCCTGGCAGTGGCGGGCTGCACAGGCTCCCCGGAAGGGCGTGTGGCTAGTGACCTGTGTTCGCACACAGGCCTCCCGGTGGCGGCAGCAGCGGCCCTAGCGTCTCATGTCTGTCTCTGGGCTCCGCACTTTTAGCCGCGGCTCGCGCCCGTCCCTGGAGCTCTCTCAAGCAGCGTTCTTAATCCCCTCTCCTCGTGCACCAGGAAACAAAGAGGGACGTAAAAGTCTCTTGCCTCTTCGGCAGTTCCAGACTTCTCCCCGGACTCTCTCCCGGCCAGCCGCGGTGCACTAACGCCCTGCAGGCTGTGTTCACGCCGCCAACCTCAGTCCTCTCCCGGCGCTCCGACAAAAGCCGGAGCCTCAGCTCCCAGTCCCGCCCGCCCCGGCGGGCGAGCAGACAAGCCTCTCGGCTGGCGAGTTCCGGTCGGCCCGATCCTCTGCGCTGGAATCTGTCCGCTTTGCCCTCCGCACCCCTGTTGCTGTGCTCTCCTCCGCGGCTTCCAAGCTCCCCCACTCCGCCTCCCGAAGCCTCCGCCCGCGAAGGGGCTTCCTAGTGTGTGGACACTTTTCCTCCTTCACAGCTCTCTCCCGCTGGTGCAGGACCCGTCCCTATCCTTTTGTCTCTGTTTAGTTTTTTCTTTTGTCCTACCCAGGTACGTGGGGGATTTCTTGCCTTTTGGGAGGTCTGAGGTCTTCTGCCAGCGTTCAGTAGATGCTCTGTAGGAGTTGTTCCATGCGTAGATGTATTTCTGGTGTATCTGTGGGGAGGAACGTGATCTCCGCGTCTTACTCTTCCGCCATCTTCCCGGAAGTCTCTAAAGTATTTTTCAATTAAGGTATGTACATTGTCTTTTTAGACATAATGCTACTGCAATTTAACAGATTATAGTGTAAAAATAACTTTTATATGAACTGGGAAATTTTTTAAAATTTGGGACTCACTTTATTGTGGTATTTTCTTTATTGCAGTGGTCTGAAACCAAACCACAATACCTCCGAGGTATGCCTGTACACGTTCCATTCTCTTTGATCTAAAGACAAGCAATCACAAACTCTAAACCGCAGAACCACATATACCTCTTTAGCTCAAATCTAACTTGCTGAAAGCATTGTTTCCATTTAGGGTTCTGACGGCCGACTGCCTAACCTCCCATTTAGTAGTTCCACCCTCCTCTCCATTTTTCCCCGTCTCTCCAATTAAAATATCTACATCCCTTCCTTCAAATAATTGCTCCCTCTTTCAATCCTTTCTTCCCTTGACTTATATAGCACTAGAGTCTCTCACTTCTCCTACAAATGTTTTGTCTGAACTTTCTGATAGATTTCTTCTCCATGATCTTATTTTGTAAATTGAGATTCTCATCTCACCAAAAATAGTTCAATGTTGACAGAATGCCCAGATATTATGTACAGCATCTGGCAGAGTATAGATGAGAAATATTTGTTGAAAGAGTAAAAGAAAAAAGAAGGAAGGCAGACAGGCAGACAGGTGAAGGAGAGGAAGAATTAATGAAGCTAATTTCCTAATTTTCCCATCAAAAGATAAAGTTTATTTCCTTTTAAGTAAAAGTAAGTCTCTTTTTCTATTAATTACTGTGACTGAATGTGCATATTGTCATTGCATTGAACCAAGCGCTAGTTAGGACACAAGATTTTGTTTCCTAACATTGACAAATGGAAAATTTTAACTATTAGTGGCATATTTACTAAAGTCAGACATACAGAGTTCACAAATTGTATATTTTCACAAGGAAGGACACCCATCTAGCTATCAGTAGATGGAGAAATTGGTCATAACTAGCATACCAGATTCTTCTCATATGAACCCTCCTGTGAACTAAACCTCATTCTCTTTAAAATAATTACTCTTACCAACAAAAAATCCTTTAAATTTATATAAGTGTACTCATGCCTTATGTGTTCTTTTTTCTCTAGCTTCTTTGGCCAACATTTAATTGGCTGTGGTGGTGAGATAGATCTATATTACTGTGTTTTGATAATTTGGCTTATGAATTGGCAGTTACCTAAGTGAAAAAGTGGTGCAGAGTATCAGACTCACAATGATGCATTTCCTTCTTTTAGGACTTAGTCTATCAAATCTACTCTAGCTTTGTGTCTCTCTGATGCCCACAAATAATATTCTTTTAATTTAACGAACTTACCTATTTTTTTTCCAGCAGTTGAATTAATCTGTTACAAGCTATTCCAGTATTGTAAAAAGCAGAAAATACCTAAATCCATTCTTACCTCCACAATTTTGCTATGTATCTTCCTCCCTGAAATGTTTCTTATGCAAGTCTTCAAATGCTTTCTGAAGTGACATCATTCAGTATGAGTAAAGGAAAGGCTGGTGTCAGATTTAATATAAAAGACATTCTTAGAAATAATACAGTGATGTATTCTTGCCCTTTGAGAAAGAAAAGCACAGCTCATACCAAAGAGGATTCAAACTTGCAGTAGGTTTAAGTCTAGAAAACACAATATATCAGAGGCAGCTTGCCCAGTGAAATGTTGTGAGTTTTATCATTGTCATAAATATTTCTAAGAAACACTGAAGGATTTGAACCAAAAAGGATAAACTCTCTATTTATAATAGTAATATGATAAAGTTAAAGAGGATATTGTATTGAAAACCTGGCTTTGCTCCAGTCATTAGAAAAAGAAGTTGCAGACAGACATACAGAATGACTGAGAGAACCCCCACGAATATTATTGTTTTCTTTTTACTTTTATTGAGCATGCCACTCACTCTTATAAGGATATTACTTGTATTAACACCTTTGCATGCATTAACCTTCTACAGTAGTTGTCCCCATTTTGCAGATAGAAAAAAATGGCACAGAGACAGACAAAGTCAGAGCTGGGGTTAAAACCAATCTCAGGGATTGTAACAGCTCTGACATACTAAAGCTGGCATTGCATTGAGACAAAACTCAACCAGTACACTGACCCTTTGAGAGCAGATCTAACAAATGAAGTAATGAAACTAGAAAAGTAATGACCCAGTGGGGCCATAACACCAACATACACACACCTCCAGTAATATCAATCCTAAGGGAGAATTCAGGAAGCATGAAGATTATCTACCTTGTCATCAAGTGGAAAAGGGGTTCCACTTATTTGCTCAATTTAATGAATATCTTTATTTACTAGCTCTTCAGTGCCAAGTTTTAGACTACTAAAATCAGTTGAAACATTTCAAAGGCTAGAAGGAAATAAAATAATATTTCTTAGTTTATGTTGCATTAAACTCCCTTCCCCAACAGTTATCAACTTGCAAGTCAAGTTCAAAGTAATTCTTTCTCAAAATGTCTCCCCTCCTTGCATTGGCCTCCATGGAACTCGCTCTATAAAAATCTATGTCTACACATTTTTTTGTTTCCATTTTAATGTTAATTCCAATCTTATAAAATAATATTCAAATAAATAAAAGGTATGGCTGGTAACTTTCAGGCACATACCAACTATGAGATTTTAAAAATGATTGGCATTTATATGTCTGTAAAAAGAAAAGGAAGAAAAATTAGAGTTAGCAATTACAGTTCCTTTCACTCTCAGATTTTAGATAACTACTCCTCTACAATTCCCCTCATTTCTATAAATTTCCATGTTTTTCATCTTCTTGGGAATTCACCCAGATGATTTATATATTGTTATTACTATAAATATATATAAATGTATATAAATATTAATAAAGAGTAACTTAATGAACTCATATATAAATAATGTTAATTAAAATACATAGTAGGCTTCTATTAATTTATAAACTTTATATGAATAATATATTGTTGATATCCTTCTGGAACATGGGGTTTTTTTCGGTATTTTAATGTCAAGATGTGTATGTTTTATTTTTTTTAAAGGAATCTCATTATCTTTATTTTTTAAATTTTTATTTATATTGGAGTATCATTGATTAACAATGTGGTGTTAGTTTCAGGTGTACAGCAAAGTGACTCAGTTATACATATACATGTATAAGTACTTATTCAAATTCCTTTCCTATTTAGGTTATTACGGAATATTGAGGAGAGTTCCCTGTGCTATACAGTAGGTCCTTGTTAGTTATGTATTTTAAATACAGCAGTGTGTACGTGTCAATCTCAAAATCCCTATCTATCCCTCCCCCCACCCCTCCCTCCCCAGTAACCAAAAGTTCATGCTCTAAGTCTGTCAGTCTGTTTGTTTTGTAAATAAGTTCATTTGTATCATTATTTTAAGATTCCACATATAAGCGATATCATATTATATTTGACTTTGTCTGACTTACTTCATTTAGTATGATAATCTACAGGTCCATCTATATTGCTGCAAATGGCATTATTTCATTCTTTTTTTATGGCTGGGTAATATACCATTGTATATATGTACCACTTCATCTTTATCCATTCCTCTTTTGGTGAACATTTAGGTTGCTTCCATGTCTTGGATATTGTGGACAGTGCTGCCATGAACATTGGGTGCATGTATAATTTCGAACCATGTTTTTCTCCAGACATATGCCCAGGAGTGGGATTGCTGGATCATATGGTAGCTCCATTTTTAGTTTCTTAAGGAACCTCCATACTGTTCTCCATAGTGGCTGTACCAATTTACATTCCCACCAACAGTGTAGAAGGTTCCCTTTTCTTCACACCCTCTCCAGCATTTATTGTTTGCAGATTTTTGATGATGGCCTTTCTGACTGGTGTGAGGCGATATCTCACTGTAGTTTGTTTTGCCTTTTTCTAATACTTAGCAATGTTGAGCAAATTTCATGTGACTCTTGCCCATCTGCATGTCTTCTTTGCAGAAATGTCAATTAAGTTCTTCTGCCCATTTTTTGATTGGGTTGTTTACTTTTTGATATTGAGCCACACGAGCTGCTTGTAAATTCTGGAGATTAATCCCTTGTTGGTCACATGGTTTGCAAATATTTTCTCCCATTCTATGGGTTGTCTGTTCATTTTATTTATGGTTTCCATTGATGTGCAAAAGTTTTTGAGTCTAATTAGGCCCCATTTTTTTATTTTTGTTTTTATTTCCATTACTCTAGGAGATAAGGAAAAATATTACTGAAAGTTATGTTGCAAAGCATTCTGCCTATGTTTTCCCCTAAGAGTTATATAGTATCTGGTCCTACATTTAGGTCTTTTATCCATGTTGAGTTTTTTTTTTATTTACATGAAGCTGTCCAGTTTTCCCAGCACCATTTATTGAAGAGACTATCTTTTCTCCTTTGTATAGTCTTGCCTTCTTTGTCATAGATTAGGTGACCATAGGTCTGTGGGTTTATCTCTGGACTTTCTATCCTGTTCCATTGATCTATATTTCTGTTTTTGTGCCACTACCATACTGTTTTCATGACTGTGGCTTTGTAGTATAGTTAGAAATCAGGGAGCCTGATTGCTCCATCTCTGTTTCTCTTTCTCAAGATTGCTTGGGTTATTCAGGACCTTTTGTGTCTCCATACAGATTTTAAGACTTTTTTGTTCTAGCTCTGTGAAAAGTGCCATTGGTAATTTGATAGGGATTACATTGAATCTGCAGATTGCCTTGGGTAATATAGTCATTTTGATAATATTCTTCCAATCCAAGAACATGGAATATCTTTCCATTCGTTTGTGTCACCTTTGATTTCTTTCATCCGTGTCTTATAGTTTTTGGACTACAGGTCTTTTGTCTTCTTAGGTAGGTTTATTCCTAGGTATTTTATTTTTTTGAGGTGATGGTAAATGGGATTGTTTCTTTAATTTCTCTTTTCAATCTTTCATTGTTAGTATGTAGAAATGCAACAGACTTCTGGGTATCCAGCAACTTTACTGAGTCATTGATAAGCTCTAGTAGTTTTCTGGTAGCATCTTTACAATTTTCTATGTATAGTATCATGTCATCTGCAAACAGTGATAGTTTTACTTCTTCTTTTATAATTTGGGTCCATTTATTTGCTTTTTCTTTTCTGATTACTGTGGCTAGGACTTCCAAAACTATGTTGCATAAAAGTGGCAAGAGTGGACATCCCTGTCTTTTTCCTGATCTTAGAAGAAATGATACACACTTGCCTATGTATTTATATGTGTATGTACATGCACATCTTTACATATAGGTGTGTATGTGTATGTATCCTATATGTGATATGTGTGTGTATATATACGACGAATTTATAGATGCACTACATATATATTTTTATTCTACATGCTTTTATATGTAGGTGTATATGTGTGTCTATATGTATGTACGTGTATGTATTGCATATATTATATGTGTATGTATGTATACTGTATATATACACACCTAAATATCTTTGTATGTGTGTATATATGTATGATATAGACGAACCTAGGTGTGTATATTGCATATCTTATACGTATGTGTACATACTGTATATATATACAAACTATGCATTTCATATGTATGTATAGTGTATATGTATGTGTCTATTGTATATATTATGTGTATATGTGTGTAGACATACTGTATATATACAAACTGCATTTTATATATATGTGTGTATATATGTATTTGCGTATTGCATATACGATATGTGTATATGTCTGTATGCGTACTGCATATATATAGAGCTGTATATTTTTGTATGCGTGTACATATGTACGTGTGTGTGTATATACACACACACCCTATGGATTCTGTTTGTCTGGAGAACGCTCACTGATACGGACACTTATGAAAATTGAGCACCTGCTCTTTGCCAGCCAGGGAGCCAAACGCTTGTCCTTTCTGTGTCTCCCTTAACTGTCACAAGTCCCGGGAGGGAAGGTGATGCCGCTCCTACCAGTTGAGGTGCCTCAGGGTCAGAGACGTGCACAGGGCGGGGGGCTGGAGCCTGGTGGAGCCCAGGTGGAGTTCTAGCAGCAGTACAGCCTAGCAGTCCCACTTCCCCGGGTGCCTCTCACAAAGACGCCGAGGGAGAGACGGGGTTTGAAGGAGGGGATGAGGAAGCTTCCGTGGGTCTGCAAGCCCAGACCAAGGCTGACTCCTCAAGGGTGTTAGAGGTCAGGACTCTGGTTACCCTGGGGATGGGGTTACACAGAACCATTCCCATTCTGAAAAAGTATCCATTCTGCTCTTGTTTGTATGTTTACCCCCCATCCCCCAAATCTTCTAAAAACACATTCTCTTGGTTGCTGGGAGCACACAAGGGGAAGTTGTGTGTGAGGGGGTGTGATCCAGGGGACAGGGAGGATAAGCCCCCCACTCGTAGGGCCAGGAGTGGCTCAGCTTTGTGAGCTAAGGATGGCCCGCGAGGTCCCAGAGAGAAGGGTCCCTGCTCCGTGCACCCCATTCCCAGCCTGAGAAGTCCAGAGCCCACCCCCCTCCCCCGCCATACACACACCAGGGAGGAGAGCCAGTCACCCTGGCTCCCAGGCTCCGGCTCCAAGGCTCCCGGCACTAGGAGCTATTTTCAGCTTTCATGCCCTAGGACACGGCCAGAGCTAGTGTCTCCGGAAACTCTCTGTCTGTCTCTCGCCCGCCCGCCATCCCTCCCTCCCTCCTCCGCCTCTTCCCCTCCCGCTCCAGCTGTCCTGCCCTCCACCCTGCATTTCTACACAGGATGGCTCACAGACAGCTGCTCCCCGTGCCCACCCGCCACCATTCGATGGATGTCAAAGCAAGCCCTGGGGACTTCCCTGGAGGTCCAGCGATTAAGACTCTGAGCTTCCACTGCAAGGGGTGCGGGTTCGATCCCTGGTCAGGGAAATAAGATCCCACATGCCGCCCGGCACGGCCAAAGAAATAAATGAATAAAAAATAAAGTTATAGTGATGAAACAGCCCTAGTGGTGCAAGGATGGGACGTATACCTCTATGGTAGAGAATAAAGGTCCAGAAACAGATAGATGAGAACTTGATATGACAGAAAGTGGGGAAATTAAGGAGTTTTCAATAAATGACATTAGGACAATTGCATATCCATGTGGGAAAAAGTAAATTAGAAAAAAAGAAAAAAAGCAAGCCCTGGTCAGGTGTGACCTTGGGCCCAGGGCCATTGGCACACATTGTCATGTGGGATGTTCTTCCTTAGACTCCTCCCTCCCTCCTGTGTCACTGTCACTTCCTCCAGAACCTTCCTGGACTCCCCTACACAAGCCCGGGGTGTGCCCTCACCCGCCCACCCTGGATCACCGGAATTCCAATCCCGGCCCACACTTCCCCGCCAGGTAAAGAACTGGGCCTGGACAATAAGACCGTAGAGGTCCTCGGCCATTGCTATTGCAGTTGCAATTGTTACTGTGTTTACACAGGGTGACCAACACCCGCCCCCAGTTTGCCCAGGACCGCTCAGGTTTGAGCGCTGGAACTGTGGGGAAACCCTCATTTCCGGGGAACCCCAGAAGGCTGGTCAGCCTATTTAGGATGGATCTTTCATTTGATATCCCAACCCCCGAGAGCCAGAAAGGGAATCTCCCCCCTCCTTCCATGGTAACCTTCATTCATTCATCCACTCATCCCTTTATTCAACTCCTTTATTCAGCAAGTATTTAGGAAGCATCTACTACACAGCAGACACTCTTCTAGGTGCTGGGGACAGTAAACTGAGAAGGTGTGATTTGTTACATGGGGATGATGTCTCGGGGACCACTGCAGGGCATGGGAGGTGGGAGAGGAAGGGGCAGTTCTAAATGCAGGCTCTGACGGGACTGGGGCAGAACTTGCCCTAAGCCAGGCTGGTTGCTTCAACACAGCTGCTTCAACACAGCTCCTCACCCAGGGCCATCCTGCTTCCGTCTCACCCAGTTCTTCGGTGATGTCTGGGGAAAATCTGTGGTTGTCACAACTGGGGGGGAAGGGGCCCCTGGAATCAAATGGGTGGGGACAGGGATGCTGCTGAACCCCACACAGTGCCCAGGAGGGGCCCCCAGCAGAGAATGACCCGCCCCAAATAACCCCAGTGCCATGGGGGAGACCCTGCACTAATATTATTCAGACCCGCTGGTGCCCCTAGATTCCTGCACAGGCTGGGACTCTAACCGGGTCACCTCTGTATCCCGAGGTGACCTAGAGTGGGGCAGCCAGGAGGGCTGAGTATCAGGGATGAAATGACAAATCTCCGTGCCCACTCTCCCCGCCGCAACCCAGGGTCGATGGCCTCTATCTCCTCCCTGTGCAGGTAGCTTTTCCCTGAGCCATTTCTTCTTGTCAAGGTCCCTGTCGCAGGTTGTGTTCCCCGAAGATGACGTTGAGAGCAAGCAGTGGAGTGCAGGTGGTTGATGTGAGACGTGCAGAGAACAGATACAGCTGCCATAGGGTCCCGCAATTCCACTCCTGGGCATAGATCTGGAGAAAACTCTAATTCAAAAATATACATACACCCCTGGGATTTCCCTGGTGGTCTAGTGGTTAAGACTCTGTGCTTCCGGTGCAGGGAGCATGGGTTCCATCTCTGGCCAGGGAACTAAGATCCCACATGCTGTGTGACAAAAAAATAAAGAAAGAGAGAAAGAAAGAAAAAGAAAGAAAGAAAAGAAAGAAAAAGAAAGAAAGAAAGAAAGAAAGAAAGAAAGAAAGAAAGAAAGAAAAAGAAAGAAAGAAAAAGAAAGAAAGAAAAAGAAAGGAAAGAAAGAAAAGAAAGAAAGAAAGAAAGAAAGAAAAGATACATGCACCCCAATGTTCATTGCATCACTATTTATAATAGGCAAGATGTGGAAGCTACCTAAATGTCCACTGATGGATGAATGGATAAAGAAGATGTGGTACATATATACAATGGAATATATTCAGCCATAAAAAGAATGAAATAATGCTATTTGCAGCAACGTCGTGGATGGACCTAGAGATCATCATACTAAGTGAAGTAAGTCAGCAGGGAAAGACACATATATGATCTCTCTTATATGTGAAATCCAAAATACGACACAAATGAACTTGTCTACGAAACAAAAACAGACTCACAGACATAGAGAACAGACTTGTGGTTGCCAAGGGGGAGAAAGAGGGAGGGAGGGTTGGATTGGGAGTTTGGGGTTAGCAGAGGCAAACTATTAAATATAGGATGGATAAGCTACAAGGTCCTACTGTCTAGCACAGGGAACTATATTCAATATCCTGTGATAAGCCATAATGGAAAAGAAAAAGAGTTTTATTTATAGGTTCCATCCCTAACTGAGCTGGCCCATCCCCTCCCATGGTTCTAAGTGCAGCCCGAGGCTGCAGACTTCCCACCGTGGTCTTCAGCTCCAGAGCAAGCCACCTGCAAACCAGCCGCATCTTCCCAGGGGCTGGCAACTCTCCTTTGCTACTGATTCCAAGACACATCCAGATAGCACAAATGTGACCATGAAAACAAACTCAGGCATGTTCAAATCAGGGAAATAACATTCTTATCTCTGTTTAGTAGTTGCTTAATTTTAGAATAGCTTAGAGTTACAAAAAAGTTGCAAAGATCTGTACAGAGTGTACAGAGTGCTGTGGACCCCCGACCCAGTACCCCTATTTCCAACACGTTAGTACTTTAGTACGTTAGTACGACATGCTTATCCAACTAAGGAACCGAGATGGATACGTTATTATTAACTAAAGTCCGCACTTTACTAGAATTTCCCTAGCTTTCCCCTAACATCCTTTTTCTGTCCCAGTCTCCTCTGGGCTGTGACATTTCTCAGACATCCCTGGGTTTTAATACCTTGAAAGTTTTGAGGAGGACTGGTCAGGTATTTTGTCCCTCAATTTGTTTGTCTGTTGGTTTTCTGATGTTTTTCTTATGGTTGGGCTGGAGTTACGGGGTTTGGGGCGGAAGATCCAGACACAGATAAAAATGTCATTCTCCTCAGGTCACATCATCAAGGATACACACCATCAAGGATACACACATCAAGGATACACCCCATCAACGGGACTTGTGACAAACAATTTTACCCTTGATCACCTGGCCGGTATCGTCTTTTTTTTTTTTTTTGCTGCGTTGGGTCTTCATTGCTGCACACGGGCTTTCTCTAGTTGCGGCGAGCAGGGGCTCCTCTTTGTTGCGGGCACGTGCTTCTCATTACAGTGGCTTCTTTTGTTTCGGAGCACGGGCTCTAGCTGTGCGGGCTTCTGTAGTTGTGGCATGGCGGCTCAGTAGTTGTGGCTCCCAGGATCTAGAGCACAGGCTCAATAGTTGTGGCCCATGAGCTTAGTTGATCTGCGGCACAGGGGATCTTCCCGGACCAGGGCTCGGACCCGTGTCCCCTGCATTGGCAGGTGGATCCTTTTTTTTTTCTTTGTTCCTTTTGGAACCAAAACTTTAATCCCAAGGAGTCTCACAAAACATATTACGAATGACAGCATGAAAAAAAATTGCACAGTAACTCAAAGTTCAGCTCTACAATATACTCTTCATCTGGCAAGACATTGGTATCTTGATCATCTCAACTTCCAAAAAACATTACAAAGAGCTATGTATTCATGTACGGCAATCACAGAGGGGACTTATGACCTAACTCAAAGGGAAACTAACTTCCTTGAAACTTCTTAGATTCTAAACTCACTGGACAACCTCTTGTCCAGTGTGAAGACTAGTGGAATTCTTAAACCTCTAATCTAGGGTAAGGGTGCGGCTTTCATTTCTACCTGCTGGCTTGTGTTCACAGCACCTTTTAAAGACTGCTTGCTTAACTACAGCTGCATACCATATCCCAGCTACAGAAAGTCTTTTCAATGTTTGCCAGTGTTGCTTCCATAATAATAAACATCACACTTTAGGTGGGCAGGAGTTAGAGTTTTATTCTCAGTCTAGGCAAGACCAAAAATTCAAAGCAAATTCAATTTTGCTTAAGAGAACATTGTAAAGAAACAATTCTGCATATTACATGCCTCATATGACCCATTTCAAACCATAGAGAATGACACCTTTATGTGTCACTGTCCCAAGAGACAAACAAATGTGAACAGCTAAAACATTTAAAAAGTGCATCAAGCTTCGGAAGTCTCAAACGAAACTTGAATTTTCTGTACATACTCCTGTCAAATGAAGTTATTTCCTGTGCACCACTCCTCTTGCAAAGTGGTCTGCTATTTCCTTTCATTTGACCTGGATCGGCTAGGAGACCTAGAGAAAGATCGGGACGGCTTGCGATTTCTCTCCTGGGACAGTGATCTCTCTCTTCTCCTATATCTACTAAAGGGACCTGCTCTGGCTGCGGGAGAAGCTTCTCCGTCTTGGACATCTGTGGTGAGGGGGAGGACTCCTCCTCCGATAATCATCTCGAGGGCGACGACCCCAAGAAGGAGGCGGCCACGATCTCGACTTCTCCTTTCCCCATTGGACAGGTCCACTCTTACTCGGCAGCCACAGAGTGTTCTCCCGTCTAGTTCTCAGACAGCATCCGCTGCATCTCGGGGATCTTCATTTTCAACAAGAGCGAAGCCGGGAGGGTTTTTAGCAACCCACACACTTCGGAGTGGTCCATAATATCCTAAAGCTCGTTCGAATTCACTCTTGTTACCACTGTTTCCAAGATTCCTTACATAAACGTTACAGTCCAACGGACAGGAATCCCCATGCAAGACCCTCCTGGCTCCTGGGTTTCATGGGCCACAGGGTGATCCCGGGCCTCTAGAATCTCGCAGCTGAATCGGCTCGCACAAGCTGTCCTGTGGGGATGCTTTTCCCCCTATGTGTCCAGCCCGGGGCCCTGCTGTCTAGGCCCGACCTCCAGGGTGACAGGGTGAACCCCAGGTCCCTGGAGCAAACACTCAAGAGCCCTGGTGACCAGACTCAGGGGGCTGGGGCGGCAGCTGGACATGTGTGGCCACCCTGGTGGTGTTTCGCCCCATCTGCAGTTCCAGTTCCAGCTGAGAAAGAGCCTCGCTGTGTTATTTTCTCCTGGTTGTGTAAGGATCCCCGGTGTCATTTGACAGAAATGTACATGGTGTGTTCTTTCTCTCTTTTCTCCCTGCTTCCTCTCGTCCCTCTCCCCCTCCCTCTCTCCCTCTCCCTCTGTCCCCCTCTCTCTCTCTCTTCCCTCTCCCTCTTTCCTCTGCGTCACTCTCTTTCCCTCTCTCCCTCCCCCCCTCCCTCTCCCCCCTCCCCGTCCCTCTCCCCGACCCTCTCCCAACTCCCTCTCCACCTCCGTCTCCCCCTCGCTCTCCCACATCCCTCTCCCTCTCCCCTCCCCCTCCCTCTACCTCCTCTGTCTCCCCCGTCTCTCTCCCGCCTCCCCCGTCCCTCTTCCCTGTCCCTCTCTCCCTTCCTCTCTCCCTGTCCCTGTTTCCCTGTTCCGCACGCCCTCCCTCTACCTCTTTCCCTCTCCCTGTCCCTCCACCTCCTTCCCTCTCTGGAGAGGGAAGGAGGTGGAGGGACAGGGAGAGAGAGCAGGAGGGGGGGAGAGAGAGAGAGAGGGAGGAGAGGGAGAGAGGGATAGAGGGAAGGAGCGAAAGACGTCTCTCCCTCCCTCTATCCCTCCCTCCCTTTATCCCTCTCTCCCACCCTCCCTCTATCCCTCTCTCCCTCCCTCCCTCTATCCCTCTCTCCCTCCCTCTCCCTCTCTCCCTCTCCCTCCCTCTATCCCTCTCCCTCCCTCCTTCTCCTCCCTCTCCCTCTCCCTCCAACTCTCCCGCTCCCTCCATCTCTCCATCTCCCTCACTCCCTCCCAGAGACGGAGAGATGGAAAGGCAGAGACAAGGGAGAGGGAGAGAGGGAGAGGGAGAGATGGAGGGAGAGGGAGGGAGAGGAAGAGAGGGAGAGAGATATGGAGAGGAGAGGGAGAGAGGGGGGGGAGAGGGAGAGGGAAAGAGGTCTCTTCCTCCCTCCCTCTCCCTCTGTCCTCCTTCTCTCCCTCTCCCTCCCTCTCTCCCTGTCCCTGTTTCCCTGTTCCGCTCTCCCTCTCCCTCTTTCCCTCTCCCTCTCCCTCCACCTCCTTCCCTCTCCAGAGACGGAAGGAGGTGGAGGGAGAGGGAGAGGGAAAGAGGGAGAGGGAGAGCAGGAGAGGGAGGGGGGAGAGGGAGGGAGAGGGGGGAAGGGAGAGAGGGATAGAGGGAGGGAGCGAAGATGTCTCTCCCTCTCTCCCTCCCTCTCTCCTTCTTCTCCCTCTCCCTCTTCCACCAACTCTCCCTCTCCCTCCATGTCTCCATCTCCCTCACTCCTTCCCAGAGACGGAGAGATGGAGAGGCAGAGACGAGGGAGAGAGGGAGAGGGAGAGATGGAGGGAGACGGAGGGAGAGGAAGAGAGGGAGAGAGATATGGAGAGGAGGGGGGGGGAGAGGGAGAGGGAAAGAGGTCTCTTCCTCCCTCCCTCTCCCTCTGTCCTCCTTCTCTCCCTCTCCCTCCCTCTCTCCCTGTCCCTGTTTCCCTGTTCCGCTCTCCCTCTCCCTCTTTCCCTCTCCCTCTCCCTCCACCTCCTTCCCTCTCCAGAGACGGAAGAAGGTGGAGGGAGAGGGAAAGGGAAAGAGGGAGAGGGAGAGCACAAGAGGGAGGGAGGAGAGGGAGGGAGAGGGGGGAAAGGGAGAGAGGGATAGAGGGAGGGAGCGAAGATGTCTCTCCCTCTCTCCCTCCCTCTCTCCTTCTCCTCCCTCTCCCTCTTCCACCAACTCTCCCTCTCCCTCCATGTCTCCATCTCCCTCACTCCTTCCCACATAGGGAGAGATGGAGGGAGAGGCAGAGATAAGGGAGAGGGAGAGAGGGAGAGGGAGAGATGGAGGGAGAGGGAGAGAGGATGAGAGAGAGAGGGACGGGGGGGGGGGAGAGAGAGAGAGAGAGAGAGAGAGAGAGAGAGAGAGAGAGAGAGGGAGACTGGGAGAGGGAATATGGTCTCTTCTTCCCTCCCTCTCCCTCTCTCCTCCGACTCTCCCTCTCTCACCCTCCCTCCGTCTCCCCCTCTCCTTCCCTCGCCCTTTCCCTTCCTCTCTCCCTCTTCCTCCCTCTGTCACTCCCTCTCCCTCCATCTCTCCCTCACCCTCACTCCCTCTCAGGGAGGGAGAGATGGAGGGAGAGGCAGAGACAAGGGAGAGGGAGAGAGGGAGAGGGAGATCAGAACAGGGAAACAGGGACAGGGAGAGAGAGAGGGAGAGGGAGAGAGGGAGAGAAGGAGGAGAGAGGGAGAGGGAGGGAGGAAGAGACCTCTTTCTCTCTCCCTCTCTCCCTCTCCCTCTCCCTCCCTCTACCTCTTCCTCCCTCTCCCTCTCCCTCCATCTCTCCCTCTCCCTCTCTCCCTCTGCCTTATCTCTGCCTCTCTGGGAGGGAGTGAGGGAGATGGAGAGACGGAGGGAGAAGGAGAGTTGGAGCGAGAGGGAGAGGGAGGAGAAGGAGGGAGGGAGAGGGAGAGAGGGAGGGAGAGACATCTTTTGCTCCCTCCATCACTCTCTCCCACTCCCCCCTCTCCCTCTCCCCCCTCTCTCTCCCTCTCCCCCCTCCCTCTCCATCTCTCTCTCCCTCTCCCCCTCCCTCTCCATCTCTCTCCCTCTCCCCCCTCCCTCTCCATCTCTCTCTCCCTCTCCCCCCTCCCTCTCCATCTCTCTCTCCCTCTCCCCCCTCCCTCTCCATCTCTCTCTCCCTCTCCCTCCACCTCCTTCCCTCTCCAGAGAGGGAAGGAGGTTGAGGGAGAGGGAGAGGGAAAGAGGTAGAGCCAGAGCGTGCGGAACAGGGAAGCAGGGACAGGAAGAGAGGAAGGGAGAGAGGGAGGAGAGAGGGAGAGGGAAAGGGGGAGAGGGAGAGGGGGAGGGAAAGAGGGAGAGAGAGAGAGGGACAGGGAGAGAGGGAGGGAGAGAGGCAGGGGGAGAGATGGAGGGAGAGGGAGAGGCAGCGAGGTAGAGGGAGAGAGGGAGAAAGGGAGAGAGAGAGGGAGAGCGGTAGAAGTGCTGAGGAGGGGGGCTCCCTCCCCCTCCCACTCCCATCCTCTCCCTACTGCTTTCTCTTTTCTCTGCTTCAACAAACACCAGGCGCCTTTTAGATCAGCCCTGAAGTCAACGTTGATGCTTGGACAGCCTGACCTCCCCGCTGACTTCCAGCCCAGGACCACCGCTGGGAGATGAAGTCTGCGGGGCCCTGGGCGCAGGCTGCACAGACACCTCCCCTGATGCCCAATCTCTCCCCGTTTACGAGGCAGCCGACACTCCCCTCCCTGACTCCCCAAGATCTGGGGCCTTTTTAGTATGTGTCGATAATGCCATTGAGCTACTATCTAACTCTTCCACGAGGACCCATCTCCCAAAATGCAGTGGTTTTCAGCCTTGGCTGCACTAGAGAACCCCCAGGGAAGGGAGAGACGTCTCTCCCTCCCTCTCTCTTTCTCTCCCTCTGTACTTCTGTCTACCTCTCTCCCTCTCCCTCTCCCTCTGGGGTGATGCCCGATGAGCTCAGAATCGCAGATGGCCCCCCCATCCCCTCTCTGTGGCTTGCATGGGGGATGCACCTTCTCACCGTGGCCCAGGCATGGCCTTGACAGTCAGACATCGGGTCCTGCGTGGACACTTGTGTTTGTTCCATAGCGCAGGTGGCTGCAGTCTGTGCTTCTGTAGATGGGGGCTGTGCGTGAGCCCTTCATCTTCCCCGCAGACACCACTGGTGCTCGCTCGGCCTCGCGGGTGATGCGGGGGGCACGGGGGACAGTCTTGTGTCCCCACCTTCTTGGGCTACAGACAGGCCACGCTGGTCCCGTGGTGACTGGGGGCTCCCAGGAGAACCCCACTGCAGACCGGAGAGGTGGCCCCAGAGAAGGTGGCGTACGCCTGGGGCTGGGCCTCATCAGTGAGCCACGGGCCACCTGCAGCAACAGCTGTCTCACCGTCCAGGGGCTGGGTGTTCGGGCGCCATGGGGTTGAGCCACTGTCTGCACGGCAGCCGTGTTTGTCTTGTTGAGCCCGGGGAGGCCCCTTGGTGGCTCCTGGAAAGACTGGCCGCATTTCTTCCTGCCCTTGGCCTTAGAGCCCATCACGTTCATGCCGTTTCTGGTTCCAAAAGGACCTGTGTTAATAAAGACCATGTGTTAGGACAGCACCAAAGTGTCTAGAAATCCGGGCCAGGAGGAGGAGGGAGGGGGATTGGCTGTGCCCGCCAGTGGCCTGGGAGCCCTGCCCGCCTGCAGAGACCTGGCCCGGGGCCCGCGGGGAGGCCGTGGCCCTCGGTCCCCAGCGCCTTCCGTCTCTGGGTTCCAGGAGAACTGCGTGATCCTCAGGGAGCTGGTGAGGCTGCAGGCCCTGAAGTCCCGCCTGCTGGGGTTCCGCACGCATGCTGACTCCGTGCTGGAGATGAACATGGACAAGACCAGCCAGGTGGTGGCCACTGTCCTAGGTAACACCGCCTCCCCCTGAGTCCCAGTGGGGACGGGGTCAGGCGGACCTTGACCGGAGACCCCACTGTGTCAGCCCTTGGGGGTCACCTTCCCAGACCCTTCATTCTGCCTCGAGGGGCGCGGGGTCGGGGGTGGCTGGGGGGCCGCCCCAGGGACGTAGCCGCGCCTCTCCCCTCCGCCCGCAGGTGAGCTGGCCCAGAAGCTGAAGCCCCTCGGGGAGCAGGAGCAGCCGTGATCCTGGAGCTAAAGAAGGCCGAGTGCCAGAGGCGGGGCCTGCACTTTGAGGGTCCCATCAACGCCTGGGACCTGCGCTACTACATGAACCGGGGGAGGAGACGCGCTACCACGTGAACCAGTACCTGCTCAATGAGGCTTTCCCCATGCAGGCGCTCACACGCGGGCTGCTGGGCATCTCCCAGGAGCTGCTGGGGCTGACCTTCGACCTGGAGGAGGGCACCAGCATGTGTCACGAAGACGTGAGGCTCTAAACGGTCTGGGACGCGGCCTCGGGCAAGGTCATCCATCGGCAAGTTCTACCTGATCTCTATCCTCGGTGCGTGTGTGGGGGAACCTGTCGGCCGTGGGCCGGGGCTCCTCTGTGGAAGCGGGGCCCCATCCACGTCCCTCCGCAGGGTGGGGAAGTCCGGGCACGCGGCCTGCTTCGGCCTGCAGCCGGGCTGCCTACAGCACGATGGGAGCTGCCAGATCGCCATCGCGGCCATGGTGGCCAACTTCACCAAGCCTACGCCCAACCTGCCCTCCCTGCTGCAGCATGATGAGCGGGAGACCAACTTCCACGACGTCGGGCACGCGATGCACCAGCTCCGCTCCCAGGCGCAGGGCTGCAGGCAGGGGGCGGGGAGGGCCCGGGCGTGCGTGGTCCTCAGGCAGGCCCTCGCCATGGGATTCTTCCACTGACATCACCCCGCACGTGGTGACGCCCTCGGTGTCAGCTTCCATCATCAGACCCCAGGCACTGGGCGCATAAATAACGGAAATGGATGTCCTCGAGGCTCTAGAGGCTGGAAGACCCAGATCAAGGAGTCAGGGCTGGTTCCCTGCATGTTAAATACATGCACTCAAGAGTTGCCTTGGAAAAAGACAAAAGAAAAGAAAGGAATGTTGCCTGCAAGTCTGCTGACAGCCGGTGATGAGAACCAGAGGGAAGGCTCTGGGGCCGGGGGCGCAGTGCCCTGTGAGCTCGGGGGCTGCTGCCAGTCTCCGTGGAGGCTCAGCAAGTCCCCGTGACTTCCCCACGTGGGGGGCGCCAGCTGAGCGTCTGGGCCCAGGACCCACTGCTCGTTCAGTCTTCCTGTGGTCAGCCCTTCATCCTGAGCGCGATGCTCTCACAGGCTGCACCGGGGCATGTGGGGACAGTTTACTGAGCTGTACAGACGTCACTACTGCTTTGGACCATTTCCGTCACCCCGAAAATGTCCCTCACGCCCTTAGCTATCACTCCGTCCCCTCGCCAGCCCCTGACAACCAGGAACCCACTCGCTGACTCTGTGGATCTACCTGCTCTGGACGTTTCTCCTCAGTGGGGTCACGCCCTGTGTGTCCTTCTGTGTATGACTTCTCTCGCTGAGCATCGTGTTCTCGGGGTGTATCGACGCGGCAGCGAGCGTCAGGGCTTCACCGCGTTGCGTGGCTGAGGGACGTAAAGACGACAAGAGAAAAGAAAAGAACGTTGCATGCAAGTCTGGTGACAGCCGGTGACGAGAACCAGAGGGAAGGCTCTGGGGCCGGGGGCGCCGTGCCCTGGGAGGCCCTGGCGCTGCTGCCAGTCTTGGTGGGGCACGGGCAGCACCGTCCCTCAGGAGCTGCTGGACAAGCTCATCAAGTCCCAGGAGGCCAACCCAGATGCGGCCGGACCGAGGGAAGGGAAGGGGGCTTCCGGTCTGCCCGGCTGGAAAGCGCGGCCTGGACACGGTGCCAGCCCCCCGTCTCCTTCCTCCCGCCCCCCAGGCCTCTTCAACCTGTGCCAGATCGTCCTGGCCAAGGTGGTTCAGGCCCTGCACACGCAGACGCCCGCGGACCCGGCCCAGGAGAATGCCCGCCTCTGCCAGGAGATCCTGGGGTTCCCAGCCATGCCAGGTAGCCAAGCGCGCACCGGGCTCACCTCAGCGGTCGGTTGGCGGCTACTGCCCAGGTCAAGAGGATCGTCTGGTGGTGTGTGAATGGGGACCGACTGACGGGCTCCGGCCGAGGCCCGCTGACCTCTGGCCTCTTCCTGCCACGGTTCCTTGGCTGGTCCCTCCAGCTGTGGCCCGCGGAGTCCGAGGGTGGGGTGGGAGGCTCTGCACATGCTTTCTAGAGAGCCTGGAAGAGGCAGGAGAGGGCTTCATACCCCGAACAGAAGGCATCGACGAGGTCTGCCCGTGCGTGTCGGTGCGGACACGCGGTTCACTCCCTCGTGAGCGCTTTAACCAGCGATCTCCCCGTGGTGGAGCGCGAGCCCCGACTCATCTCTCGCAGCCTCGGCAGCTGACCTTGTAAGAGGCTTAGGAGTGAACCCTCGTGAGCTTCAGCAGAAAGTCGGCAAAGATTTATTTGTGTCCCTCCACTGAACTGCCAGCAAGGTCCCCGTTTTCTACAAGTGTTGGGCCAATACTCTCTCTAGTGGCAGGGGACTCAGACAAGGCTGCTTTGGGGCCCCCACCCCCGCTCTGGGGCAGGGGCACTGAGCGGCCAGGGAGCCGGGCAGGAGCCCCTCCGCGTGTGTCCCAGTGACCCACCTGCCTGCGACCTTCGGCCGCCTGGCAGGAAGCTACGACGCCCAGTCCTGTGGCCAGTCATTCCTGCAAGAAACACTGGAACCAGTTTCTGCCAACCCGCCAAAGAAAAACGACTTCAAAGGCAACGTGGTGTCACAGGAAGGGCTTGTTTCTGTGTTTCTTTGTTTTTAGTTCATTAGGCCTCACTTAAAATTCTGATTCCACAATGCACTTGCTTTGGGATCTTGAACAACACTCATAACCTCTGCAAGTTTCAGTAGAGTAAGTTTATGTGATTACCTTCATCTGTAATATCCCTGTGTTGCAATCTTAATTAATTCAGATTAATTCATCTTAATCTTAATCTCAAGTTCAGATCAAAGACTCGTTCCTCTGTGACTTCTCCTCTGAACTGATTCAAAAGCCTCCTCTCCCGTCCTCATTTGGCTTCGCTTCTCTTCTGGAATCTCATAAGAACTTCTATGACCTCTCTGGTTTTTTGTTGTTGCTGTTGTCTGTTGGTTTGGGTTTTAATTGAAATATAGTTGATTTTCAATGTCGTGTCCGTTTCAGGTGTACAGCACAGTGATTCCGTTTTCAGATTCTTTTCCCTTATAAGTTATTACAAAATATTGAGTACAGTTCCCTGTGCCATAGAGGAGATCCTTGTTGTATCAACTCTATGCCTTCTTTGAATGACCGTAGCACTTTGTTGTCTGTATCATTTTTATGTCTGTTGTGGCTTTGTGACTGAAAATGAAAATTTTCTATTTGTTCATGTCCTGGCCCTTCCTTAGAAATGTGTTCATTTACCTATTTCATATTTATTGACTACATCTTAGACACCGTGTTAGCTGCTTGTTCTAGATGTTAGTAAAACATAGACCTTCCTGCTCAAAGGGTCACAGTATTTGTGGGAAAACAAACAAACAACTTACGTCTCAAATAGCTTTGTACTTCCCAAAGAGAGCACACCTCGTAGGTACAATAAATGTATGTATTATACATAAATGTATAAATAGTTAATGGCATTAAAAACTTGAGATAACTGCTTTTCTATTCTGAGGAAATGATGATAATATTTCACCAGGAGCTCAACACCACTCTGAGAATGAGGGCTTAAGCCCCGACCTGGCTCACTGCATCGCTTTCTTATATGAAAATAGACAAGTCTGTACATGCTCTCTACAAAAAGGCTTATCTGGCATGAATTTCAGATAGCAAGAAGAAAAATTCAAGAGGTTCAGAGAAGCATCCAGAAGCTCAGGTGATTGTCTGGCACTAATACAACTTGCTTGACAGGAAAAGAGAGCTGTAAATCTCACAAAATTAGATGATCTTCTAAGAATTTCAAAACCGCCTGCTAGTAATTAGAAATCCTAGAAGAACCGCTTCTTTTAAAGCATACTGATAATATGCTTTACAGCTTAATATTCAGAAGCCTATGTTTTGGCTAAGTGAGCTTCAGGAATGAAGGAAACTTGTGGTTCAGTTCCATCTACTCTGGAACCTCTGGTCAAAACACCTACTTCTGTGCTCAGCCACCTTATCATCTGTAAAATGGAGGCAACTCTAAGAAAACATAGTTACAGAGATGTTGCACAGTTTCCTGTGTCACTGTCTTCATTTGTTTCAGAAAACCAATAACGTCTAAGCTACTACTGCAAAGAGTGCAGTGTTACTTGGGGTCATCTAGTGCAGCTCTGTCAAAGTAAAGAAAAGCAAAGGGGCCTAGAATAACTATAATTTTCCCAAGAGGACACTATTATTTTATGGCAAATCTGAGTCAGGAACCCTGATCTCTTTGATGCCATTCCATTGTTCTCTCGTTGGGTTCTCAGCAACCCAGAGAAAGAAAGAGAAATAAAACTCCTATGTGCTGTGTCACTGGTACAGGACGTGGCAAGATTGGAATTGGAGAACTACATATTAACAGGTATTTGGGAAATTCTTCAAACTAATTAAGATATATACCAGGTACATAAAAAACAGTTATGTTTTCCCAAGATGATTCTGTGGAATGAACAGAACTGGTAACTGAAGGTGCCTGTGTGCTGCAGTTCCAAACAGGACGGGTGAATGCTTGTTTTCTGGCACCTTTAAGACTCCACCCCAATATACACATTAAAATAAAATTAACATTTCAACTGGGTCATATTTAATTCTGCATGCTCTTGTAAGTCAGCAAAATAGTCCATATATCATTTAAGTTGTCACTCACTTTCTTTTCTTTTCTTTTCTTTTTTTTGCGGTACACGGGCCTCTCACTGCTGTGGCCTCTCCCGTTGCGGAGCACAGGCTCCGGACGCGCAGGCTCAGCGGCCATGGCTCACGGGCCTAGCCGCTCCGCGGCATGTGGGATCTTCCCGGACCGGGGCACGAACCCGTATCCCCTGCATCGGCAGGCGGACTCTCAACCACTGAGCCACCGGGGAAGCCCGTCACTCACTTTTTAACTTGAGTTTTAATTTCTGAAAGTCTTTCCAAACACAAAACAGAGGTGGGAAAATGGTATATGGGAAGCTGCAGAGATGAAATAAGCTTACTGCATTCGGCATAAAGATGAATACCCAAACAACTTCTGCATAGCTGGAAGTGTCCAAATCTACTATCTTCGTTTTGTAGTCAAGGCTTCCGGAAAAATATGCTAACCGATTCCTAATTACCCAAATGCCCCATATCTGTTTCAGTAAGTATCATTATATATTATGGAAATTTTTCTCAGTGACAGAGAAAGACATCCTGGCCGAGCATCCCCCTGCCCATGACACACAGATGATGGGTCTCAAGCTACCTTGAAGGTGTTGGAGCCCACTTTATCCATTACTAATATTAATGGAGGACAAAACTTCATATTCTGTTTGCTCTGTGTTTGTTAAATCACTTCTTCCCCTCATTAAGAGGGATGACACATAATTGAGTCTGTAGTGTGTGTATCACTGGAAACTGAACATATTTTTGTTGGTTTTATTAACGTCATAGGTTTCTAGGGGGGGTCTACTAAATAACTAAGGCTAGTTTCACAGTTACAAATAAATTACGATGTAATTTTGAATAACGTAAGCTCATCGTAAAGGAAGGATACTGAGAGTTGCTACTACCCCTTCCTTGAGGGGCTCTTGTAAAGCACTAAATCAAGTAACAGAGGTTTATATGCATGCATATATTTTCAATGATATTTGAACACACTTGAAAAGAACTCTACGGAATGCATTATAAAACCTCGATGCTGTGTGTCCCTAGTTCCCGGCTCTCTCGTTCAAACTATTTAAATGAACAAAATGTTATCTATTAGGATAGCTATCAGAGTACTCCAAATACTACTTCTTGCAGTACCCTGGCCCAACCATTTGCCTTCCTCTTCCCATTAGTCCTTAATTCAGAAACCCCAGAGATTTGTTCAGTAATTTATGAACATATTTCTTCATTCAGCCAAGAAAACTGATGGATCCCTTACCAAATTTCAGGCACCCTTCTTCAGGATGTTTTCTAGGCATGTTCAGGAAACACAGCAGTGATTAACACAGATGAATATAGCCTCTCTCGAGCTGAGGGGAGAGACAAAAGTAAAGAAGCAAATATAAAATCATAAGTGTAAATACGTAAATAAAAATTGAATAAATGGGTAGAATAACTAGTATATCAGGTAAGTGCTGGAGAAAAACAGCAAGCAGGGAAGGCGGATGGAGATGGTTAGCTGGTAGGAGGAGGCTGCGATCGGAAACTAAGTGATCACTGAGGGCTTTCTGGGGAAGATAAAATTTACGAGGGAACCTAAGGTTGTGAGAGGGAGCAAGGTGCATATCTGGGAAGTGAATAGTACAAGCAGAGGGAACAGTCAGATGGAAAGGCAATGAGGCAAGAGTGGGCTTGGAGTATCCAAGGAGCAGAAAGGATGTCAGTGTGTGGAAAACAGAGGGCGCAAAGTGGAGAGGAGAAGGAAACAGTCAGAGAGGAAACAGAGGCCCAGATTTCTAGGGCTGTGGAGGCACTTTGAGGACTTTGCTTTTCCTGTGAAGAAGCCATTGAAGAGACTTGAGTGACATGATCTGACTTATGTTTTAACAGGATCTCTCTGGATGCCATGTTGATTAGAGACTGCAGGAGAATAAGGACAAGCCCCAGAAGACCAATAGTTGATTCAAATGTCAAGAAACATTTATGCCTTCACCCTTCAACTTCACAAATGATGCCATTTCCATTGAGCTATTGAAAAATATCATCTGGCTTTCAAAACAATAAACCAGAAGGCATTTTCTCACATAAGCAAGGTCACAAACAACTGTCAGCTAAAGGTGAAATAGCAACAAATCAAATAATAACAAAAACATTTTTTATAGATTTTAAAACCTTACAAAGCATTTTCTTGTCCATTATCTAAGTTAATCCTCAAATCAACGCCATGAGATAGTTATTATTTTCCCATTAGAAGTGACCGCATATTAAATCCTTAGTGATTGCTCAAGAAAAGCTGAAATCTTGAGTGTACATCTATTAATGCCAAGGTTGGGTTTTTTACCCATGGGAACATTGGATGCTAAAATCCACAGGGATTTTCAGCTCAAGATGGCAGACTAGGAAATATATTTACTTTCTGGTCCTCCTGAAACCATGTTTAAATAAAACTGCAGAAATACCAAAATTAATCAACCAATAAAAGCCAAGACATTGTGGAAGTCATCAACCACAGAAAGATTTCAACACATTTCGAGAAGGCAAACAATGAAATGGAGGGGCCATGAATAAAATAATGAAGAAAAGACTACCCTAAGTAGGGTCTGCACAAAGCCAGGCAGCTTTTGCTGAGCCCTGGTTATAGTAAAGGACAGAGGAAAGAAGAGGGGCTGAAAACAAGGAGACAAAAGTCATTTTAGGAAAAAACGTTCACTTAATGAGCTCCAGGGAACACTCAGCCTGCTGCCATACTCACTCATGGATTACAGTGGATTGTTGGTAAGCAAGACAAGAAAACAGGGAACCAACAAACAAAAATCAAGACACGGTTTCTTACTGAGCTCTTCTCAAATGAGATCAAGAAATTATGGTTCAATGCCATAGCTGTAAATCATTTCTGCTCCTGGAGAGGTTAGAAAGGGCTTATAATAGTTACCCTTTTTCTTCAGACAGGATTTAGGTCTGAGCAAAAGCTTTTGTGTCCTCCAACCTCAAAGTTTATTGGGGATGGAAGTCCAAATTTGCTTTGACATACCATAAAAAGAATCTCACGAGCAGAGGGTCAAACTACTTTTGGAATATATGAATTATGCCCAGTGTGATTTTAAATAGATTTTAAACAAAAATATATAAATTTTCACTGATCTATATGATTCTGGGTTCTGAAACTTCTACATGTTACATGCCTGATATATAACACACAATGTCAGTCCCAGGAGAGAGAAGACACTCCAATGAAGCAAGCCAAAGAAACAAGATTCGAACAAGGTAAAGTGATGTGTAGACCAAGACCAGGATTTTTCAGTTCTTTCCTGTCATGCTGTAGCTTCCAGCTCCTGAATAACAACACATGTTTCCCTTGTCCTAGACACACAAGAGTATGTCTCCTCTATGGGGCGTAAGAAGCTCTAGAGTTACATATGTGTAGTAAAGAGTGGACCCAGCCGGCATACTCACAATGACCAAATTGTGTTGATCGTACTTTATTTTAAACCAATACATCGCTCCATGCTGAAGTTGCAATCAATGATATATTTGCTTTCTAGACATGAATGAGATGCCTTACTGGATATACTCCAGGAAGGCCAGAGAAACTGGCTTCTAATCCATACAGAATAATTCATTGATGAATTCCTTTCAGGAGAGCCCCTGATTTATCTAGAATATAAGCCTTACATACCTGGATCCTTCAAACTAGACCAAAGGGACAAATCTAGGCTGCAAGCCTCAATCAGAAATGTGGGATGGTGCTATGCTGACAACTGGTGGTCCCTGACCTATCTTCTGAGATTAGAACCCAGTGTGGTGGATGACCAATTCACGCGTTGAACAAAAGAACACCTCCTACAGGGCAGTGTATGTGTTCATTACAGGTATGGCACTTAGGGCTAAAAGTAACACATGAAGCATATATGATAAGGAGGCACCAGAGTCCAGAGCACGAGCTCTGGAATCACACAGGCTTGCTTCGAATCCCGGCTAAGCCACTACCATCTGTATACCCTGAAGAACAGTCGAAGGTTTAAATGTTCTTTTACCAAATTTCGAAAAACAAGCGAAGAAAGAACCTACCTGCCAGGAAGGGACATCGTGGGGTGCAGCATCCAGTCGCATCAGGGCTCTGCATCCCCTGCTCAGAAACCTTCACCGCCTGGCTCATGGTGATGCTGGCAGCTCAGCAGCCCTGGAGAAGGCGCTCCTGTCTCCAGGGCTCGCGGACAAGCTGGGGAGGTCCACGGAGGTGGCGGGCCACAGCCTGGCAAACTCTGGGTGCCTCCTCCACTCAGCTCTGGGCAGGCTCTCGCCTCTGGGCCCCGTTGCGGGGAAGGGCTGGCCGATACATAGCCAGGGCTGAGGGGTCTGCAGAGCCGGTGCCCAGGCAGGGTGAGCTCTGGAGGAGAAGACTTCCACAGTCCCCAACAGTCTCCGCATGGTGGCCCATCCGGTGCCAAACACCTGCCACCCACAGCGACAAGTCCCAGCCGCTAGAAAGCCCACAAGGGGTCGGGCTCTTTGCCCTCGGGCCGGGTTTCTCCAGGGCCTGGGCTTGTGTGGGGCCCCCATACCACCCCCTGACCCGCCCTTGCTCTGTGACACGTACAGTGCAATGTCAACACCCAGGCTGAGCCGGCCAGTGTTCAGTGCGTGCTAGACCTTGAGAAGACTTAGCAGCTAGGGAGAAGCTCTCCCACTTTCACTCGCTTTTCTCAGATCAGGCAGGCAGCCCATCTCACCCCAAAGCTATGGACACCACACCTCCTTCCCAGGCTATCGTTTTCCGTTCTGCCCCTGTTGTCCCTTTCCATTCTGCCCCCCATTTCCCCAGCACCCCATTTACGGCTTCGGGTGTCATCGGTGCTGCAGCAGGCAGCACCTCTGACCCCGAAGCTATGGACACCACACCTCCTCCCCAGGCTATCGTTTTCCGTTCTGCCCCTGTTGTCCCTTTCCATTCTGCCCCCCTTTTCCCCAGCACCCCATTTACGGCTTCGGGTGTCATCGGTGCTGCAGCAGGCAGCACCTCTGACCCCGAAGCTATGGACACCACACCTTCCCAGGCTATCGTTTTCCGTTCTGCCCCTGTTGTCCCTTTCCATTCTGCCCCACTTTTCCCCAGCACCCCATTTACGGCTTCGGGTGTCATCGGTGCTGCACCAGGCAGCACCTCTGACCCCGAAGCTATGGACACCACACCTTCCCAGGCTATCGTTTTCCGTTCTGCCCCTGTTGTCCCTTTCCATTCTGCCCCCCTTTTCCCCAGCACCCCATTTACGGCTTCGGGTGTCATCGGTGCTGCAGCAGGCAGCACCTCTGACCCCGAAGCTATGGACACCACACCTCCTTCCCAGGCTATCGTTTTCCGTTCTGCCCCTGTTGTCCCTTTCCATTCTGCCCCTCATTTCCCCAGCACCCTATTTACGGCTTCGGGTGTCATCGGTGCTGCAGCAGGCAGCACCTCTGACCCCGAAGCTATGGACACCACACCTCCTTCCCAGGCTATCGTTTTCCGTTCTGCGCCTGTTGTCCCTTTCCATTCTGCCCCCCTTTTCCCCAGCACCCCATTTACGGCTTCGGGTGTCATCGGTGCTGCACCAGGCAGCACCTCTGACCCCGAAGCTATGGACACCACACCTCCTTCCCAGGCTATCGTTTTCCGTTCTGCCCCTGTTGTCCCTTTCCATTCTGCCCCCCTTTTCCCCAGCACCCCATTTACGGCTTCGGGTGTCATCGGTGCTGCAGCAGGCAGCACCTCTGACCCCGAAGCTATGGACACCACACCTCCTTCCCAGGCTATCGTTTTCCGTTCTGCCCCTGTTGTCCCTTTCCATTCTGCCCCCCATTTCCCCAGCACCCCATTTACGGCTTCGGGTGTCATCAGTGCTGCAGCAGGCAGCACCTCTGACCCCGAAGCTATGGACACCACACCTCCTTCCCAGGCTATCGTTTTCCGTTCTGCGCCTGTTGTCCCTTTCCATTCTGCCCCCCTTTTCCCCAGCACCCCATTTACGGCTTCGGGTGTCATCGGTGCTGCAGCAGGCAGCACCTCTGACCCCGAAGCTATGGACAGCACACCTCCTCCCTAGGCTATCTTTCTCCGTTCTTCCCCTCTTTTCCCTTTCTATTCTGCCCCTGTTTTCCCCAGCCCCCCCCCATTTACGGCTTAGGCCGGCATCGGTGCTTCAGCAGGCAGCAGCTCTGACACCAAACCTATGGACACCACACCTCCTTCCCAGCGCTGTCATTTTCCAGTCTGCCCTGTCTCCACGTAGAACCGCTACCTATTTCACACGGCTGTTCCTAGTTCTGGGAACACACCACTCACTGGTAGCAATGCCTCAGCCCATGCCTCGACTCATTTACCTGCAACGCTGGCCAACAGATAGACCAACACTTCAAAGTTATGACAGAAAGTTGAGTAAGTTATACGCTTGGAATTGCATTTATTATTATTAACAAGCACAACTGTAGTGCTTAGACTATAACAAGTAATCTTCTAAGTGCTTAGCAAATATTAACTCACTTAATCCTCATAATGGCAACCCTATAGGTAGGTAATGTTCATAATATTCACCTTTTTGGGGGGAAACTGAGGCCCAGAGGGGTTGAATAGCTTGTCTAATGCCACACAGTAAGTAGCGGGCAGAAACCCAGGATGAAAACCAGACCGTCGAGACTTTCATCACTTTGCTGTGTCACCTTAATAGATGTTGTGGTTAGGGAAGGGACTAAACTGACAAGACTCTGAACTTGAGAAGGGAGAAATTAGAAAGTGACTGATCCTAGAAACTAGAGAGGATTTCAGCTCAGAAATTTCTGGTGATGAGACCCGGAAGAACAAGAACATGGTTGGATTATTAACTTGGGGTAGTATCTGAATCCATTGAGAAATGGTTTTGTCTTGTTTTTTTTTTTTAACTTAGAAAGGCCAGTTGGATGAAGATTAATGAAAAAAAAAAGTAGAAAGGAAAAGAGGAAGGTGCCTGAAGTGAGACATAACCTCTTCCCTGTAAGTACTACGGGTGGGTGTCCTGTGGGAAAGGATGGAGCTCTCTCTACAGGTTTGTCACCAGGATGAACAAGGAGGAACATGGCAACCATTGTACTGGTTTTGATGATTCCTCAAAAACCAAGGCTTTAGTTTCCAAGAACTACCCACAGTAGCACACCTACCATGTGTCAGACATGCCACCAAGTGTGTTTCCAGTCACACATTTTAATTGGAGAAATAGTTCCTATGAGGTACGCATTAGTTCCCTATGGCTGCTGTAACAAATTACTACCAATGAGCTTGCGTAAAACAAAACACACTCATTCTCTTATGGTTCTGGAAGACAGAGGTCCAAAACCAGTTTCCCTGGGCTGGAACCAGGAGTTGACAAGGCCGTCCATCCACCTTCTAGAGGCTCTAAGGGAGAATCTGTTTCCTTGACAGCATTCCTTGACTTCTGGCCACATCAATCCAACCCCAACTTCATCATCACATTCTCTTTGGAGTAAAAACTCCCTCTGCCTCTCTCTTACGAGAACACCAGTGGTTACATCTGGGTCCATCCAGGTAGGCCAGAAGAATCTCCCCATCTCAAAACCCTTACTTTCATCCCATTGGCAAAGTCCCTTCTGCCATTTAAGGTGACATTCACAGGTTCTGGGGATTAGAAGGTGGACATTTGGGGGCAATGGTACTATTCAGTCTACTACAAGGTAGATACTATTATCTTCCTCAGATGTAGGAAATGAAGTTTAGGGAAGTAATTTGTCTCAGGTCTACAATTTCCAGAGTAGAGATTTAAATTCTGCCAGTGAGACTTTAGGACACACTCTAAACAACTTTAACCTGTGTCCTTAATTACTGCATAATCCTTGGTTAAGAGTCACACTTAGGTATCAAGACCCAACTGAATATAACACAAGTACTGTCTCCTCTTTCACTATGTTTGCCTGGTGTATTTATGAATCTTGCCCAGAGCAGAAGAGTTCAGAAAATTGTTATGCACCTTTACTAGGAGAAAGCATTTACTGTTTGATGTGCACGGAGTAATGGAAGGCTATTTAAAGTAAAATAAAATAAAATAAAATAAAATAAAATATGCCACCAAATCGTCAAGTGTCACAACAGAGGTAACCCCGTGGGAGTCTTGAGGAGACTAAAATTATCTCCAATTGTGCAGGTGAGAAAAGTGTCACTAAAGGCAGTTGTAGTTCAGCCAAGCCCTACGGCACAGAAGTAGGAATTTGGATAGGTACGAATGGGAAAAAAGACATTTTAGGCATGGGAAACAGTTTAATGCTGAATGGATGAGAAATATACGTTAGACCTTTCTAAATCAACTGGCTTATTATTAACTCAGTAAATCAGATTTGGTCAGTCAAACTAGCTTTAGCTGATTACTTATCCAGGGCATAGCTGTTGAGAGTAATTTTTGTCATAGAACAGTAAATAAAATTGTTGAACTATAACTTTAGGCTTGCTAAGTGAAATAGATTGCTCTAGCTGATGTTCAAGTGACTTACTTGGGACTATTCACGAAATTGGGGGTTAACAACTGCTTAAGACAACATAGAGAATTGATCTTAAATAGTACTTGAAGTAGTTACTGTGTAAAGTATCTGTTCAGTAGCTCATGGTAAATGGATGTTTATAATCCCCACTGGACAACCAACTGCTTTTTTGCAAATGGTAATGTGAATTGCTGTCGCATAAACTATAGTAATGACCACCTATCTAATTTGTTGTCCAAACCAGAAATCTTCTAACAATACTGGTCTCCTAATAAAAGTAAGCATGAAGCTAACACACACTGGGTGTCTCCCGTGTGCCTGTGCATGCATCTATATCTCACTGAACCCCCATAACAGCCCCCAAGAGAGGGACTCTGAGTGTCCCCATGCTGCTGGTGGAGAAACAGGCACAGGAAGGTTCAATAGTCTATCTACCTAAGATAACACAGAGGGTGGGAGAGCCTGTTTTTAAACCATCTCCCTCCAATTCCAGGTGCCAGGAGCCAGATTCAGCCTACAGGCCTCTTCTGCTCATCTGGAGGCGAAACCATGTGTAAGGATTAGTCAAATCCTGTCTTCAATCCTCAAGGTAGCTTGAACACTTGCACGTCCTCCAAATAACATGTAGCATAAGCAATAAGATGTTTGCCCCGGGTATTGGCCAGGAACTTGGAATCAGCTGTGTCTAGTTAGGCTGAGCTGGTTGAGACTGGAGAGGACCACCGATCTTCCACCTGGGCCAGTGCCTTTTGACCTCCTGCCATCAGAGGGCCGAAAACTACAGCCTGAGAATGTGCTGAGCCCCGTAGCCTAGTTACGCCAGCTCAGAACAATGACGAGCACACCTTTTTCCAATCACCTTTCCTCATGCTCCCTATGCCTCATACTGCCCTGCTTCTTTATTCTTTATCCCATAGACACCCCAAGCCCCTTGCCTTTGGGGAGGCGGATTTGAGACCTATTGTCACGTCACTTCCTCGCTTGGCTGCCTTGTGAATAAACCTCCTCTTTGCTGCAAACCTCAGCGTGTCAGTGTTTTGGCTTGCTGCGCCTCAGACAAAATGGTAGGGAGCTGTGGTAAAGGTCCCTTGCCTGTGAGGGAAGCTGGTTACTAGTAGTCACGTTGCGGATGTTTTCTCCTCCCGGGGTGGGGGGGCAGACGTCCTGCTCTTCCAGAAAGAAGGGAGAAAGGCAGGAGCTGGACCCTTGCTCTCAGGGTCACCGTCACCTAGGAGCTCGTTAGAAGCACAGAATCCAGGCCCCACCCAGAACTACTGAATTACAGCCTGCATTTAACAAGATCCACAAGAGAGGCATACCCACAGTAAAGTTGGAGAGGCACCAAGCTGGAGTCCACGTAGCAGAGAAGCAGAGAGGATTCTAGACCACGCAGAGTGTTAAAGGCCAACAGTTTGTTTTCTATTCTCAAAACAATGTTTTTGAGCCATGTTTATGAGCAATGTCCCAACTTGCTTTTAAGGTTTCTTGTGTGAAGAATGGATTGGAAGGAAACAAGATATATGGACACTGGTTAGGACCTCATTGCAACAGACAGGCAAGTTCGGTATTAGGATGTTGAGGAAGAGTTGACAGATTCAGAAGAAATTCAGGAGATAAACTGAAGCGGGCTTAATGGGGTATGAGATGGAGGAAAGGAAGGTCTTAGGGAATTAAAGGGTTTACTACACGTATGAGCAAAGCCTCAAAATTAATCCTTTGAACGTACAGAGGTAGAGCTCTCAAAGGACACCGGTTAGGAAGCAACTGTACGCCCTTTATAATTCCAAGAGACGACACAGATCAACTGTTGCGATGGAAAATTCGGCGGTACCGGTGCCTTTTTTCACTCAAACTTAGTTCCAGTGACTATTACTCACATTTTCTGTGCCTAAACAACACAGCTTGAGGAACTGAAGGGGATTCCATCCTGGTAATTAAGGAGGGTCCCCAACACTGACAGTCCCATCTTAAAAAGCAGTCCCCCTGCATTTTACCCGAGGAGCAATGGCCAGAGCCTCCCTTTTAAAACGATGGGGAGAAACCAGAACATCACACACTGTCCCTTTCAGCTACTGTGAACTGAGCCGCGAGACGACCAGTACCCCCTAGCACAGCGCGGACGGGCCAGCGCGCGGGGGCCACTGTGACAGGCGACAGCACAAGAGACGAAGCCCAGGCCCAGGGGCTCTGAGCTCCACCGGCAACGCCCAGGGGCCAAGGCGTATTACCTTTCCGGGATGTGCTTCCCGCCCTTCCTCGTGGCCGACGAACTGGCTCATGTCACCCCCAAGATACCGCCCACCCAACGCCAGGACTGCCAAAGTCGCCAACCCGGCCTCCCCGGTGCCAGCACAAGGCCACGAACCACAGGCGCCTAGGCACAAGCCCACGCAGCTCGCGGACCTCCTCCTACCGCGCATGCGCCACCGCGGGGCGTCTCGAGATGACTCTCAGCACGCAGGCGGATTAACGCGCTTGATTGGTAAAGAGGATTCTGATGCCTGCGATTTCCCTCCTTAGCCGGAGGCTGGGAGCACACGTCCATTAGTTCGTGTGTGTACCCTTCAGAATTCCAATCATACGGGACATGGAAAGTTGTCCGACTCTCCCAGTTCCTTGTGTGGTTCTTCCAGATATTTCCCAAGTGCTTACATTCACACTTGTATCTTGTATGTAAGTATTGGTACGTAACAGGTATCCTGTAGTTTACAGAAGAGCAGCACACTAGACACATACTATATACATAGTCTACAATGTGTCTTGGATAGTGATGCTGTTATCTTTCTAAAATATAAACTTGGCTGGATTGCTCTGTTGCTTGAACATCTTCACTTAGCACAGAATACAGCCCAGGTTGTTAGCATAGCATTGAGAACTCTTTATAAACAAGTATCAGTCTGTCTCTCCAACTGAATTAGAAGTTCAAACTATGACTTCCAAGGACCTACATCATCCACCTCCCTCCTTTGCCCTGCCAGCCTCCCCTGATCTCATTCTCTACTGCCCTGCCCTCACTCACTTTCCCCTGTCCAGCCACACTGGCTTCCTTACTATTCCTCAAACATGCCAAGCACAGTCGTGCCTCAGGGACTTTGCACCTACTATTCCTTCTGCTTCAGAACACACCCTCCCACCCCATCTCCACTCTCCCAGAACACACCCTCCCACCCCATCTCCACTCTCCCAGATAGCCAATGGCTTGTTTCTCACTTCAAGGCTCTGCTCAATCGACATCTTAATAGAGGGGACTTCCCTGATCACCTACCACATTCCCTCACCTCTTCATCTTCTTTTGTTATTCTCCAAAGCACTTACCACCGCTTGACACTCCATATATTGACTTATTTATTCATCTCTCTCCCCCACTAGAATGGAAAGTACGTAAGGGCAAGAACTTTGTTCTCTTCCTACTTCCTAGAACAGTGCCTTCAATTTAGAAGGTGTTATACAACTATTTGCTGAAAATCAATGTATGACTTCTTTGCCCTTTCACACTACCCTCTAGTCACACCAGAGGCTGCCCCTCCAGAGCACAAGTTCAAGCCCTGTGCCTTCTGTACCTGTCCCCAATACCTGGGCTGTCCTTTCCTCATTCCGGCAAAATCCTCTTCCCCCAAGCCCAGCTCAAACGCTGTCTCCTCAGTCAGGCCTTCCTCACTTTCTCCTCTATGTTCCTGCTGCACTTGATTCTTTTATCATAATTAACCCACTTATACTCACTACATGTTTCTCTTCCTAGATAACTGTAAGTTGCTACTGAACAAAGACTTCTACTCACCTCTGTATCCCCGTGCCCTAACAACAAACCTATAAGGCTCTCGGTGTTTACCGAAACAATTTATTTTCTGAGTCTCTACCAATCCTAGGGAGTGCATAGTATAGTCTCCTCCTCATTATCAGTGAGTCTGGCACCTGTGGGAGGGCCTTACAGCAGAGGAGAGTCACCAATGGATCATAACTAAGGTCCTGAGACTGCAATGGCAGACAGCATGGTGAAGTTAGCCCACTGCATGCAGAAGACCCACAGAGGAGTCAGCATATGCAATGGACTACACTTGGTATAACATGCGAACAATCAAGGTTTACAAACGTGTTCTCATGCACTTGTAAGGATCTTCTAGCCCACGCGGAACAGACAGAACACACACAAAGGAGCCTGGAGGAAGTGAGTAGGCCGGCAGCTGCGCCCTAACATCTTAAGAGGGAACATTTCTGTGACTACAGTTTAAACAAATCAGATAATTTGCCTCCTTTCTAGACACCCTGGTTATCACAGGACAGGCCAAGCCTCTCAAGTTTTAAAGCTAAAGTACACGGAAGATCTGTGAAGAGGGCTTAAGATATTTAAGAGCTAGTACCTGCATTAAGCAACCAGGTTATAGAATGAAAATTTATCTTGAAATGCCCGTCTCTCCCTCTCTCTCTCGCCTCCTATCCCCTATCTTCCCACCTCCATCTCTATTCCTTCTCCCCTACTCCCTGTTTTATGTATATACGTGCATCATTTTATATATACACGGAATATTTACTGTCTGTTACGTTTATTTAATAAAGTGCACACTCCTCAGGCTAAATTTAGAAAGAGGACAAAATGAACACTTTCGCATGGGCGTCAGTGGTGTTCCAAAGACAAAAGATTCCTCAGCCTTAAAACATGGCAAACACCACGTTCCTTCTGATAGTTAGATGCTAGAAAAAGGCAAGTGGATCCTTAAAATTCACACGCTATTAAGACCTACTATCAACAGAGTAGATCTTAAAGCAGAAACAAGAAAACACCAGCCTTTTAAGTTCTTCCTGTCTGAAGATAAGAATAAGAGGTGGCAGTGTTCTTCCTCACTTGCACCGAAGTGTAAAAGCGGCAAAAATATCTTCAACACATATATGATGAGGAAGCCGCTCTTCTGGTCCACTCTGTTTTGTTTTGCTTCTAGGGATTTGTCTCACTCGAAACCTTTGCTTTTTGTTTTCTCTTTTATGTACACTAAGAACCCGAGAGTCTTAACCTTTTCTTCCACCTCTCAACCAATAAATAGGACACAAGAACATTTTTATGTTTTTATGTATTTTCCATTCAAATTTTTAAAAAAGAGATAAGTAAGCTAGCTCAGTTCATATTTCTCACAAAAATCACTTTCCAAACTAAACTAAATTGTTTGTGACCATAAACAGGAAAAAACACCGTACTCTATTAGCACCATCTGACATTTCCACCTTAATGTTACCAAACACAACTTGACACTAATGTCAGAACTATTAAAAATGTTAAAAACCCCCAAGCCCACTCAAAATGCATACCAAAGTTCAGGTAAAGGAAAAACAAAAACAAAAACAAAAGCAACTCACCGTTATCTTTATGTTCTTTCAGAAACCCATTAACAACACACTGCAATTTAAAACTAGCGTCGTCATCTGACACCTGATGCCCAATTGTACAACTTTTTAAATAAGGAATAGTTTCTGGTAAGTCCTATAAGGCAAAACCATGAAAATATGTATTATTTCCTTTGTAGGGAAAGAATAAAAAATTAATTAGAGAAGGCAGACTATAAACCAGGAGAGTACATTAAACTTTGTATGTCAGTCATTCTGATGAGAGCCATTTTTTCCAAAGCTGCTTTAACCAGTAATTATCACTTGATTTTCATTAAAACTGCAGAACGGACAGTTACCAGGCATGCAAAAAGGAAAAGCAAATCTATGTGAATGAATGCACATGTAACTCAAAATGATATAAAGAGTTCTACCTACACTTATGTTCTATCTTACATTTCAAGGGCCATAAAGCGGCTGTGATTTAAGGAGAGTAGTAGAACAGAGTCAGAAGAACTTGGATTCGAATTAGGAAATAGAGGCAATTTCAGGCATTGTTGAGAACTGGTATTCTTGAGGTGGGAGAAAGTAGACTATCAATAGAAGACAGAAAAGGATAAGTGAAAATTCTCTAGTTCTGAATTTAAATGGAAAGTAGCAGCAGGAACCTATGACATATTTTAAAAATATTAAAAACAAACATACATATTTCCTAGCTCTGACCACTGAAAAAGTCTAGAAACAACTGATGTCATGTCAAAAGGACTCAGGAGTCACCGAGAAGCTCCAACTGGCCAAAGACAGGGCCTCAGTTAGAATAATAACTGTAACGGAGTCCACGGTGATAGGAATAAATAAAATTTTACAAAACTGCTCACCACTGGAGGATATTTGTGAATCAACTCATTATTCTGAAAACTGTTAAATAAAAGAAGAGAATCATGCCTCTACAACTGGGCAACCAAACAGTTGATGAGGGGAATCTTCTCCTCGTACAAATATACCCAGCTAATAAGTGAAAAAAAGAACAACAGAATTCACCATTCTTTGAAGCCTCAACTGAATTAATGGATGTAGCTATGAATCATCAGTGACTGCTAATACCACAGAAAGACACAATTATATATGTCTCCATGGAAGAACACATCATCACCTATGAAACTGTCTCGCCAAAACAAAACATGCAAGCTTCATTCGGATCAACTACCAATTTACAGGAAATAAAAGGACTGAAGAATATGTTACCAACACATGGAATGTAATCATCGACATCTAGATGGGAAAGATTACCTGGTTTCTTTAAAAACAAAATTCAAGGAGGAAAAAAAAGTGAGAGAGACATGGAGGGAGAACCTATAGATTAAACAAGACTTCAGAGACCTAACAATCCACGGCAAAGTGTGGACCTTATTGGGATCTAATTCAAAATTCTTATAAACCATTTTTTATGACGTTTAGGAGACAACTGCAAATTTGAGCACTCCCTGGGTATTTAATATTAAAAAATGATATTAAGGAATAAAAGTCTTATATTTTAAATGCACGTACCAAAAACGTACAGGTGTAATTACATGCTGTCTCGGAGCTGCTTCAAGATAATATGGAATGGGGTGAAACAGGTGGGGGTACAGATAAAACATGACAGCCATCAGTTGGTAAATAAGAAAGCTGGATGAGTTCATGGGTATACAAGGAACACTCACAGTATTTTTATACTTTTGTATATGCTTAAAATTTGTGATAATTGTTTAAAAACAAGACGACCCTGTAGAAAACAGTTTGGCACTTTCTCAAAGGTTAAGTGTAGAGCTACCGTATGATCCAACAACTCTGCTACTACCTACGCTGCACATCTAACAGAACTGAAAGCAGGGATTTGAACAAATATCTGTACACCAATGATCATAGCAGCATGATTCACAATACCTACAAGGTGGAAAACAACCAAGTGTCAATCAACCGTTGAATAACAAACTATGGTCTATATACACACAATGCGATTTTCTAAGCCAAAAAAGAAACGGCATTTCGTTACGTGCTATAACATGGATAAACCTTGAAAACATGATGTTTAGTGCAATAAGCCAGACACAGAAGGACAAATACTGCAGATTCCACTTACACGAGGTACCTAGAATAGGCCAATTCACAGAGACAGAAAATAGAATAGAGGTTACCAAGGGTTGGTGGGAGGGAAAATGGGGTTGTTACTGTTTGATGGTTACAGAGTTTTTGTCGAGGATGATGAAAAAGTTTTGGTTATAGACAGCGGTGATGGTTACACAACACTGTAACTGTACTTAATGCCACTGAACTGCATATTTATAAATGGTTAAAATAAATATGATTTCTCTATATTTTACCACAATAAAAAAAAGGAATAACAGAGCTGAAATTTCAATTCTTCCTTTTCCGAGAGTCAGTTTCATCGTCTGTAAAATTAGTAATTGTAGTTGTCTATCCTCTGAGCTTAGTGCAGGGTAAGCACTCAGTAGGAGATAGCAGTACTACTTCCACTTCAAGAGCAAAGGATTGCTGTGAAGATTAACTAAGTCAATGGATATGAAAGAACTTTCTAAATGGCAAACTGCTCTACAAATATTAAAAGACATTAGGTGTTACTGTCTCCCAAGGCCATGGAACAGGTCAGAAGAAGGATAATTCTTTTGCACTGGAATGTCCTACATGGGCCAAGAGAATCTATGGGTTTCTGTACTATATCAGAAGGCATTAGGAAAAGGAAGCATAAAACTTAGAGAACAATTGTCTTTTACAGTGATGCTTAAACACGCTCAAGCAACTGCTTAAAGTAAGTGCTAAAGACACAATGGACATACCTTTCCTTTTAGGATACTGCTGTAACTACTAAAAGTTTACTTCATTTTCAAAATATAGAACATGGAAGCTTATAGAATTTCTTAAGCATATCTAGAGACTACTGCCAAATACTATAGTTCAATTCATATCTTTAATCTCATTTTGAAACAGCAATTACAAATGTGTATTTAAGGAAACCACTAGCTTCCCTTTTTGAACCCACGAGAGAAGGCCAGGATTCACCTTAGCATAAGATGATAATTACTGAACTACCATGAATTATTCCAGTATCAGAAAGAAGGTCATTTTCAATTACGGCTTCCATTTACCTCTGGCTTGTAATAGCGGCGAGTATTTGTTAAGTCAATAATCAGCCCAAGTTCTTCATTCTGTCCTTGGATTTTGTTAAGAGATCCAAGGGGGAGAAACGTTCTTCTGGAGCAAGATTCTTTTCAAAACTCTGTCAGAAAGAATAAAATAAGGAAGAACATATGTTTAAAATCCTTTACTACATTATCCATTTATTCAAACCCTGTGATGCTAACATATGAGATTCAAAGTAAAGTTTCCTCCTCTGGAGTTTACAAGCGATATTACAATCCTTTCTTCCAGAGAGATTAGACGGAAGAAAATAAGCTCACTTCTATATAGTTATTTCTGTGTTTGTTTATTTCATGTTGGTCTCCTAACCTGACTCTAAACTCCCAGAAGGCAGGGACCACATCCATTTTGCCTACCACTGTATTGCCAGCTCCAAGCAGAGTGCCTGAAAATAAGACACAGAAATAAATACTTCTTGAATATCTACATATAGGAAGGATGGCTTTCACTGCTAAATATTCTTTCATGTATTTGGCTTATACATGTACCCTGTTCCATTGATCTCTTTGGTTATTCAAGTGTCAGCAACACACACTTTTTTTAAAATTAGTAGACTCGTTTTAGAGCAGTTTGAGATTCACAGCAAAACTGAGCAAAATGTACACAGTTCCCACTTACACCCTCTCTCTTTCACCCCACACAGCCTTCCCCATTATCAACATGCCATACCAGTGTGCTTCATTTGTTAGAATTCATGAACCAACACTGACACATCATTACCAATCAAAGTCCATAGTTTATTGCATTCATGGTACAAGTAACTGACTATTTCTTTATTTCTAGTATAGTCATCCCCAAACATTTACATACTGAGATACATATTACTTTCTTATAAATTACTTTATTCTTTATTTATAGTTAGGGCATTGCATTTTTTTTTTGTTTTTTAATTAAGTACAAAAGTTGGTTGTATTTGTCTATGAATCCCATTTCTGGATAGTAAAAGAGGTATTAAAAAGTATTTGCTATAAAAAGGGAAAATGGAGTACGACAGGGTTGAGAGCCAGGGCTCTATATGGTGAATTCAGATTTCTGGAAGAATACGGTATTAACTTTTGCTCACCTTTTTTAAAGGAACTTTGAAAGCAGTGAAACGAGTCCCAGGCATCCGCTGTTCAACTGGGAGATAGTCTTTCCACCTGTTAATATATTTTTTGTTAGGCAAATTGTATGTTAGGCTGTTTCCCTGCATAGGATGAATGCGCCTTGAAAATGGAAATCATATCCCTCTACATCGGCTCCCAGGTGGTCCCAGCGTCCCGACCCCGACCCCGGCCGCGACACACTTTCCACAAACTGACACACACGGAGCCCGCGCGAGGGCCGGGTCGCGCGGGCCTCCCCGCCGGGTCGCCTGGAGGCCGGTCCCCCGCAAGCCGAGCGCACGAAAGGGCGCCCCAAAGGCGCCGGCCCAAGGCGCCCGCTGCGCTTTCCCTTCGGAAGGTGGGCTGCGGGGCCCAAGCGTAAACCCTGACACAAGGAACACGCGCACCACACCGCCACGGGGGACGAGAGGCCGGGCGCCCACCTAGCCGGACACGCTGCATTTCTGGAATCACCGGACGCCTGTGTACATTTCCGTCTGGCCTGTCATTTTCCAAAGGCCACTCAAGATCAGGGGACAGAACGCCTCCTCTCCAAGTGTCCTGCCAGCCCACCCACTCAAGATCAGAGGGACAAAATGCCTAACTAAAACAAAACAAAACAGAAACACAATAAAACTGGAGAGAGGGAGGAAAGGGTGACCTGAAAAAAAACAACAACAAAAAAAAAACTAAGCACGTTGACAGCGCTAAGAATAAACTACCAGGAAAAAGAAACCCTACATGTCAGATCCTAAAGTACAGAAGGGCAAGCCCGCCGACATTCCAGGCCCGGGGGGACCGGGGTCCCCAGCCCTGCAGAGCCAACCGCAGACCGGCTCGGGCGCCCCGCAGAAGCGCGGGGTCCCCGCGGCCGAGTCTGTGCCCCCCGGCCGGCGCCGGCTCCCCTCTGCCCACCCTGCGCGCGGGGGCTGGAAACTGCCGCGGAGAACCACGGCGGGGCGGGAAGGGGGGCTCCAAAGAGGGTCTGGCGACTCGAGTCGCTCCGTTTCTCAGTGGGCTCAGCGCGCGCCGTTGGGGAAGAGGAGCTGGGTTCCGGGAGGAGGGGACGGGCGGCACTTACGTAGACCGGCAGCGGCCACGGGCAGACGGCGGGCTCGGTCCCCAAGAGCGACTCCAGCCTCAGCTCCAGCTTCTCCCCCATGTCTTCGCGCGCGGCCCATATAGCAACTTTGAATTTTAATAATAAATACATATATGTATCAAACATTAATAAAAGAATAAAATGATCCAATATGAGTACATTTGCTCTTGTTTTGCAATTAGTTCCAGGATTCTATTTTAGATTACTACTTCATATCTGCGAGAGTTGGGTGTGTGTTTGTGTGTTTGGTTTTGTGGAAGCTGCATTGTGCTAAATTTTACATTTCTTTCTTGAATTAAATGGCTTTTGTTATCCCTTGGGAATACAGCAACAGCAGATTACTGAAGACAGCGACAGCAAGATGACTACCTACCAGTGGAAAAGTGTAAGTAGCAATTGTAGCCGCTAGTGATTCTGAAATTGCCTTAACTTTGTCCTTATAAAAGTGCTCCAAGAATTACACAAATCCACAGATTTGCTATCCATATTCAAGTCATTTATGTAGACAAAGAATGTAGCCAGCCTTATCGGTAACACAGGATGTTATAGCCATCAAGCCATCAGCCACTGAAGCCACACCCAAAGCCGCACCCTGAGGGGATTCAGGATGGAGAAAACAGGATACTGGCCCTAGATAATTAAAGTGAACATCAAGGGACTGATTTCCAGGAGACCAGATTCTTGCATCTCACCATATATAGAAAAGTGCTACATTTATTAACTTAAGATGTCTAGTTTCTTTAATTAACAGTAATCTTTTGATGTTCCAACTACCTGGTTTTTTTTTTGGAAGAACCTCTAAATACCCTGCGCCCTCCCTTACCTCTTCACAGCTATCTGAGAGGCTGTCTCCTGATTTCAGTCCTCAGTATGTCCTCCACATAAAACATAATTCTCAATTTCTAGGTTGTGCATTGAAGTCAACACACGAAAATACAAGGATAAAACACATTTTCTACCATATTAAATTTTTTCGTTCATTAATTCATCCCGAAGTCATTCAACACGCATCTTCTTATTGAATACTGATGAGGGGTCAAATGCTATGCTAAACACTCAGTATATAACTGCAAACGAGATGGATAGGCCCTGATTTTGATGTCACTACTATCTTTTGTCCTGCCATATAATGGGACAGCTTCATTATTCCCTTTACCCTAAGTTTTTATCACAAATTGCTAATGAAAATAAAGCTGTTAGTGGAGTTTCAACATGCATAGGTCAATGAGAACACAGAACTCCCCTTTCGCATGCCCCATTCTCCTCCTTCTAACTCCCTATGTGAACTCACTTTGTGCCAAGACCAAGAAGCTGTGCCCCAATAAGAACCAAGCTGATTTCCTCACACTGACTGGGGCTATTGCTCACTTAGAAGACTTGATGCTTAATTTTGATAAGCAACTAGAAGACCATGGAGACAACCTATAAAAATGATTTGTCTTGGGAGAAAATACTAAAGTGGGTTAATGTGCTGTTCCACATGTCTAACCTCCTGGGATTCAACCACAGGCACCAAGATCACCAAGTGTACTTGGCAACAATGAGCTAAAAATTAAAAAAAAAAGCATCATACTGTTATTGTATTCATTTTCCCCCAAGGCACTCTCTGATAAGCACCACAACCTCTAAGGGAATTGAGAACAGCTTCCTTGTGGGGTAGGTTATATAATATATATGCATCTTTTTCCAAGCAGTTAAATCATATCCAGCTATCAGCACACCTTACTTAAGGTGGTCGTAATGTATGAGATTAAATGTTCCTACCTGATTGGAAACCTTCTTGTCCTCAATTCATTGGCTGTACTGGATTTGTTTTTCTTGGGTCAGACCTTCAGACTTCTACCAGAAATCGTTCCTTTGGGGAAACCAGGCCTTCCCAGAAACTCAGGAAACTGAAATGGAGACAGCAAGAGAGAAGGAAATTATTTGGACATATAGACCTCAATTGTTTGGTTTTAAGTAAACGTCCAAGCAAACATCTTCTAAATGGTATAATAACTTTAGGGAAATTCACGGTTTATAAGTTTGTGTACTCATGAACTGAACATATTATGATAAGAGTACAGGTTGCATTTTGTGTCTTCAACTCAAGCAAAGGCTTCAAAAAAGGCCCAGTTATCCTTTGTTCATTAAGACACAAAGAGAGGGCAAAAAGGGCAAGTTTCAAAGTCTTTTTCTTTACAATTTACTTCCTTTCTTCAGTCTTCAACAAGATCTTCAGGAAATTAACTTTACTAAAGTTAATTATTCATAAAATAAACATAGGAACCTGCAGAAGACTATTTCACACAGACGTGTAATGTACAATATCCATTGCATACATGCACCATGAGCTTGTCTTTTCTAGCACTGGCATACACAAAACTCTGTGTGTGTGTGTGTGTGTGTGTGTGTGTGTGTGTGTGTGTGTGTGTGTGCGCGCGCGCGCACATGTGTGTCTTTTTTTGTGATGGAGCCATAGGGAGAAAATAAATCTATTGGCTGCAATTCAGTGATGTAGAAAGATTTAAGGGTAAAGGAGAAGGTTACATCAAGTGAAACAATAAAGTCATGAGGTTGTGGTTCCATAATAATAACAACAGCAGTCTTCTGTAACCAAGGGAGCAGGCTCCTCAAATTATAGTCACACCTGTTAGACCATCTGCCCATACATTTCACACCATCATTAATGGAAAACAAATGGCACTGTCTCTCCTTCCCTTTATCCATTGGCCGTCCTCATATAAACTCTTTTTCTCTTCAAGGTCATGCTCTTTCCTATCTGTTTAAAAATATTAGGATTTAGGAGGAGTGATACATAATGTGCCGTGCCTTGGTACTTGTACCAGTGACGGCTCTGTAAGCAGCACTGGGTTGTTAGGAGGCTATCAATTGAATTCCCCTAGAAGCAGAACTTCAGGCAATAATTTGAGTGCAAACTGCTCATCTGGGAGGTGCTTTCAGAAAACTCAGAAGTGGAGTGGGAATTGAGAATGGAGGCATGGAAGGCAGCCAACAGAGGTGCATTACCGAATAAAAATTACTCCTGCAGGGAACTGCTGCCAGTACTTCAGGGGAGTTCTGTGAAACTCTACAGAACATGTCTCAGAGTTATCCCAAGAATCGGTGAGAAACTTGAAGTACCTATCTTCCAGTCCCCTCTGTCCTTGGTTGAAAGCTACACCCAGATACATTAACTCCTGTACACTTCTGGCCTGCCCTAAGGTGGATAATTGCAGGTGGCAGCATGATTCTATCAGCATATACTGGAAGGATGAGTGCTGGGGAGATATGAGTGGAGCATCAAAACCATCTAATACAGTCGGGGCAGGAGATATCAGTTATTGGCTAGAAAGTCCAAATGGATAACCTTAAATTCCTGGGTTTATGGTTTTACTTTGAGGTATTTAAGCATGATGTATGAGTAAAAATTTCCTCTGTTAAATCAAGTTTAAGGTCCTCAATCCCTAATCTTCTGGAAAACGGTGGTATCTTTTAACAGATTTTGGAAAGGTAACATGATTAAGATTTCAAATTGACCATTCATTCATTCACTCATTCAACAAACATTTATTGAACACCTAAAGTATGTCACGGGTTAAACTAGGCACCAGTGTTACTGTTACTAAAATCATTAGAGTGCCACCTAGAATTCAATGTACTGTGACACTCAAATAAGAAAATCCATAGTTACCGTACAAGATATTACAGAGTGCTACAGGAAGACACGGTAAGACCTTAATTCACGCTGTGGACAGTAGTATATGGGCGATATCAGTAGGGCTTCCTGTAGAAGGCAATTGAAATGGATATGTAACATGAAGGAAGGGTGAAGTTTTGAGGAAAAGAGAAGATAAATTCACGGTTGCCAGAAAATGAATGGTTAAGGATCAGTCCAGAAAGGAGTTCCATTCATAATCAGTATAAGAAATGCTCACTGGGGCTTCCCTGGTGGCGCAGTGGTTGAGAGTCCACCTGCCGATGCAGGGGACACGAGTTCGTGTCCCGGTCCGGGAAGATCCCACATGCTGCGCAGAGGCTAGGCCCCGTGACCCATGGACACTGAGCCTGCGTGTCCGGAGCCTGTGCTCCGCAACGGGAGAGGCCACAACAGTGAGAGGCCCGTGTACCGCAAAAAAAAAAAAAAAAAAAAAAAAGAGAGAAATGCTCACTGGAGTGCAGGAAAAGAAGACAATGGAGAGTGTGGTAGAAGCCAGATCATGCATGGTCCATGTATGTATAGTAAGTGCTATGGTCTAGTCTTTGTGTTCCCCTCCAAATTCATACATTGAAATCTTAATTTCCGTAGCTGATAGTATTAGTAGGTGGGGCCTTTGGGAAATGATTATGGTATTAGTGCTCTTATAAAAGAGACCCCACAGAGCTCCCTAAGCTCTTCTGCCATGTGAGGATACAATGAGAAGTCTGTGATTCAGAAGAGGGCCCTCATCTGACCATACTGGCACCCTATTCTTGAACTTGCAGCCTCCGGAACCGTGAGAAAAAAAAATTCCTGTTGTTTAGGAGCCACCCAAGCTGCAGGATAATCTTACAGCAGCCCAAAAGGACAAAGAGAGTTTGGATGGGAGCTTTTACTCCAAGAAAGATGGGAATCCGTTGAAGGGTTTTACCTGGTAACTTAGAAGAGAGAAAAGTTTCATAACACAGTCAGGTGTTTTTATAAGAAAAATTTGCTTCTTTTTCAGAAAGATCACTCTGGAAATACTGTGACTAGATTTTTGGAGAAGTGTGATGGCAGACCCGGATATAGAAAGATGAGTTAGTAGTCCATTAATATAAGTCAAACAAGAAAGTGGATATAAAAAGTGTGAATTTGTGGCTGAGAGTTCTTTTCTTTTACTACTTGAAAAATGTTATGTCAATGCTTCTGACTCCATAATTTTAGACACGAAATATGCTGTCATTGGAACTGGTTTCTCAATAAGTGATGCATCGTTTCTGCCTGTCCACTTTCGAGATTTGTTTTGTCTCTACTTTTCAGAAGTTTAATTACGACGCGTCTTGACAAGGATACCTTTGTGGTTTTCCTCTTTGGATTTGCTCAGATTCTTGAATGTGTGCTTATGTCTTCTAAAAAATTGGGAACGTTTTAGTCATTATTTCTTTGAATACTTTGTCAGTCCTACGTGCTCTCTTTTTTCATTCTGGAACTTTGATGATATGAATGTTAGTGCTTTTGTTACTGTTTACAGGTTCTTGAGATCCTGTTCTTTCTCCCATCTCTACCCCTCAGCCTATTTTTCTCTGTACATTTGGTACACTGTATTGATCTCTTCGAAGTTCATGATTCTATGCTTTGTAATCTCCAGTCTACTCTTGAGCAAAGTTTTTTGATTGTTGTATTTTTCAGTTCTACTGTTCTCATTTGTTTTTATTTTTATAACTTCTAGTTCTTTGTTTACATTTTCTATTTTTCCCATTTCCGTCAAGGAACACATAATTGCTAACTGAAGCATTTATGTGACAGCTTATTTAAAATCCCTGTCTGATAATTTCAATAGATGTTTTATCTCAGTGCTGGTGTAGGTTTATTGTCTTTTCTCATTTATTCTGTGATTTCCTGGCTCTTGGTGCCATGAGTATTTTTCAATTGGATTCTAAACATTGTGAGTTATTACATGACTCTGTATCCCACTTAATTTTATTATTACTTTTTAGAAGGAAGTCATCCTATTGGAGGTGTAGTATGAGGACTGGGGGGTTACGTACAGATTTCCATTGGGCCCTACTGTCAATACCCCAGCAAAAGTGGGCACTTACATTCTCTCACTGCAGACAGATCAAGTAGAAGTTCAGCTATCCTATTGGCCCTTCTGACACCTTCCCCCCAAAAGTGGGAACATTAATATCATTGTGTTGCCTTTTAGTAGGAGTGGAAGTTCATCTCCCCAGTAGATTTCTTGACACCAGGGGAGGGGAGAAGTGAAGTGTTTGCTGTCCTTCCTCCCACTTCATTCCTTCTTGTTGATGCCGGGTGTGGGTAGAGGGTCAGCTACCTGCTGGCCCCACTGACACCAGGGTAAGAGGAAGAGAACTGCCAACTAGCCCTGCTTGTGCCATCTCATTCTGTCTTACTGCCTCAGGACGGTTATGAGGATTCAGCACCCCATTGGGTCTCACTGGCACCATGTGTTGGGGGTTAGTGGGGTGCCTACTCCCTCCAACCTGTAACATCCTATTCTTATTGATGTCAGGGAGAGACGGAGGCTAGGTCCCACCATTGGACCCCACGACTGTGTGAGGGCAGCCCAGTGTTAACTAGCCTGTCAGGCACCACCTTTGAAAGTCTCTTTGCTAATGCAAAGGGGTGGAGGCTCAGCTCACCACTGCACCATACTGAAACAGCCCTGGTGGCGAATCAGAGCGCTGCCTCTTCTGGAGGGCAGGAGTGGGGTGGTGTGGAAGATCAAATCCTAGCTTGGCCCAACTGAAACCACAGGACATAGGGGACGGGTGCAATATTCCACTGGCACTTGGCTCGAGTAGTGTGTATATTATTGCCCAAATGCTTTTCTCTCTTTGGCAACCCCTTTCCTCACACCTTGGCTAGGGGGAACGGGGGTTTTGTGTTTTCTTTTTTGAAGCTTTTTCGTCTGTTGTTCTGTTGGTGGTTATTGATTGGGGGTTCCTGTATACCCTCTCCAGGATGTATGGGAAGCAACAGGAAACACAGGGGACTCATCACCATGTTATTCCTCAAGTCCCAAAGTCCTTAGTTAAGTCTGCCTTCTCATTTCCACCTTTCAGTGTCTTCCTATGTTTGTCTGTTGTTATGTTCAGGGTTTTAGTTTTAAGTGGAAGAACCTGGGAGAAATGGGCTACTTCATCTTCTTGGAAGCAGAGGTCTGGAGGCCTATGGATGTTACAAAGTGCTGCTGACTGTAAATTAAAATTTGATGATATACACCTTGCCCTTTCAGAATTATTCTGCTAGATGATGTGGCTTCCCAAAGTAGCTACAATTTGATTTCCATACTTCTAAAAGTCAAGTGTTTTGCTGGAGTTGAAATTTAAAGATAAGCAAGAGATGAGGCTAAGATGGTCTATGTGGTAACAGATTAAAGTTGGAAACATCAATATACATTCATGTTTAGCTTAATATTGCTTCATATTACCTTAATACACATGGTTATGTAGAGAGATACTTATAGATGTGTGCATATACATGGGTAATGTACACACATGTTATCTCTTTGCTCTGTCAGCTGAGAAGATCTAGAAGCAATGACATCCGGGCAGCAATCAGCACACCCCACACCCAGATCCTGCTGTCTAATACTGTGCTCCACTAAAAAGACCTGGTTATCCTTGAAGAAGTAGCTGATTCTAGGACTGGGGCAGTAAATATACAAGATTTATATACAAGACCATCTTATAGTGTCAGAAAGTAAGGAAGTTCCAAAAAATTATATAGGATGGGGATACCTCAGAGTGGCACACGAGCCACTGAACTGAAAAGAGTTCACAAGGGTCAGGACTAGAGCAATTTGAGGAACAAAGTAACTAACGTAGAATTAGATTATAAGCCAAAGTATAAAATAAAAATCCATGAGTTCTTCTGATATAAATAAATGATTGGATATGTAAATAAATGCGGGAGAATAGATAAATCTCCAGTGCAAAAGAATTCCAAATAGTTTATGTAGTACTCCATCTTAAGCATAACTCTCCATTCCTTAGTTGTGGGCTGAGCATATTGACTTCCTTCCAAAAAGTACAATATGGAGAAGGGAAAACAGTAATTTTACAATGGAGAAACCTGAAAAACACTACCTCAGCCTGGTGATCAAGGTTGACCTCAGCATTCATAATGCATATTGATACTTTGTACACTTGATGTGATCTGACAAAATAACCCTTCTACTCTTGTGGTCTTCCTCCCCAAAACACATAATCCCAATATTATCATGAAAAATGCATCAAACAAATTCTAGTAGTGGGCATCCTACGCAAACCTAACTACTCAAAATTGCCAAGGTCATGCAAGGAAAATCTGAGAAGCTATCAAACCCAAGAGGAGCCTAAGGAAACATGGCAACTAAATATAATGTGATGTTTTGGATGAAATCCTGGAATAGAAAAAGGACATTAGGTAAAAACTAAGGAACTGGACTAATGTATGGACTATAGTAAACAATAATGTATCAATATTTGTTCATTGATTGTAACAATGGAACATACTAATATAAATTGATCATCAGAGAGGGAAATGGGTATAGTGTATATGGAAACACTTTATACTATCTTCTCAATTTTTCTGTAAAATTAAAACACTTCTAAAAAATAAAGTCTATAAAAACGTTGTGTTTTCTTGTTTTATGATTATGTGCCTGTATTTCCTAATAAATATGCAAATTTGCTTTGCCTTCCTTGATACTGATATTAAAGAAAATACTAAGTAACTCTGAAAGAATTTCTAACTCCAATTTAACAAGCAATAATTCTTGGTATTAACTTTTTAGGAGAACCCACTGAATAAATCAAAGCAAATTGTCTTTAAAGGCTGAATTTCTTTTCAGTGTTTCATCTTTTATATGATTAATGCATACCACAAGCATGGTTCTGTTTCAAAGGGCAGAAAACATTGATTGTAGGCCATGTCTAAAATACAGTGAAATATTAATGGATGATGCTATAACAACTTTAATGTATTTTATGTTTTCAAAATGATGAATTGTTATTTCAGTCAATAAAGTATTCACTTGTATACATTTCTTACCCACCTTTCCCCAGAACACCCACAAGGAAATGATACTATCATCTGATATTAGGTTCATCAATTTAAATGGGAGTTTTTGGTAGCTGTGGTTGCCAACGGTACTGGAACGTGTGATACTTTTACAAATCCTCTCCATGGCAAAATCTGATCTTCACAAGGTAAATCACAGTAGGTGCCTAAAGCCAAATGACAGAGAGTTTTGTAGCTAGATTACCAAGCATTTTACTTAGAGGCACAATAGAATGTAGAAAAGGCCATTTCCCCTTCTGTCTTTTTCTGCTCAAAGGTCACTCACCATCTCAGAAGTTTTCCATAAATTTAGACTATATAATGTCACTTAATGTGAATGTAGCTCAACATTCTGTTTTAGTACAGCTAATCTCACATTATTTTATTGGTCCTAAATATGTAAATCATCAGCAAATTTTTGTACTTAACTTTTTTTTTTTGATGTGGATCACTTTTTAAAGTCTTTATTGAATTTGTTACAATACTGCTTCTGTTTTATGTTCTGCTTTTTTAGCTGCGAGGCATGTGGGACCATAGCTCCCCGACTAGGGATTGAACCCACACCCCCCTGCATTGGAACGCGAAGTCTTAACCACTGGACCGCCAGGGAAGTCCCTGTACTTAACTTCTAAAAATAATTAAAATAAGCTATTCAACACATTTTTCCTACAAAAAAAAAAAAAAACAAGCAATTCTTCTTAGGCTGGCCCTGGGCACATACATGACTTTGCCATTTTTTCCATGGATTATTTTCTTATGTGTTCTACTGTGTCACATTTGTTCTACCTTCTCAAAAAGAAGCATTTAAAAATTCATCTACGCGTTCAAGCATTCATACATTTATTAAATAAATCTACTGAACACCTACATACGGCACAGAAAAAGAGGCAGAAAACTAATCTGGGTTGCACAGAAAGTAATGAACTCAGTTAAAATTTTTGGTGAAAACAGGTGTTACTCAATCTACTGGAAATCACATTTCATCATGGGGACTCACAGACTCAAGGAAAACCAAGACCGAAATAATAATAAAGTAATAAAAGCACTAGCCATTTACTGAGTGCCTGCTTTTACCTGACTCTGAAACTCTAAAATCATTACGGATGTTTTGAGGATTGTCTGATATAATTGTAATTTCTATTTTACAGATGAAAACAACAAGGTTCAGAGACATTAGGTTACTTGACTGAAGTGAAGTGGCCCAGAAACTACAGAACTGGAAATTGAATCTTAGATTTCATAATGCCATATCTGTGCTTTTAATCACCAAGTGTGTGTGTGTGTGTGTGTGTGTGTGTGTGTGTGTGTGTGTGTGAGAGAGAGAGAGAGAGAGAGAGAGAGAGAGAGAGAGAGAGACAGAAAGACAGAGAGAGACAGAGAGAGACAGAGAGAGAATGTGTTTAATAGAGAACTTCCGAGAAATGGCAAGAAAACTGCCAGGTATCCATAAAACAATAAATTAGGAGCTTCTTACTATACAAGTAATTGTTAATCATATGGCTGAACTAAGGATCTCTCACTTTTGAACTAAGAAATCAAAGCTTCCAGAAGTTGAGTCTAAATTTTACACTTACATAAGATACTTCATACAGAATGCTAAAGTATACTAACTAAAGAGCTCTGAAAATACTGGAAGCATTCATACAAGTATGATTTCATAATGTGGATAATAGAGGATTTAAGAAATTGGCAGATGCAACTGCAGACTCATTTGTTATCATTTCTGTGAAGGGCAAGATAAATCAATAAAATGAGAAAAATGAAAAAAGAACGGCTAGCAATTTTAGGTAGTTTGCTTCATCTCCATACCAGGAAAGACTAAGCAAAAAAAAAAAAATTCTCGAAAATTTATTTTGAAAGCACCTACAATTGTATATGGTCTTTTTATACCAAATAACTTGGAATTATGAACTGTCAAATAAGTCTAATCTTCTCTGATGATAAAATTGCTGACTTTATTTGAAACTATGAAATGAAAAATGAGGTAAGAGTCAGAAATTCTTAAGAAAAGGAGTAGACAAAACAAAATTATAAGAGTTATGTTAAAAAATATTTTGAAACAAACATAAAATCCCCATTACTGGTACAGAGCTTTTAAAACTTTATTTTGGTTTTAAGTTTTAATAAATATTGATATGTTTACATAATTACTGTCACAAGGAAGACACAATTTTAGGTCAGCTTTCTTCATTCTTTCTTTAGTAAGCATTATTTTATTTTGCTCCATCATCGTGTAATTATAATATAGTAACTGTGTCACTTTCTACTAAGTGGATATAATTTCCTAAACTGTTTTCCTATTGTTAACAATTAAAGGTGTTTCCAATTTTTTGTTATTACAAATGACATGACAATGAGCATCTTTATATAATAATTTTCTGGATTATAAATTATTTATCGGCATAAGCTTCCAGAATTAGAGTTAACGTGTAAAAAGCTATTAACATTTTTATCTTGCTAGACATTGCCAAATTACTTGTCAAAAGACGGAACCAAATTATATTGCAAAAATCTCTGCCAACAGAAAACATTATACACAATTTTTGATTTTGCTAAATTAATAAGTTGGAAACCTATGTTCCATTTCTTTGAATTCTTTGATAACAGAGTGCTGCTGGAGGCTGGGAGGGCAGCCATGTCCATGAAGGCTCCCCAGAGTTGGAGCGGGGAAGTGGAAAACGGTAAACAAAAATACTAATTGTATTTCCCCTCGATTGTTATCTCTCATTCTTTTCTGCCTCTGTGTAACTTATATCCAGGTAGCCGGAGAAAACTCATGTGGCAGGGCAAATTGGTATTCCAATAAATTAATAATCACCAACTCCAAATGGATTTTCGAGACTGGAAATATTGCTCTGACTTACAGTAAGTTCTTTCTAATTCTCCTTAAGGACTATTTTCTTAGAAGCTTTCCCTACCCTCCTCAAATTTTCCTCCATCCTCTCTACTTCCTTCACTCTGAGCTGGTGAGGCGCTTCCTAACTCATTAGGAACACAGAAGTCAGTAAATAGTCCACTGCCAAATCCGTTAATTCATTAGCATTTGCATTGATCTTTGTATTCCCTTTCACTACAGGAGTTCAAGTTCAAAGGCCACGTGCACTACAGACAGCATTTCATTTTCTCTCATCTTCTCAAGTACTTCACAGCACTGCATTTTCTACAACCCATTCTACTCCTTATGCATGATTCTTGCCAAAATTCAACCTCACTCTAGACTAGTAACTCCAACTTAAAATGTTGAAAACTGTACGTGTAACACGAAAGCCTCCCTCCTCCTCTAATCCCTGCATATCTTCTTTAGCCAATTCATGTCTGAACTTTTCAAAATTGTTATCATCATGTATTGTTTCCATTTCCTCACGTCCCACTTACTCTATAATTTACATCCACCTGACTTCTCTCACCGTAATCTCTCTGCCCACTGTCCTGAAATTTTACTTATGAAGGTCACCAGGGGTCTCCATGTCAGTATAGCCAATGAATAGTTTTTGTCCTATTTCTAGGCTCTTTCCTTCTTTAAAAAAGAAAAAGAAATACAAAAACCATGTTTTTTCCTCTATGCTTTCACACTGTCATCATCTTCTGTCCTGGTATATTTTACTGGCTTTCTGTGTTTAATCTGATTTCTAATATTCTATGAGTTTCCTTTATCTTCAGTGGAATAAACCACTATATGAAGGATTATTCTCAACAGTTAGTTCTCATAATAACAGTACTAGTAGCAGCAGTCAATACTTCTATAATGCTTATCATGTGCCAGACACTATTCTAAGACACTGTTTAAATACATATAGACACACACACACACACACACATATGTAAAGTTCTCCTCCTCATAGGCGTATGAAATAAGCCGATTATTATACCCATGTTACAAATGAGAAAACTGAGGCAATGAGAGGCCAAGGTCACATGGTCAGTACTTGGTGAAGCCCCGCCTGAGTTAATGCTGGAACTTTACAGTAGACAAGTTAAATAATGTCTCACAGATTGGCCTTAAAAGTGAGCAACATTTAATCAATGACTTGTGAAAGTATCAGAAAAAAAGGGAACATTTTAAATTGAATGGGATCTACTAAGTCACGTATCAGTAACTAAGAATGACTCTTATTGAATGAAATTATTTTTCATTATTCTTTTGAAAGAAGAATATTCTTGTGTTAGTGTTTCACAGTTTTTTTTTATTCACGTATTTATTCTTTATTAGACACACATTTCCTACACACCTATGTGCCAGTGTGTGCTGCAAGCCTTGGAAGATTCAGTGGTGAGCAAAAAATTACAAAGTCCCTGCTCTTAAGCAAATGTCCAGTGGTGGAGGAAGACAGAGTAAACATGTAAATAAATGTTGTACGGTGACAGAAATACGACTGGACAAAGGGATGGAGAGGCACTGAGGAGGCAGGTCTCTTTGGTCAAGATAGCAGTGGTGGCGTTTGAACCGAGACCTTAACGATAAGAGGGAAATTGGTCTGGGTACATGGATTAGCCAATCTAAAGCTGGGAGAGCAAGAAGTAGAGCTTGTTGCATCTGAGGGACTGAAAAAGACAACTGTGCCTCGAACCCCATGAAGGTCAGGGAAAGATGTAGTAAGTGACCAGAGCACATGGTCTCTGTGAGCCTGGCTAAGTAGTTGAAAATTTAATCTCTTTACAATAGATAGCCTTTAGAGGTTAGAAGCAGTGCAATAATAGCATCTGATTTGTGCTTTTTAAAAGACTACTTTGACTGTTGAGCGTCCTACAAAAGCAAAATACTTGTGTGTCTATGAAGCGCAGATAGTAAATTTTAAAAAGCCCAATGAGCTCATAAGCAGTTGGTTTACTAACTGTAATCATTTATCTTAACTAGACTTCATCAATATAAGCTTGGTGACCTTGGGGTCCTGGGACATATTAGATCTGGGCAACCCAACTATTTTCAAATAGTGTGATTTGAAAAATTCTTGAAATTGTTGGGGTTCAGGAAGATTATTTTATTGCTGGGGCTGGATGGGAAGTTTAGAATAAGAAAAGAAAGTATGATGGCTGGCTTCCATCTATTCTCCCTTTCTCTGGGAGAAATGATGGTGGGGTGACTACTTTGCTGTTGACCCAATGCTTAAATTTCAGAGCTGGTTCAATCCAGTAAATATGTGCTGAACAACTATTATATGTTAGGCACCTAGCTGGAACTGGGAATATAAAGAGAATAATTAATAATAAAAGCAGGTACTACTAACAAGAGACAGGCACTGTGCTAATGCTTAACATGCACCATCTCAAGTTACATTAATTTACACACTAACCATATGAGGTAGATGCATTTATTATACCATTTTCCGGGTGAGAAATCTAATCCCTTTAAGGGGCTTAAGTTACTTCTCCAAGGTTACACAGCTAGTTAGGGGCATAGGCAGTATTTGGACTCAGGTCTGGTATCAGCACCAATTCTCTTAGCCATTATGCTCTCTAAGGACCTTACTTGAGAAGTTCAGGATTATACATATAGGGGTACAACCAACCCTAAGACCATCTGGCAAAACTGGCTGCTTGAGAAGTCCTGGATTTATGTAAGATGCTCTTGGAATGCAGAAGATCGTGAAGGAGGGTCCCCAAAACACACTCTCTATACTAAGGGGCGACAGAAGAGAGAAAGAATTAGCCTACAGCAGCATGATATTGAGGACCAAGAAACAGTGTTTCTCTCTTTTGTGAACAGTTATTAAATTATTTCTACTTCAGAATATCAGAAAGGAATCACAGGACTATGGACAGTTTGCTGAGCCACCCTATCTATCTTAGCGTGAATCCTGGCAGGTGTAGAGCTCATAGTATGACCCTGGCACCTAAGTGTAGTTAAGTAAGCTTTCATTTTTCTTCAGCCTTAAAGCAAAGCAGCTTTCTGATAGGTATAATTTAGGAAAGTCTTCCAAGAAAATAGTTAAAGTCCACTTTAAATATCTCAGAGAAAAGCAATTTTGCAAAAGATCAATCAACAAAAGCAAGGCCAAACACACCAATTATTTCGTGAGACTTGTATTGTTATGTCATTGCTCATGTTGTTTCTTTATGCATTTAACTGGAAGAAGGCTTTTAATGTTCAACAATTCTCAAAGAGATAAAGACCCACACTGATGTGTCAGAAAGAGCTTTGCCCTGGAATTAGATCAGTTTAGGTTTGGCTGCTTACTAGAATTAGGTAACATTCTTAATCTTTCTGAGCCTGTTTCCTATCTGCAAATAGGGATAACACTATCTATTACAGAGGGATGTGGTTAAATTAAATGACACATGTCAGTGAAATATATCCTTCCAGACTGAGAACATACCTAGTAAATGTTAAGTGATCTGCAAATATTCTGCTTTCTTGAAATGGATGAAACCTGTTATCATGATTTTAACCAATGGTCTAAATATCAAGACAATATTTAGTTAAAAGTTATATTTGTTCTTTCACTGTCCATCTGCATTTTAACATATTCTAACATATTCTCCTTGATAAATTGTGTCAATATTAGTAACATTTGTCATTTCAGCTATTACTGTTCATATGTTTAAAATATTTCAATGTGGTATAAGCCATTACGCAAAGGGATGCCTAGCTGGCTTTGTCAAACATTTATTTTAAGTAAAAATGAAAGACTCATTTTCACCAAGTTTTATTGAACAGTGTATTCATTAACTGTATGAACTTTCTGGCCAACCCAATACAGGAGCCAAGACATGGAAACAACCTCAGTGTTTTTTTGTGGATGAATGGATGAAGAAAATGGGATGCATACAACCTACTATTATTCAGCCGTGATAAAGAAGGAAACCTGCCTATTTGTGACCACATGGGTGGATTTGGGGGGCATTATGCTAAATGAAATGTCAGACAGAGAAAGATAAATACTTTATGATCTCATATGTGAAATCTAAAATACTGAACTCATGATAGAATGGAATGACGGTTGCCAGAGCTGGGGGTTGGAGGTGAGGAAAATGAGGGAAGACGATCAAAAGGTAGAAACTTCTAGTTATAAGACAAGGGAGTAATGGTGATGTAATGTACAGCTCGGTCACTACAGTTAACAGTACCGTATTTTATGTTTGAAAGTTGCTAAGAGAGTACATCTTGAAAGTTCTCATCACAAAGATAACATTTGTAATTATGTGAATTAAGGTTAACTAAACTTATTGTGGTAATCATTTCACACACTATATATATACCAATCATCACATTGTACACCTTGGACAGATACAATATTATATATCAATTAAGTTAAATTTCCGTCTGGCCTGTCATTTTCCAAAGGCCACTCAAGGTCAGGGGACAGAACGCCTCCTCTCCAAGTGTCCTGCCAGCCCACCCACTCAAGATCAGAGGGACAAAATGCCTAACTAAAACAAAACAAAACAGAAACACAAAAAAACTGGAGAGAGGGAGGAAAGGGTGCCCTGAAAAAAAAAAAAAAAACTAAGCACGTTGATACCGCTAAGAATAAACTACCAAGAAAAAGAAACCCTACATGTCAGATCCTAAAGTACAGAAGGGCAAGCCCGCCGACATTCCAGGCCCGGGGGGACCGGGGTCCCCAGCCCTGCAGAGCCAACCGCAGACCGGCTCGGGCGCCCCGCAGAAGCGCGGGGTCCCCGCGGCCGAGTCGACGCCCCCGGCCGGCGCCGGCTCCCCTCTGCCCACTCTGCGCGCGGGGGCTGGAAACTGCCGCGGAGAACCACGGCGGGGCGGGAAGGGGGGCTCCAAAGACGGTCTGGCGACTCGAGTCGCTCCGTTTCTCGGTGGGCTCAGCGCGCGCCGTGGGGGAAGAGGGGCGGGGGTCCGGGAGGAGGGGACGGGCGGCACTTACGTAGACCGGCAGCGGCCACGGGTAGACGGCGGGCTCGGTCCCCAAGAGCGACTCCAACCTCAGCTCCAGCTTCTCCCCCATGTCTTCGCGCGCGGTCCCCGCACCGCGCTAGTCTGGCGCTTGGGGGAGGGGCGCGGCGCCGCCGGCGGGGGCGGGGCAGACGGGCAGGCGGGCGGCTGAAGGGACGGGGCCTGGCCTGGGCCTCAGCTGCCGCCGCCGCGCTCCCGTCCGGGCCCCGGCTCCCTCTTTGTGGTCACAGGCCCGGGGCCCCCAGCGCTGCTGCGAACTCGGGCCGGCGTGAGGCGAGCACAGTGAGCCGGGGGCCGGACTGAAACACTCACGGCCCGCGCGGCCCGCCTCCTGGACTCGCACGCTCCCACGCACGCACGCTCCCACGCACGCACGCTCCCACGCACGCACGCACGCACGCACGCACGTCATCGGCTGCCCCTGGCCACACCCACCGGCCCGAAGTGGGGACCCGGCCAAACCTCTCAGGGCCAGTGGTGGCGGGTTCGACTCCTGACCTCGACATACCGTCACACACACACACACACACACACACACACACACACACACACACACACACACACACACACACACACACACACACACACACACACACACACACACACACACACACACACACACACACACACACACACACACACACACCCCACACACACACAGTAATAAGACTATAATTCCTATTAAATATGACAGCTGGAATCCCGGCTTCTGTTCACAAAAATGCCGTGTATTTAGCCTATGCTAGGCACCAGACGGCGGACGCTCAGTACTGGCAAAAAAGGAAATGCCCTGCCCTCATAGCACTGCCATTTTAATTGGAATAGTAGTGACAATGGTCAAGGGAGAAAATAAAGTGTCATCATCGCCACGGGGATGGTTAATCTCATGTGCGCACTGCGTGGGGCCCCGGCAACCGCAAACATTATTCCAGATGTGGCCAGGAAGGTATTCTTCAGAAGAGATTAACACTGAAATTGGTCCACTTTGCGTAAAGGAGATTGTCAATGCCGCGGCGTGGGTGGGCCTCGTCCATCAGTTGAAGGACTGGAGAGAAAAATGAGGTGCCCTAGGAAGAGGGAAGTGTTCCTCCAATGGACTTGGCACATCAGCTCTTCCCTGTGTCTCCAGCCCAGAGTCCTGCCCTGACTTGCCTGCCTCACGGTCACAAGAGTCAACTCCTTAAAACGAAACTATATATGTAAAAATATTGAATATATACAAGCCTATTAATTTGTATATGTGTGTATAGATATGATATATATATGTATACACATATGTTTATATGTGCATGCGTTTGTAGTCTATGTGTAAGTACTATATACAGTATACATACAAGCCTATATATTTGTGTGTATATATTGTATACATGTATGTATGTGTATATATACAGTATACATATTATGAAGGTGAACATGCTGTATATATACACACACCCATGTATTGATATATGGGTGTGTATGTGTACAGTATATGTACACTGTATGTATGTATGTATACAGTGTATATTGATATATAGGTGTGTATATATGTTGTATACCTGTATGTGTATAGGTATTATATGTATATATGTATGTACTCTCTCTATATACACACTTGCGTGTGTACTTATATGTGTATGTACATGCACATATTTACATATAGGTGTGTGTGTATACATTGTATATATGTATGTGTATGTATCCTATATATGATATGTGTATGTATATATACGACGAATTTATAGATGCAGTACATATATATTTTTATTCTACATGCTTTTATATGTAGGTGTATATGTGTGTCTGTATGTATGTACGTGTATGTATTGCATATATTATATGTGTATGTATGTATACTGTATATATACACACCTAAATATCTTTGTATGTGTGTATATATGTATGATATAGACGAACCTAGGTGTGTATATTGCATATCTTATACGAATGTGTACATACTGTATATATATATACAAACTATGCATTTCATATGTGTGTATGTATAGTGTATATGTATGTGTCTATTGTATATATTATGTGTATATGTGTGTAGACATACTGTATATATACAAACTATGCATTATATATATGTGTGTATATATGTATTTGCGTATTGCATATACTATATGTGTATATGTCTGTATGCGTACTGCATATATACACAGCTGTATATTTTTGTATGCGTGTACATGTGTACGTGTGTGTGTATATACACACAGAGGCTATGGATTCTGTTTGTCTGGCGAACCCTCACTGATACGGACACTTATGACAATTGAGCACCTGCTCTTTGCCAGCCAGGGAGCCAAACGCTTGTCCTTTCTGTGTCTCCCTTAAGTGTCACAAGTCCCGGGAGGGAAGGTGATGCCGCTCCTACCAGTTGAGGTGCCTCAGGGTCAGAGAGGTGCACAGGGCGGGGGGCTGGAGCCTGGTGGAGCCCAGGTGGAGTTCTAGCAGCAGTACAGCCTAGCAGTCCCACTTCCCCGGGTGCCTCTCACAAAGACGCCGAGGGAGAGACGGGGTCTGAAGGAGGGGATGAGGAAGTTTCCGTGGGTCTGCAAGCCCAGACCAAGGCTGACTCGTCAAGGGTGTTAGAGGTCAGGACTCTGGTTACCTTGGGGATGGGGTTACACAGAGCCATTCCCATTCTGAAAAAGTATCCATTCTGCTCTTGTTTGTATGTTTACCCCCCTCCCCCAAATCTTTTAAAAACAGATTATCTTGGTTGCTGGGAGCACACAAGGGGAAGTTGTGTGTGAGGGGGTGTGATCCAGGGGACAGGGAGGATAAGCCCCCCACTCGTAGGGCCAGGAGTGGCTCAGCTTTGTGAGCTAAGGATGGCCCGCGAGGTCCCAGAGAGAAGGGTCCCTGCTCCGTCCCTGCTCCGTGCACCCCATTCCCAGCCTGAGAAGTCCGGAGCCCACCCCCTCCCCCCCCACACACACATCAGGGAGGAGAGCCAGTCACCCTGGCTCCCAGGCTCCGGCTCCAAGGCTCCCGGCACTAGGAGCTATTTTCAGCTTTCATGCCCTAGGACACGGCCAGAGCTAGTGTCTCCGGAAACTCTCTGTCTGTCTCTCGCCCGCCCGCCATCCCTCCCTCCCTCCTCCGCCTCTTCCCCTCCCGCTCCAGCTGTCCTGCCCTCCACCCTGCATTTCTACACAGGATGGCTCACAGACAGCTGCTCCCCGTGCCCACCCGCCACCATTCGATGGATGTCAAAGCAAGCCCTGGGGACTTCCCTGGAGGTCCAGCGATTAAGACTCTGAGCTTCCACTGCAAGGGGTGCGGGTTCGATCCCTGGTCAGGGAAATAAGATCCCACATGCCGCCCGGCACGGCCAAAGAAAGAAATGAATAAAAAATAAAGTTATAGTGATGAAACAGCCCTAGTGGTGCAAGGATGGGACGTATACCTCTATGGTAGAGAATAAAGGTCCAGAAACAGATAGATGAGAACTTGATATGACAGAAAGTGGGGAAATTAAGGAGTTTTCAATAAATGGCATTAGGACAATTGCATATCCATGTGGGAAAATGTAAATTAGAAAAAAAGAAAAAAAGCAAGCCCTGGTCAGGTGTGACCTTGGGCCCAGGGCCATTGGCACACGTTGTCGTGTGGGATGTTCTTCCTTAGACTCCTCCCTCCCTCCTGTGTCACTGTCACTTCCTCCAGAACCTTCCTGGACTCCCCTACACAAGCTCGGGGTGTGCCCTCACCCGCCCACCCTGGATCACCGGAATTCCAATCCCGGCCCACCCTTCCCCGCCAGGTAAAGAACTGGGCCTGGTCAATAAGACCGTAGAGGTCCTCGGCCATTGCTATTGCAGTTGCAATTGTTACTGTGTTTACACAGGGTGACCAACACCCGCCCCCAGTTTGCCCAGGACCGCTCAGGTTTGAGCGCTGGAACTGTGGGGAAACCCTCATTTCCGGGGAACCCCAGAAGGCTGGTCAGCCTATTTAGGATGGATCTTTCACTTGATATCCCAACCCCCGAGAGTCAGAAAGGGAATCTCCCCCCTCCTTCCATGGTAACCTTCATTCATTCATGCACTCATCCCTTTATTCAACTCCTTTATTCAGCAAGTATTTAGGAAGCATCTACTACATAGCAGACACTCTTCTAGGTGCTGGGGACAGTAAACTGAGAAGGTGTGATTTGTTACACGGGGATGATGTCTCGGAGACCACTGCAGGGCATGGGAGGTGGGAGAGGGAAGGGGCAGTTGTAAATGCAGGCTCTGACGGGACTGGGGCGGACCCTGCCCTAAGCCAGGCTGGTTGCTTCAACACAGCTGTCCTCACCCAGGGCCATCCTGCTTCCGCCTCACCCAGTTCTTCGGTGATGTCTGGGGAAAATCTGTGGTTGTCACAACTGGGGGGGAAGGGGCCCCTGGAATCAAATGGGTGGGGACAGGGATGCTGCTGAACCCCACACAGTGCCCAGGAGGGGCCCCCAGCAGAGAATGACCCGCCCCAAATAACCCCAGTGCCATGGGGGAGACCCTGCACTAATATTATTCAGACCCGCTGGTGCCCCTAGATTCCTGCACAGGCTGGGACTCTAACCGGGTCACCTCTGTATCCCGAGGTGACCTAGAGTGGGGCAGCCAGGAGGGCTGAGTATCAGGGATGAAATGACAAATCTCCGTGCCCACTCTCCCCGCCGCAACCCAGGGTCGATGGCCTCTATCTCCTCCCTGTGCAGGTAGCTTTTCCCTGAGCCATTTCTTCTTGTCAAGGTCCCTGTCGCAGGTTGTGTTCCCCGAAGATGACGTTGAGAGCAAGCAGTGGAGTGCAGGTGGTTGATGTGAGACGTGCAGAGAACAGATACAGCTGCCATAGGGTCCCGCAATTCCACTCCTGGGCATAGATCTGGAGAAAACTCTAATTCAAAAATATACATACACCCCTGGGACTTCCCTGGTGGTCTAGTGGTTAAGACTCTGTGCTTCCGGTGCAGGGAGCATGGGTTCCATCTCTGGCCAGGGAACTAAGATCCCACATACTGTGTGACAAAAAAATAAAGAAAGACAGAAAGAAAGAAAAAGAAAGAAAGAAAAGAAAGAAAGAAAAGATACATGCACCCCAATGTTCATTGCATCACTATTTATAATAGGCAAGATGTGGAAGCTACCTAAATGTCCACTGATGGATGAATGGATAAAGAAGATGTGGTACATATATACAATGGAATATATTCAGCCATAAAAAGAATGAAATAATGCTATTTGCAGCAACGTCGTGGATGGACCTAGAGATCATCATACTAAGTGAAGTAAGTCAGCAGGGAAAGACACATATATGATCTCTCTTATATGTGAAATCCAAAATACGACACAAATGAACTTGTCTACGAAACAAAAACAGACTCACAGACATAGAGAACAGACTTGTGGTTGCCAAGGGGGAGAAAGAGGGAGGGAGGGTTGGATTGGGAGTTTGGGGTTAGCAGAGGCAAACTATTAAATATAGGATGGATAAGCTACAAGGTCCTACTGTCTAGCACAGGGAACTATATTCAATATCCTGTGATAAGCCATAATGGAAAAGAAAAAGAGTTTTATTTATAGGTTCCATCCCTAACTGAGCTGGCCCATCCCCTCCCATGGTTCTAAGTGCAGCCCGAGGCTGCAGACTTCCCACCGTGGTCTTCAGCTCCAGAGCAAGCCACCTGCAAACCAGCCGCATCTTCCCAGGGGCTGGCAACTCTCCTTTGCTACTGATTCCAAGACACATCCAGATAGCACAAATGTGACCATGAAAACAAACTCAGGCATGTTCAAATCAGGGAAATAACATTCTTATCTCTGTTTAGTAGTTGCTTAATTTTAGAATAGCTTAGAGTTACAAAAAAGTTGCAAAGATCTGTACAGAGTGTACAGAGTGCTGTGGACCCCCGACCCAGTACCCCTATTTCCAACACGTTAGTACTTTAGTACGTTAGTACGACATGCTTATCCAACTAAGGAACCGAGATGGATACGTTATTATTAACTAAAGTCCACACTTTACTAGAATTTCCCTAGCTTTCCCCTAACATCCTTTTTCTGTCCCAGTCTCCTCTGGGCTGTGACATTTCTCAGACATCCCTGGGTTTTAATACCTTGAAAGTTTTGAGGAGGACTGGTCAGGTATTTTGTCCCTCAATTTGTTTGTCTGTTGGTTTTCTGATGTTTTTCTTATGGTTGGGCTGGAGTTACGGGGTTTGGGGCGGAAGATCCAGACACAGATAAAAATGTCATTCTCCTCAGGTCACATCATCAAGGATACACACCATCAAGGATACACACATCAAGGATACACCCCATCAACGGGACTTGTGACAAACAATTTTACCCTTGATCACCTGGCCGGTATCGTCTTTTTTTTTTTTTTTTTGCTGCGTTGGGTCTTCATTGCTGCACACGGGCTTTCTCTAGTTGCGGCGAGCAGGAGCTCCTCTTTGTTGCGGGCACGTGCTTCTCATTACAGTGGCTTCTTTTGTTTCGGAGCACGGGCTCTAGCTGTGCGGGCTTCTGTAGTTGTGGCATGGGGGCTCAGTAGTTGTGGCTCCCAGGATCTAGAGCACAGGCTCAATAGTTGTGGCCCATGAGCTTAGTTGATCTGCGGCACAGGGGATCTTCCCGGACCAGGGCTCGGACCCGTGTCCCCTGCATTGGCAGGTGGATCCTTTTTTTTTTCTTTGTTCCTTTTGGAACCAAAACTTTAATCCCAAGGAGTCTCACAAAACATATTACGAATGACAGCATGAAAAAAAATTGCACAGTAACTCAAAGTTCAGCTCTACAATATACTCTTCATCTGGCAAGACATTGGTATCTTGATCATCTCAACTTCCAAAAAACATTACAAAGAGCTATGTATTCATGTACGGCAATCACAGAGGGGACTTATGACCTAACTCAAAGGGAAACTAACTTCCTTGAAACTTCTTAGATTCTAAACTCACTGGACAACCTCTTGTCCAGTGTGAAGACTAGTGGAATTCTTAAACCTCTAATCTAGGGTAAGGGTGTGGCTTTCATTTCTACCTGCTGGCTTGTGTTCACAGCACCTTTTAAAGACTGCTTGCTTAACTACAGCTGCATACCATATCCCAGCTACAGAAAGTCTTTTCAATGTTTGCCAGTGTTGCTTCCATAATAATAAACATCACACTTTAGGTGGGCAGGAGTTAGAGTTTTATTCTCAGTCTAGGCAAGACCAAAAATTCAAAGCAAATTCAATTTTGCTTAAGAGAACATTGTAAAGAAACAATTCTGCATATTACATGCCTCATATGACCCATTTCAAACCATAGAGAATGACACCTTTATGTGTCACTGTCCCAAGAGACAAACAAATGTGAACAGCTAAAACATTTAAAAAGTGCATCAAGCTTCGGAAGTCTCAAACGAAACTTGAATTTTCTGTACATACTCCTGTCAAATGAAGTTATTTCCTGTGCACCACTCCTCTTGCAAAGTGGTCTGCTATTTCCTTTCATTTGACCTGGATCGGCTAGGAGACCTAGAGAAAGATCGGGACGGCTTGCGATTTCTCTCCTGGGACAGTGATCTCTCTCTTCTCCTATATCTACTAAAGGGACCTGCTCTGGCTGCGGGAGAAGCTTCTCCGTCTTGGACATCTGTGGTGAGGGGGAGGACTCCTCCTCCGATAATCATCTCGAGGGCGACGACCCCAAGAAGGAGGCGGCCACGATCTCGACTTCTCCTTTCCCCATTGGACAGGTCCACTCTTACTCGGCAGCCACAGAGTGTTCTCCCGTCTAGTTCTCAGACAGCATCCGCTGCATCTCGGGGATCTTCATTTTCAACAAGAGCGAAGCCGGGAGGGTTTTTAGCAACCCACACACTTCGGAGTGGTCCATAATATCCTAAAGCTCGTTCGAATTCACTCTTGTTACCACTGTTTCCAAGATTCCTTACATAAACGTTACAGTCCAACGGACAGGAATCCCGATGCAAGACCCTCCTGGCTCCTGGGTTTCATGGGCCACAGGGTGATCCCGGGCCTCTAGAATCTCGCAGCTGAATCGGCTCGCACAAGCTGTCCTGTGGGGATGCTTTTCCCCCTATGTGTCCAGCCCGGGGCCCTGCTGTCTAGGCCCGACCTCCAGGGTGACAGGGTGAACCCCAGGTCCCTGGAGCAAACACTCAGAGCCCTGGTGACCAGACTCAGGGGGCTGGGGCGGCAGCTGGACATGTGTGGCCACCCTGGTGGTGTTTCGCCCCATCTGCAGTTCCAGTTCCAGCTGAGAAAGAGCCTCGCTGTGTTATTTTCTCCTGGTTGTGTAAGGATCCCCGGTGTCATTTGACAGAAATGTACATGGTGTGTTCTTTCTCTCTTTTCTCCCTGCTTCCTCTCGTCCCTCTCCCCCTCCCTCTCTCCCTCTCCCTCTGTCCCCCTCTCTCTCTCTCTTCCCTCTCCCTCTTTCCTCTGCGTCACTCTCTTTCCCTCTCTCCCTCCCCCCTCCCTCTCCCCCCTCCCCGTCCCTCTCCTCGACCCTCTCCCAACTCCCTCTCCACCTCCGTCTCCCCCTCACTCTCCCACATCCCTCTCCCTCTCCCCTCCCCCTCCCTCTACCTCCTCTGTCTCCCCCGTCTCTCTCCCGCCTCCCCCCTCCCTCTTCCCACATCCCACGTCCCTCTTCCCTGTCCCTCTCTCCCTTCCTCTCTCCCTGTCCCTGTTTCCCTGTTCCGCACGCCCTCCCTCTACCTCTTTCCCTCTCCCTGTCCCTCCACCTCCTTCCCTCTCTGGAGAGGGAAGGAGGTGGAGGGACAGGGAGAGAGAGCAGGAGGGGGGGAGAGAGAGAGAGAGGGAGAGAGGGATAGAGGGAAGGAGCGAAAGACGTCTCTCCCTCCCTCTATCCCTCCCTCCCTTTATCCCTCTCTCCCTCCCTCCCTCTATCCCTCTCTCCCTCCCTCTCCCTCTCTCCCTCTCCCTCCCTCTATCCCTCTCCCTCCCTCCTTCTCCTCCCTCTCCCTCTCCCTCCAACTCTCCCGCTCCCTCCATCTCTCCATCTCCCTCACTCTCTCCCAGAGACGGAGAGATGGAAAGGCAGAGACAAGGGAGAGGGAGAGAGGGAGAGATGGAGGGAGACGGAGGGAGAGGAAGAGAGGGAGAGAGATATGGAGAGGAGGGGGGGGGAGAGGGAGAGGGAAAGAGGTCTCTTCCTCCCTCCCTCTCCCTCTGTCCTCCTTCTCTCCCTCTCCCTCCCTCTCTCCCTGTCCCTGTTTCCCTGTTCCGCTCTCCCTCTCCCTCTTTCCCTCTCCCTCTCCCTCCACCTCCTTCCCTCTCCAGAGACGGAAGAAGGTGGAGGGAGAGGGAAAGGGAAAGAGGGAGAGGGAGAGCACGAGAGGGAGGGAGGAGAGGGAGGGAGAGGGGGGAAAGGGAGAGAGGGATAGAGGGAGGGAGCGAAGATGTCTCTCCCTCTCTCCCTCCCTCCCTCTCTCCTTCTCCTCCCTCTCCCTCTTCCACCAACTCTCCCTCTCCCTCCATGTCTCCATCTCCCTCACTCCTTCCCACATAGGGAGAGATGGAGGGAGAGGCAGAGATAAGGGAGAGGGAGAGAGGGAGAGGGAGAGATGGAGGGAGAGGGAGAGAGGATGAGAGAGAGAGGGACGGGCGGGGGAGAGAGAGAGAGAGAGAGAGAGAGAGAGAGAGAGAGAGAGAGGGAGACCGGGAGAGGGAATATGGTCTCTTCTTCCCTCCCTCTCCCTCTCTCCTCCGACTCTCCCTCTCTCACCCTCCCTCCGTCTCCCCCTCTCCTTCCCTCGCCCTTTCCCTTCCTCTCTCCCTCTTCCTCCCTCTGTCACTCCCTCTCCCTCCATCTCTCCCTCACCCTCACTCCCTCTCAGAGAGGGAGAGATGGAGGGAGAGGCAGAGACAAGGGAGAGGGAGAGAGGGAGAGGGAGACCAGAACAGGGAAACAGGGACAGGGAGAGAGAGAGGGAGAGGGAGAGAGGGAGAGAAGGAGGAGAGAGGGAGAGGGAGGGAGGAAGAGACCTCGTTCTCTCTCCCTCTCTCCCTCTCCCTCCCTCTACCTCTTCCTCCCTCTCCCTCTCCCTCCATCTCTCCCTCTCCCTCTCTCCCTCTGCCTTATCTCTGCCTCTCTGGGAGGGAGTGAGGGAGATGGAGAGACGGAGGGAGAAGGAGAGTTGGAGCGAGAGGGAGAGGGAGGAGAAGGAGGGAGGGAGAGGGAGAGAGGGAGGGAGAGAGGGAGGGAGGGAGAGACATCTTTCGCTCCCTCCCTCTATCACTCTCTCCCTCTCCCCCCTCTCTCTCCCTCTCCCCCCTCCCTCTCCATCTGTCTCTCCCTCTCCCCCCTCCCTCTCCATCTCTCTCTCCCTCTCCCCCCTCCTTCTCCATCTCTCTCTCCCTCTCCCTCCACCTCCTTCCCTCTCCAGAGAGGGAAGGAGGTGGAGGGAGAGGGAGAGGGAAAGAGGTAGAGCCAGAGCGTGCGGAACAGGGAAACAGGGACAGGGAGAGAGAAAGGGAGAGAGGGAGAGGGGGAGAGGGAGAGGGAAAGGGGGAGAGGGAGAGGGGGAGGGAAAGAGGGAGAGAGAGGGACAGGGAAAGAGGGACAGGGAGAGAGGGAGGGAGAGAGGCAGGGGGAGAGATGGAGGGAGAGGGAGAGGCAGCGAGGTAGAGGGAGAGAGGGAGAAAGGGAGAGAGAGAGGGAGAGCGGTAGAAGTGCTGAGGAGGGGGGCTCCCTCCCCCTCCCACTCCCATCCTCTCCCTACTGCTTTCTCTTTTTTCTGCTTCAACAAACACCAGGCGCCTTTTAGATCAGCCCTGAAGTCAACGTTGATGCTTGGACAGCCTGACCTCCCCGCTGACTTCCAGCCCAGGACCACCGCTGGGAGATGAAGTCTGCGGGGCCCTGGGCGCAGGCTGCACAGACACCTCCCCTGATGCCCAATCTCTCCCCGTTTACGAGGCAGCCGACACTCCCCTCCCTGACTCCCCAAGATTTGGGGCCTTTTTAGTCTGTGTCGATAATGCCATTGAGCTACTATCTAACTCTTCCACGAGGACCCATCTCCCAAAATGCAGTGGTTTTCAGCCTTGGCTGCACTAGAGAACCCCCAGGGAAGGGAGAGACGTCTCTCCCTCCCTCTCTCTTTCTCTCCCTCTGTACTTCTGTCTACCTCTCTCCCTCTCCCTCTCCCTCTGGGGTGATGCCCGATGAGCTCAGAATCGCAGATGGCCCCCCCATCCCCTCTCTGTGGCTTGCATGGGGGATGCACCTTCTCACCGTGGCCCGGGCATGGCCTTGACAGTCAGACATCGGGTCCTGCGTGGACACTTGTGTTTGTTCCATAGCGCAGGTGGCTGCAGTCTGTGCTTCTGTAGATGGGGGCTGTGCGTGAGCCCTTCATCTTCCCCGCAGACACCACTGGTGCTCGCTCGGCCTCGCGGGTGATGCGGGGGGCACGGGGGACAGTCTTGTGTCCCCACCTTCTTGGGCTACAGACAGGCCACGCTGGTCCCGTGGTGACTGGGGGCTCCCAGGAGAACCCCACTGCAGACCGGAGAGGTGGCCCCAGAGAAGGTGGCGTACGCCTGGGGCCGGGCCTCATCAGTGAGCCACGGGCCACCTGCAGCAACAGCTGTCTCACCGTCCAGGGGCTGGGTGTTCGGGCGCCGTGGGGTTGAGCCACTGTCTGCACGGCAGCCGTGTTTGTCTTGTTGAGCCCGGGGAGGCCCCTTGGTGGCTCCTGGAAAGACTGGCCGCATTTCTTCCTGCCCTTGGCCTTAGAGCCCATCACGTTCATGCCGTTTCTGGTTCCAAAAGGACCTGTGTTAATAAAGACCATGTGTTAGGACAGCACCAAAGTGTCTAGAAATCCGGGCCAGGAGGAGGAGGGAGGGGGATTGGCTGTGCCCGCCAGTGGCCTGGGAGCCCTGCCCGCCTGCAGAGACCTGGCCCGGGGCCCGCGGGGAGGCCGTGGCCCTCGGTCCCCAGCGCCTTCCGTCTCTGGGTTCCAGAACTGCGTGATCCTCAGGGAGCTGGTGAGGCTGCAGGCCCTGAAGTCCCGCCTGCTGGGGTTCCGCACGCATGCCGACTCCGTGCTGGAGATGAACATGGACAAGACCAGCCAGGTGGTGGCCACTGTCCTAGGTAACACCGCCTCCCCCTGAGTCCCAGTGGGGACGGGGTCAGGCGGACCTTGACCGGAGACCCCACTGTGTCAGTCCTTGGGGGTCACCTTCCCAGACCCTTCATTCTGCCTCGAGGGGCGCGGGGTCGGGGGTGGCTGGGGGGCCGCCCCAGGGACGTAGCCGCGCCTCTCCCCTCCGCCCGCAGGTGAGCTGGCCCAGAAGCTGAAGCCCCTCGGGGAGCAGGAGCGGCCGTGATCCTGGAGCTAAAGAAGGCCGAGTGCCAGAGGCGGGGCCTGCACTTTGAGGGCCCCATCAACGCCTGGGACCTGCGCTACTACATGAAGCGGGGGAGGAGACGCGCTACCACGTGAACCAGTACCTGCTCAATGAGGCTTTCCCCATGCAGGCGCTCACACGCGGGCTGCTGGGCATCTCCCAGGAGCTGCTGGGGCTGACCTTCGACCTGGAGGAGGGCACCAGCATGTGTCACGAAGACGTGAGGCTCTAAACGGTCTGGGACGCGGCCTCGGGCAAGGTCATCCATCGGCAAGTTCTACCTGATCTCTATCCTCGGTGCGTGTGTGGGGGAACCTGTCGGCCGTGGGCCGGGGCTCCTCTGTGGAAGCGGGGCCCCATCCACGTCCCTCCGCAGGGTGGGGAAGTCCGGGCACGCGGCCTGCTTCGGCCTGCAGCCGGGCTGCCTACAGCACGATGGGAGCTGCCAGATCGCCATCGCGGCCATGGTGGCCAACTTCACCAAGCCTACGCCCAACCTGCCCTCCCTGCTGCAGCATGATGAGCGGGAGACCAACTTCCACGACGTCGGGCACGCGATGCACCAGCTCCGCTCCCAGGCGCAGGGCTGCAGGCAGGGGGCGGGGAGGGCCCGGGCGTGCGTGGTCCTCAGGCAGGCCCTCGCCATGGGATTCTTCCACTGACATCACCCCGCACGTGGTGACGCCCTCGGTGTCAGCTTCCATCATCAGACCCCAGGCACTGGGCGCGTAAATAACGGAAATGGATGTCCTCGAGGCTCTAGAGGCTGGAAGACCCAGATCAAGGAGTCAGGGCTGGTTCCCTGCATGTTAAATACATGCACTCAAGAGTTGCCTTGGAAAAAGACAAAAGAAAAGAAAGGAATGTTGCCTGCAAGTCTGCTGACAGCCAGTGATGAGAACCAGAGGGAAGGCTCTGGGGCCGGGGGCGCAGTGCCCTGTGAGCTCGGGGGCTGCTGCCAGTCTCCGTGGAGGCTCAGCAAGTCCCCGTGACTTCCCCACGTGGGGGGCGCCAGCTGAGCGTCTGGGCCCAGGACCCACTGCTCGTTCAGTCTTCCTGTGGTCAGCCCTTCATCCTGAGCGCGATGCTCTCACAGGCTGCACCGGGGCGTGTGGGGACAGTTTACTGAGCTGTACAGACGTCACTACTGCTTTGGACCATTTCCGTCACCCCGAAAATGTCCCTCACGCCCTTAGCTATCACTCCGTCCCCTCGCCAGCCCCTGGCAACCAGGAACCCACTCGCTGACTCTGTGGATCTACCGGCTCTGGACGTTTCTCCTCAGTGGGGTCACGCCCTGTGTGTCCTTCTGTGTATGACTTCTCTCGCTGAGCATCGTGTTCTCGGGGTGTATCGACGCGGCAGCGAGCGTCAGGGCTTCACCGCGTTGCGTGGCTGAGGGACGTAAAGACGACAAGAGAAAAGAAAAGAACGTTGCATGCAAGTCTGGTGACAGCCGGTGACGAGAACCAGAGGGAAGGCTCTGGGGCCGGGGGCGCCGTGCCCTGGGAGGCCCTGGCGCTGCTGCCAGTCTTGGTGGGGCACGGGCAGCACCGTCCCTCAGGAGCTGCTGGACAAGCTCATCAAGTCCCGGGAGGCCAACCCAGATGCGGCCGGACCGAGGGAAGGGAAGGGGGCTTCCGGTCTGCCCGGCTGGAAAGCGCGGCCTGGACACGGTGCCAGCCCCCCGTCTCCTTCCTCCCGCCCCCCAGGCCTCTTCAACCTGTGCCAGATCGTCCTGGCCAAGGTGGTTCAGGCCCTGCACACGCAGACGCCCGCGGACCCGGCCCAGGAGAATGCCCGCCTCTGCCAGGAGATCCTGGGGTTCCCAGCCATGCCAGGTAGCCAAGCGCGCACCGGGCTCACCTCAGCGGTCGGTTGGCGGCTACTGCCCAGGTCAAGAGGATCGTCTGGTGGTGTGTGAATGGGGACCGACTGACGGGCTCCGGCCGAGGCCCGCTGACCTCTGGCCTCTTCCTGCCACGGTTCCTTGGCTGGTCCCTCCAGCTGTGGCCCGCGGAGTCCGAGGGTGGGGTGGGAGGCTCTGCACATGCTTTCTAGAGAGCCTGGAAGAGGCAGGAGAGGGCTTCATACCCCGAACAGAAGGCATCGACGAGGTCTGCCCGTGCGTGTCGGTGCGGACACGCGGTTCACTCCCTCGTGAGCGCTTTAACCAGCGATCTCCCCGTGGTGGAGCGCGAGCCCCGACTCATCTCTCGCAGCCTCGGCAGCTGACCTTGTAAGAGGCTTAGGAGTGAACCCTCGTGAGCTTCAGCAGAAAGTCGGCAAAGATTTATTTGTGTCCCTCCACTGAACTGCCAGCAAGGTCCCCGTTTTCTACAAGTGTTGGGCCAATACTCTCTCTAGTGGCAGGGGACTCAGACAAGGCTGCTTTGGGGCCCCCACCCCCGCTCTGGGGCAGGGGCACTGAGCGGCCAGGGAGCCGGGCAGGAGCCCCTCCGCGTGTGTCCCAGTGACCCACCTGCCTGCGACCTTCGGCCGCCTGGCAGGAAGCTACGACGCCCAGTCCTGTGGCCAGTCATTCCTGCAAGAAACACTGGAACCAGTTTCTGCCAACCCGCCAAAGAAAAACGACTTCAAAGGCAACGTGGTGTCACAGGAAGGGCTTGTTTCTGTGTTTCTTTGTTTTTAGTTCATTAGGCCTCACTTAAAATTCTGATTCCACAATGCACTTGCTTTGGGATCTTGAACAACACTCATAACCTCTGCAAGTTTCAGTAGAGTAAGTTTATGTGATTACCTTCATCTGTAATATCCCTGTGTTGCAATCTTAATTAATTCAGATTAATTCATCTTAATCTTAATCTCAAGTTCAGATCAAAGACTCGTTCCTCTGTGACTTCTCCTCTGAACTGATTCAAAAGCCTCCTCTCCCGTCCTCATTTGGCTTCGCTTCTCTTCTGGAATCTCATAAGAACTTCTATGACCTCTCTGGTTTTTTGTTGTTGCTGTTGTCTGTTGGTTTGGGTTTTAATTGAAATATAGTTGATTTTCAATGTCGTGTCCGTTTCAGGTGTACAGCACAGTGATTCCGTTTTCAGATTCTTTTCCCTTATAAGTTATTACAAAATATTGAGTACAGTTCCCTGTGCCATAGAGGAGATCCTTGTTGTATCAACTCTATGCCTTCTTTGAATGACCGTAGCACTTTGTTGTCTGTATCATTTTTATGTCTGTTGTGGCTTTGTGACTGAAAATGAAAATTTTCTATTTGTTCATGTCCTGGCCCTTCCTTAGAAATGTGTTCATTTACCTATTTCATATTTATTGACTACATCTTAGACACCGTGTTAGCTGCTTGTTCTAGATGTTAGTAAAACATAGACCTTCCTGCTCAAAGGGTCACAGTATTTGTGGGAAAACAAACAAACGAACAACTTACGTCTCAAATAGCTTTGTACTTCCCAAAGAGAGCACACCTCGTAGGTACAATAAATGTATGTATTATACATAAATGTATAAATAGTTAATGGCATTAAAAACTTGAGATAACTGCTTTTCTATTCTGAGGAAATGATGATAATATTTCACCAGGAGCTCAACACCACTCTGAGAATGAGGGCTTAATCCCCGACCTGGCTCACTGCATCGCTTTCTTATATGAAAATAGACAAGTCTGTACATGCTCTCTACAAAAAGGCTTATCTGGCATGAATTTCAGATAGCAAGAAGAAAAATTCAAGAGGTTCAGAGAAGCATCCAGAAGCTCAGGTGATTGTCTGGCACTAATACAACTTGCTTGACAGGAAAAGAGAGCTGTAAATCTCACAAAATTAGATGATCTTCTAAGAATTTCAAAACCGCCTGCTAGTAATTAGAAATCCTAGAAGAACCGCTTCTTTTAAAGCATACTGATAATATGCTTTACAGCTTAATATTCAGAAGCCTATGTTTTGGCTAAGTGAGCTTCAGGAATGAAGGAAACTTGTGGTTCAGTTCCATCTACTCTGGAACCTCTGGTCAAAACACCTACTTCTGTGCTCAGCCACCTTATCATCTGTAAAATGGAGGCAACTCTAAGAAAACATAGTTACAGAGATGTTGCACAGTTTCCTGTGTCACTGTCTTCATTTGTTTCAGAAAACCAATAACGTCTAAGCTACTACTGCAAAGAGTGCAGTGTTACTTGGGGTCATCTAGTGCAGCTCTGTCAAAGTAAAGAAAAGCAAAGGGGCCTAGAATAACTATAATTTTCCCAAGAGGACACTATTATTTTATGGCAAATCTGAGTCAGGAACCCTGATCTCTTTGATGCCATTCCATTGTTCTCTCGTTGGGTTCTCAGCAACCCAGAGAAAGAAAGAGAAATAAAACTCCTATGTGCTGTGTCACTGGTACAGGACGTGGCAAGATTGGAATTGGAGAACTACATATTAACAGGTATTTGGGAAATTCTTCAAACTAATTAAGATATATACCAGGTACATAAAAAACAGTTATGTTTTCCCAAGATGATTCTGTGGAATGAACAGAACTGGTAACTGAAGGTGCCTGTGTGCTGCAGTTCCAAACAGGACGGGTGAATGCTTGTTTTCTGGCACCTTTAAGACTCCACCCCAATATACACATTAAAATAAAATTAACATTTCAACTGGGTCATATTTAATTCTGCATGCTCTTGTAAGTCAGCAAAATAGTCCATATATCATTTAAGTTGTCACTCACTTTCTTTTCTTTTCTTTTCTTTTTTTTGCGGTACACGGGCCTCTCACTGCTGTGGCCTCTCCCGTTGCGGAGCACAGGCTCCGGACGCGCAGGCTCAGCGGCCATGGCTCACGGGCCTAGCCGCTCCGCGGCATGTGGGATCTTCCCGGACCGGGGCACGAACCCGTATCCCCTGCATCGGCAGGCGGACTCTCAACCACTGAGCCACCGGGGAAGCCCGTCACTCACTTTTTAACTTGAGTTTTAATTTCTGAAAGTCTTTCCAAACACAAAACAGAGGTGGGAAAATGGTATATGGGAAGCTGCAGAGATGAAATAAGCTTACTGCATTCGGCATAAAGATGAATACCCAAACAACTTCTGCATAGCTGGAAGTGTCCAAATCTACTATCTTCGTTTTGTAGTCAAGGCTTCCGGAAAAATATGCTAACCGATTCCTAATTACCCAAATGCCCCATATCTGTTTCAGTAAGTATCATTATATATTATGGAAATTTTTCTCAGTGACAGAGAAAGACATCCTGGCCGAGCATCCCCCTGCCCATGACACACAGATGATGGGTCTCAAGCTACCTTGAAGGCGTTGGAGCCCACTTTATCCATTACTAATATTAATGGAGGACAAAACTTCATATTCTGTTTGCTCTGTGTTTGTTAAATCACTTCTTCCCCTCATTAAGATGGATGACACATAATTGAGTCTGTAGTGTGTGTATCACTGGAAACTGAACACATTTTTGTTGGTTTTATTAACGTCATAGGTTTCTAGGGGGGGTCTACTAAATAACTAAGGCTAGTTTCACAGTTACAAATAAATTACGATGTAATTTTGAATAACGTAAGCTCATCGTAAAGGAAGGATACTGAGAGTTGCTACTACCCCTTCCTTGAGGGGCTCTTGTAAAGCACTAAATCAAGTAACAGAGGTTTATATGCATGCATATATTTTCAATGATATTTGAACACACTTGAAAAGAACTCTACGGAATGCATTATAAAACCTCGATGCTGTGTGTCCCTAGTTCCCGGCTCTCTCGTTCAAACTATTTAAATGAACAAAATGTTATCTATTAGGATAGCTATCAGAGTACTCCAAATACTACTTCTTGCAGTACCCTGGCCCAACCATTTGCCTTCCTCTTCCCATTAGTCCTTAATTCAGAAACCCCAGAGATTTGTTCAGTAATTTATGAACATATTTCTTCATTCAGCCAAGAAAACTGATGGATCCCTTACCAAATTTCAGGCACCCTTCTTCAGGATGTTTTCTAGGCATGTTCAGGAAACACAGCAGTGATTAACACAGATGAATATAGCCTCTCTCGAGCTGAGGGGAGAGACAAAAGTAAAGAAGCAAATATAAAATCATAAGTGTAAATACGTAAATAAAAATTGAATAAATGGGTAGAATAACTAGTATATCAGGTAAGTGCTGGAGAAAAACAGCAAGCAGGGAAGGCGGATGGAGATGGTTAGCTGGTAGGAGGAGGCTGCGATCGGAAACTAAGTGATCACTGAGGGCTTTCTGGGGAAGATAAAATTTACGAGGGAACCTAAGGTTGTGAGAGGGAGCAAGGTGCATATCTGGGAAGTGAATAGTACAAGCAGAGGGAACAGTCAGATGGAAAGGCAATGAGGCAAGAGTGGGCTTGGAGTATCCAAGGAGCAGAAAGGATGTCAGTGTGTGGAAAACAGAGGGCGCAAAGTGGAGAGGAGAAGGAAACAGTCAGAGAGGAAACAGAGGCCCAGATTTCTAGGGCTGTGGAGGCACTTTGAGGACTTTGCTTTTCCTGTGAAGAAGCCATTGAAGAGACTTGAGTGACATGATCTGACTTATGTTTTAACAGGATCTCTCTGGATGCCATGTTGATTAGAGACTGCAGGAGAATAAGGACAAGCCCCAGAAGACCAATAGTTGATTCAAATGTCAAGAAACATTTATGCCTTCACCCTTCAACTTCACAAATGATGCCATTTCCATTGAGCTATTGAAAAATATCATCTGGCTTTCAAAACAATAAACCAGAAGGCATTTTCTCACATAAGCAAGGTCACAAACAACTGTCAGCTAAAGGTGAAATAGCAACAAATCAAATAATAACAAAAACATTTTTTATAGATTTTAAAACCTTACAAAGCATTTTCTTGTCCATTATCTAAGTTAATCCTCAAATCAACGCCATGAGATAGTTATTATTTTCCCATTAGAAGTGACCGCATATTAAATCCTTAGTGATTGCTCAAGAAAAGCTGAAATCTTGAGTGTACATCTATTAATGCCAAGGTTGGGTTTTTTACCCATGGGAACATTGGATGCTAAAATCCACAGGGATTTTCAGCTCAAGATGGCAGACTAGGAAATATATTTACTTTCTGGTCCTCCTGAAACCATGTTTAAATAAAACTGCAGAAATACCAAAATTAATCAACCAATAAAAGCCAAGACATTGTGGAAGTCATCAACCACAGAAAGATTTCAACACATTTCGAGAAGGCAAACAATGAAATGGAGGGGCCATGAATAAAATAAGGAAGAAAAGACTACCCTAAGTAGGGTCTGCACAAAGCCAGGCAGCTTTTGCTGAGCCCTGGTTATAGTAAAGGACAGAGGAAAGAAGAGGGGCTGAAAACAAGGAGACAAAAGTCATTTTAGGAAAAAACGTTCACTTAATGAGCTCCAGGGAACACTCAGCCTGCTGCCATACTCACTCATGGATTACAGTGGATTGTTGGTAAGCAAGACAAGAAAACAGGGAACCAACAAACAAAAATCAAGACACGGTTTCTTACTGAGCTCTTCTCAAATGAGATCAAGAAATTATGGTTCAATGCCATAGCTGTAAATCATTTCTGCTCCTGGAGAGGTTAGAAAGGGCTTATAATAGTTACCCTTTTTCTTCAGACAGGATTTAGGTCTGAGCAAAAGCTTTTGTGTCCTCCAACCTCAAAGTTTATTGGGGATGGAAGTCCAAATTTGCTTTGACATACCATAAAAAGAATCTCACGAGCAGAGGGTCAAACTACTTTTGGAATATATGAATTATGCCCAGTGTGATTTTAAATAGATTTTAAACAAAAATATATAAATTTTCACTGATCTATATGATTCTGGGTTCTGAAACTTCTACATGTTACATGCCTGATATATAACACACAATGTCAGTCCCAGGAGAGAGAAGACACTCCAATGAAGCAAGCCAAAGAAACAAGATTCGAACAAGGTAAAGTGATGTGTAGACCAAGACCAGGATTTTTCAGTTCTTTCCTGTCATGCTGTAGCTTCCAGCTCCTGAATAACAACACATGTTTCCCTTGTCCTAGACACACAAGAGTATGTCTCCTCTATGGGGCGTAAGAAGCTCTAGAGTTACATATGTGTAGTAAAGAGTGGACCCAGCCGGCATACTCACAATGACCAAATTGTGTTGATCGTACTTTATTTTAAACCAATACATCGCTCCATGCTGAAGTTGCAATCAATGATATATTTGCTTTCTAGACATGAATGAGATGCCTTACTGGATATACTCCAGGAAGGCCAGAGAAACTGGCTTCTAATCCATACAGAATAATTCATTGATGAATTCCTTTCAGGAGAGCCCCTGATTTATCTAGAATATAAGCCTTACATACCTGGATCCTTCAAACTAGACCAAAGGGACAAATCTAGGCTGCAAGCCTCAATCAGAAATGTGGGATGGTGCTATGCTGACAACTGGTGGTCCCTGACCTATCTTCTGAGATTAGAACCCAGTGTGGTGGATGACCAATTCACGCGTTGAACAAAAGAACACCTCCTACAGGGCAGTGTATGTGTTCATTACAGGTATGGCACTTAGGGCTAAAAGTAACACATGAAGCATATATGATAAGGAGGCACCAGAGTCCAGAGCACGAGCTCTGGAATCACACAGGCTTGCTTCGAATCCCGGCTAAGCCACTACCATCTGTATACCCTGAAGAACAGTCGAAGGTTTAAATGTTCTTTTACCAAATTTCGAAAAACAAGTGAAGAAAGAACCTACCTGCCAGGAAGGGACATCGTGGGGTGCAGCATCCAGTCGCGTCAGGGCTCTGCATCCCCTGCTCAGAAACCTTCACCGCCTGGCTCATGGTGATGCTGGCAGCTCAGCAGCCCTGGAGAAGGCGCTTCTGTCTCCAGGGCTCGCGGACAAGCTGGGGAGGTCCACGGAGGTGGCGGGCCACAGCCTGGCAAACTCTGGGTGCCTCCTCCACTCAGCTCTGGGCAGGCTCTGGCCTCTGGGCCCCGTTGCGGGGAAGGGCTGGCCGATACATAGCCAGGGCTGAGGGGTCTGCAGAGCCGGTGCCCAGGCAGGGTGAGCTCTGGAGGAGAAGACTTCCACAGTCCCCAACAGTCTCCGCATGGTGGCCCATCCGGTGCCAAACACCTGCCACCCACAGCGACAAGTCCCAGCCGCTAGAAAGCCCACAAGGGGTCGGGCTCTTTGCCCTCGGGCCGGGTTTCTCCAGGGGCTGGGCTTGTGTGGGGCCCCCATACCACCCCCTGACCCGCCCTTGCTCTGTGACACGTACAGTGCAATGTCAACACCCAGGCTGAGCTGGCCAGTGTTCAGTGCGTGCTAGACCTTGAGAAGACTTAGCAGCTAGGGAGAAGCTCTCCCACTTTCACTCGCTTTTCTCAGATCAGGCAGGCAGCCCATCTCACCCCAAAGCTATGGACACCACACATCCTTCCCAGGCTATCGTTTTCCGTTCTGCCCCTGTTGTCCCTTTCCATTCTGCCCCCCTTTTCCCCAGCACCCCATTTACGGCTTCGGGTGTCATCGGTGCTGCAGCAGGCAGCACCTCTGACCCCGAAGCTATGGACACCACACCTCCTTCCCAGGCTATCGTTTTCCGTTCTGCCCCTGTTGTCCCTTTCCATTCTGCCCCCCTTTTCCCCAGCACCCCATTTACGGCTTCGGGTGTCATCGGTGCTGCACCAGGCAGCACCTCTGACCCCGAAGCTATGGACAGCACACCTCCTTCCCAGGCTATCGTTTTCCGTTCTGCCCCTGTTGTCCCTTTCCATTCTGCCCCCCATTTCCCCAGCACCCCATTTACGGCTTCGGGTGTCATCGGTGCTGCAGCAGGCAGCACCTCTGACCCCGAAGCTATGGACACCACACCTCCTTCCCAGGCTATCGTTTTCCGTTCTGCGCCTGTTGTCCCTTTCCATTCTGCCCCCCTTTTCCCCAGCACCCCATTTACGGCTTCGGGTGTCATCGGTGCTGCAGCAGGCAGCACCTCTGACCCCGAAGCTATGGACACCACACCTCCTCCCTAGGCTATCTTTCTCCGTTCTTCCCCTCTTTTCCCTTTCTATTCTGCCCCTGTTTTCCCCAGCCCCCCCCTATTTACGGCTTAGGCCGGCATCGGTGCTTCAGCAGGCAGCAGCTCTGACACCAAACCTATGGACACCACACCTCCTTCCCAGCGCTCTTATTTTCCAGTCTGCCCTGTCTCCACGTAGAACCGCTACCTATTTCACACGGCTGTTCCTAGTTCTGGGAACACACCACTCACTGGTAGCAATGCCTCAGCCCATGCCTCGACTCATTTACCTGCAACGCTGGCCAACAGATAGACCAACACTTCAAAGTTATGACAGAAAGTTGAGTAAGTTATACGCTTGGAATTGCATTTATTATTATTAACAAGCACAACTGTAGTGCTTAGACTATAACAAGTAATCTTCTAAGTGCTTAGCAAATATTAACTCACTTAATCCTCATAATGGCAACCCTATAGGTAGGTAATGTTCATAATATTCACCTTTTTGGGGGGAAACTGAGGCCCAGAGGGGTTGAATAGCTTGTCTAATGCCACACAGTAAGTAGCGGGCAGAAACCCAGGATGAAAACCAGACCGTCGAGACTTTCATCACTTTGCTGTGTCACCTTAATAGATGTTGTGGTTAGGGAAGGGACTAAACTGACAAGACTCTGAACTTGAGAAGGGAGAAATTAGAAAGTGACTGATCCTAGAAACTAGAGAGGATTTCAGCTCAGAAATTTCTGGTGATGAGACCCGGAAGAACAAGAACATGGTTGGATTATTAACTTGGGGTAGTATCTGAATCCATTGAGAAATGGTTTTGTCTTGTTTTTTTTTTTTTAACTTAGAAAGGCCAGTTGGATGAAGATTAATGAAAAAAAAAAGTAGAAAGGAAAAGAGGAAGGTGCCTGAAGTGAGACATAACCTCTTCCCTGTAAGTACTACGGGTGGGTGTCCTGTGGGAAAGGATGGAGCTCTCTCTACAGGTTTGTCACCAGGATGAACAAGGAGGAACATGGCAACCATTGTACTGGTTTTGATGATTCCTCAAAAACCAAGGCTTTAGTTTCCAAGAACTACCCACAGTAGCACACCTACCGTGTGTCAGACATGCCACCAAGTGTGTTTCCAGTCACACATTTTAATTGGAGAAATAGTTCCTATGAGGTACGCATTAGTTCCCTATGGCTGCTGTAACAAATTACTACCAATGAGCTTGCGTAAAACAAAACACACTCATTCTCTTATGGTTCTGGAAGACAGAGGTCCAAAACCAGTTTCCCTGGGCTGGAACCAGGAGTTGACAAGGCCGTCCATCCACCTTCTAGAGGCTCTAAGGGAGAATCTGTTTCCTTGACAGCATTCCTTGACTTCTGGCCACATCAATCCAACCCCAACTTCATCATCACATTCTCTTTGGAGTAAAAACTCCCTCTGCCTCTCTCTTACGAGAACACCAGTGGTTACATCTGGGTCCATCCAGGTAGGCCAGAAGAATCTCCCCATCTCAAAACCCTTACTTTCATCCCATTGGCAAAGTCCCTTCTGCCATTTAAGGTGACATTCACAGGTTCTGGGGATTAGAAGGTGGACATTTGGGGGCAATGGTACTATTCAGTCTACTACAAGGTAGATACTATTATCTTCCTCAGATGTAGGAAATGAAGTTTAGGGAAGTAATTTGTCTCAGGTCTACAATTTCCAGAGTAGAGATTTAAATTCTGCCAGTGAGACTTTAGGACACACTCTAAACAACTTTAACCTGTGTCCTTAATTACTGCATAATCCTTGGTTAAGAGTCACACTTAGGTATCAAGACCCAACTGAATATAACACAAGTACTGTCTCCTCTTTCACTATGTTTGCCTGGTGTATTTATGAATCTTGCCCAGAGCAGAAGAGTTCAGAAAATTGTTATGCACCTTTACTAGGAGAAAGCATTTACTGTTTGATGTGCACGGAGTAATGGAAGGCTATTTAAAGTAAAATAAAATAAAATAAAATAAAATAAAATATGCCACCAAATCGTCAAGTGTCACAACAGAGGTAACCCCGTGGGAGTCTTGAGGAGACTAAAATTATCTCCAATTGTGCAGGTGAGAAAAGTGTCACTAAAGGCAGTTGTAGTTCAGCCAAGCCCTACGGCACAGAAGTAGGAATTTGGATAGGTACGAATGGGAAAAAAGACATTTTAGGCATGGGAAACAGTTTAATGCTGAATGGATGAGAAATATACGTTAGACCTTTCTAAATCAACTGGCTTATTATTAACTCAGTAAATCAGATTTGGTCAGTCAAACTAGCTTTAGCTGATTACTTATCCAGGGCATAGCTGTTGAGAGTAATTTTTGTCATAGAACAGTAAATAAAATTGTTGAACTATAACTTTAGGCTTGCTAAGTGAAATAGATTGCTCTAGCTGATGTTCAAGTGACTTACTTGGGACTATTCACGAAATTGGGGGTTAACAACTGCTTAAGACAACATAGAGAATTGATCTTAAATAGTACTTGAAGTAGTTACTGTGTAAAGTATCTGTTCAGTAGCTCATGGTAAATGGATGTTTATAATCCCCACTGGACAACCAACTGCTTTTTTGCAAATGGTAATGTGAATTGCTGTCGCATAAACTATAGTAATGACCACCTATCTAATTTGTTGTCCAAACCAGAAATCTTCTAACAATACTGGTCTCCTAATAAAAGTAAGCATGAAGCTAACACACACTGGGTGTCTCCCGTGTGCCTGTGCATGCATCTATATCTCACTGAACCCCCATAACAGCCCCCAAGAGAGGGACTCTGAGTGTCCCCATGCTGCTGGTGGAGAAACAGGCACAGGAAGGTTCAATAGTCTATCTACCTAAGATAACACAGAGGGTGGGAGAGCCTGTTTTTAAACCATCTGCCTCCAATTCCAGGTGCCAGGAGCCAGATTCAGCCTACAGGCCTCTTCTGCTCATCTGGAGGCGAACCCATGTGTAAGGATTAGTCAAATCCTGTCTTCAATCCTCAAGGTAGCTTGAACACTTGCACGTCCTCCAAATAACATGTAGCATAAGCAATAAGATGTTTGCCCCGGGTATTGGCCAGGAACTTGGAATCAGCTGTGTCTAGTTAGGCTGAGCTGGTTGAGACTGGAGAGGACCACCGATCTTCCACCTGGGCCAGTGCCTTTTGACCTCCTGCCATCAGAGGGCCGAAAACTACAGCCTGAGAATGTGCTGAGCCCCGTAGCCTAGTTACGCCAGCTCAGAACAATGACGAGCACACCTTTTTCCAATCACCTTTCCTCATGCTCCCTATGCCTCATACTGCCCTGCTTCTTTATTCTTTATCCCATAGATACCCCAAGCCCCTTGCCTTTGGGGAGGCGGATTTGAGACCTATTGTCACGTCACTTCCTCGCTTGGCTGCCTTGTGAATAAACCTCCTCTTTGCTGCAAACCTCAGCGTGTCAGTGTTTTGGCTTGCTGCGCCTCAGACAAAATGGTAGGGAGCTGTGGTAAAGGTCCCTTGCCTGTGAGGGAAGCTGGTTACTAGTAGTCACGTTGCGGATGTTTTCTCCTCCCGGGGTGGGGGGGCAGACGTCCTGCTCTTCCAGAAAGAAGGGAGAAAGGCAGGAGCTGGACCCTTGCTCTCAGGGTCACCGTCACCTAGGAGCTCGTTAGAAGCACAGAATCCAGGCCCCACCCAGAACTACTGAATTACAGCCTGCATTTAACAAGATCCACAAGAGAGGCATACCCACAGTAAAGTTGGAGAGGCACCAAGCTGGAGTCCACGTAGCAGAGAAGCAGACAGGATTCTAGACCACGCAGAGTGTTAAAGGCCAACAGTTTGTTTTCTATTCTCAAAACAATGTTTTTGAGCCATGTTTATGAGCAATGTCCCAACTTGCTTTTAAGGTTTCTTGTGTGAAGAATGGATTGGAAGGAAACAAGATATATGGACACTGGTTAGGACCTCATTGCAACAGACAGGCAAGTTCGGTATTAGGATGTTGAGGAAGAGTTGACAGATTCAGAAGAAATTCAGGAGATAAACTGAAGCGGGCTTAATGGGGTATGAGATGGAGGAAAGGAAGGTCTTAGGGAATTAAAGGGTTTACTACACGTATGAGCAAAGCCTCAAAATTAATCCTTTGAACGTACAGAGGTAGAGCTCTCAAAGGACACCGGTTAGGAAGCAACTGTACGCCCTTTATAATTCCAAGAGACGACACAGATCAACTGTTGCGATGGAAAATTCGGCGGTACCGGTGCCTTTTTTCACTCAAACTTAGTTCCAGTGACTATTACTCACATTTTCTGTGCCTAAACAACACAGCTTGAGGAACTGAAGGGGATTCCATCCTGGTAATTAAGGAGGGTCCCCAACACTGACAGTCCCATCTTAAAAAGCAGTCCCCCTGCATTTTACCCGAGGAGCAATGGCCAGAGCCTCCCTTTTAAAACGATGGGGAGAAACCAGAACATCACACACTGTCCCTTTCAGCTACTGTGAACTGAGCCGCGAGACGACCAGTACCCCCTAGCACAGCGCGGACGGGCCAGCGCGCGGGGGCCACTGTGACAGGCGACAGCACAAGAGACGAAGCCCAGGCCCAGGGGCTCTGAGCTCCACCGGCAACGCCCAGGGGCCAAGGCGTATTACCTTTCCGGGATGTGCTTCCCGCCCTTCCTCGTGGCCGACGAACTGGCTCATGTCACCCCCAAGATACCGCCCACCCAACGCCAGGACTGCCAAAGGCGCCAACCCGGCCTCCCCGGTGCCAGCACAAGGCCACGAACCACAGGCGCCTAGGCACAAGCCCACGCAGCTCGCGGACCTCCTCCTACCGCGCATGCGCCACCGCGGGGCGTCTCGAGATGACTCTCAGCACGCAGGCGGATTAACGCGCTTGATTGGTAAAGAGGATTCTGATGCCTGCGATTTCCCTCCTTAGCCGGAGGCTGGGAGCACACGTCCATTAGTTCGTGTGTGTACCCTTCAGAATTCCAATCATACGGGACATGGAAAGTTGTCCGACTCTCCCAGTTCCTTGTGTGGTTCTTCCAGATATTTCCCAAGTGCTTACATTCACACTTGTATCTTGTATGTAAGTATTGGTACGTAACAGGTATCCTGTAGTTTACAGAAGAGCAGCACACTAGACACATACTATATACATAGTCTACAATGTGTCTTGGATAGTGACGCTGTTATCTTTCTAAAATATAAACTTGGCTGGATTGCTCTGTTGCTTGAACATCTTCACTTAGCACAGAATACAGCCCAGGTTGTTAGCATAGCATTGAGAACTCTTTATAAACAAGTATCAGTCTGTCTCTCCAACTGAATTAGAAGTTCAAACTATGACTTCCAAGGACCTACATCATCCACCTCCCTCCTTTGCCCTGCCAGCCTCCCCTGATCTCATTCTCTACTGCCCTGCCCTCACTCACTTTCCCCTGTCCAGCCACACTGGCTTCCTTACTATTCCTCAAACATGCCAAGCACAGTCGTGCCTCAGGGACTTTGCACCTACTATTCCTTCTGCTTCAGAACACACCCTCCCACCCCATCTCCACTCTCCCAGAACACACCCTCCCACCCCATCTCCACTCTCCCAGAACACACCCTCCCACCCCATCTCCACTCTCCCAGATAGCCAATGGCTTCTCACTTCAAGGCTCTGCTCAATCGACATCTTAATAGAGGGGACTTCCCTGATCACCTACCACATTCCCTCACCTCTTCATCTTCTTTTGTTATTCTCCAAAGCACTTACCACCGCTTGACACTCCATATATTGACTTATTTATTCATCTCTCTCCCCCACTAGAATGGAAAGTACATAAGGGCAAGAACTTTGTTCTCTTCCTACTTCCTAGAACAGTGCCTTCAATTTAGAAGGTGTTATACAACTATTTGCTGAAAATCAATGTATGACTTCTTTGCCCTTTCACACTACCCTCTAGTCACACCAGAGGCTGCCCCTCCAGAGCACAAGTTCAAGCCCTGTGCCTTCTGTACCTGTCCCCAATACCTGGGCTGTCCTTTCCTCATTCCGGCAAAATCCTCTTCCCCCAAGCCCAGCTCAAACGCTGTCTCCTCAGTCAGGCCTTCCTCACTTTCTCCTCTATATTCCTGCTGCACTTGATTCTTTTATCATAATTAACCCACTTATACTCACTACATGTTTCTCTTCCTAGATAACTGTAAGTTGCTACTGAACAAAGACTTCTACTCACCTCTGTATCCCCGTGCCCTAACAACAAACCTATAAGGCTCTCGGTGTTTACCGAAACAATTTATTTTCTGAGTCTCTACCAATCCTAGGGAGTGCATAGTATAGTCTCCTCCTCATTACCAGTGAGCCTGGCACCTGTGGGAGGGCCTTACAGCAGAGGAGAGTCACCAATGGATCATAACTAAGGTCCTGAGACTGCAATGGCAGACAGCATGGTGAAGTTAGCCCACTGCATGCAGAAGACCCACAGAGGAGTCAGCATATGCAATGGACTACACTTGGTATAACATGTGAACAATCAAGGTTTACAAACGTGTTCTCATGCACTTGTAAGGATCTTCTAGCCCACGCGGAACAGACAGAACACACACAAAGGAGCCTGGAGGAAGTGAGTAGGCCGGCAGCTGCGCCCTAACATCTTAAGAGGGAACATTTCTGTGACTACAGTTTAAACAAATCAGATAATTTGCCTCCTTTCTAGACACCCTGGTTATCACAGGACAGGCCAAGCCTCTCAAGTTTTAAAGCTAAAGTACACGGAAGATCTGTGAAGAGGGCTTAAGATATTTAAGAGCTAGTACCTGCATTAAGCAACCAGGTTATAGAATGAAAATTTATCTTGAAATGCCTGTCTCTCCCTCTCTCTCTCGCCTCCTATCCCCTATCTTCCCACCTCCATCTCTATTCCTTCTCCCCTACTCCCTGTTTTATGTATATACGTGCATCATTTTATATATACATGGAATATTTACTGTCTGTTACGTTTATTTAATAAAGTGCACACTCCTCAGGCTAAATTTAGAAAGAGGACAAAATGAACACTTTCGCATGGGCGTCAGTGGTGTTCCAAAGACAAAAGATTCCTCAGCCTTAAAACATGGCAAACACCACGTTCCTTCTGATAGTTAGATGCTAGAAAAAGGCAAGTGGATCCTTAAAATTCACACGCTATTAAGACCTACTATCAACAGAGTAGATCTTAAAGCGGAAACAAGAAAACACCAGCCTTTTAAGTTCTTCCTGTCTGAAGATAAGAATAAGAGGTGGTAGTGTTCTTCCTCACTTGCACCGAAGTGTAAAAGCGGCAAAAATATCTTCAACACATATATGATGAGGAAGCCGCTCTTCTGGTCCACTCTGTTTTGTTTTGCTTCTAGGGATCTGTCTCACTCGGAACCTTTGCTTTTTGTTTTCTCTTTTATGTACGCTAAGAACCCGAGAGTCTTAACCTTTTCTTCCACCTCTCAACCAATAAATAGGACACAAGAACATTTTTATGTTTTCATGTATTTTCCATTCAAATTTTTAAAAAAGAGATAAGTAAGCTAGCTCCGTTCATATTTCTCACAAAAATCACTTTCCAAACTAAACTAAATTGTTTGTGACCATAAACAGGAAAAACACCGTACTCTATTAGCACCATCTGACATTTCCACCTTAATGTTACCAAACACAACTTGACACTAATGTCAGAACTATTAAAAATGTTAAAAACCCCCAAGCCCACTCAAAATGCATACCAAAGTTCAGGTAAAGGAAAAACAAAAACAAAAACAAAAGCAACTCACCGTTATCTTTATGTTCTTTCAGAAACCCATTAACAGCACACTGGAATTTAAAACTAGCGTCGTCATCTGACACCTGATGCCCAATTGTACAAATTTTTAAATAAGGAATAGTTTCTGGTAAGTCCTATAAGGCAAAACCATGAAAATATGTATTATTTCCTTTGTAGGGAAAGAATAAAAAATTAATTAGAGAAGGCAGACTATAAACCAGGAGAGTACATTAAACTTTGTATGTCAGTCATTCTGATGAGAGCCATTTTTTCCAAAGCTGCTTTAACCAGTAATTATCACTTGATTTTCATTAAAACTGCAGAACGGACAGTTACCAGGCATGCAAAAGGAAAAGCAAATCTATGTGAATGAATGCACATGTAACTCAAAATGATATAAAGAGGTCTACCTACACTTATGTTCTATCTTACATTTCAAGGGCCATAAAGCGGCTGTGATTTAAGGAGAGTAGTAGAACAGAGTCGGAAGAACTTGGATTCGAATTAGGAAATAGAGGCAATTTCAGGCATTGTTGAGAACTGGTATTCTTGAGGTGGGAGAAAGTAGACTATCAATAGAAGACAGAAAAGGATAAGTGAAAATTCTCTAGTTCTGAATTTAAATGGAAAGTAGCAGCAGGAACCTATGACGTATTTTAAAAATATTAAAAACAAACATACATATTTCCTAGCTCTGACCACTGAAAAAGTCTAGAAACAACTGATGTCATGTCAAAAGGACTCAGGAGTCACCGAGAAGCTCCAACTGGCCAAAGACAGGGCCTCAGTTAGAATAATAACTGTAACGGAGTCCACGGTGATAGGAATAAATAAAATTTTACAAAACTGCTCACCACTGGAGGATATTTGTGAATCAACTCATTATTCTGAAAACTGTTAAATAAAAGAAGAGAATCATGCCTCTACAACTGGGCAACCAAACAGCTGATGAGGGGAATCTTCTCCTCGTACAAATATACCCAGCTAATAAGTGAAAAAAAGAACAACAGAATTCACCATTCTTTGAAGCCTCAACTGAATTAATGGATGTAGCTATGAATCATCAGTGACTGCTAACACCACAGAAAGACACAATTATATATGTCTCCATGGAAGAACACATCATCACCTATGAAACTGTCTCGCCAAAACAAAACATGCAAGCTTCATTCGGATCAACTACCAATTTACAGGAAATAAAAGGACTGAAGAATATGTTACCAACACATGGAATGTAATCATCGACATCTAGATGGGAAAGATTACCTGGTTTCTTTAAAAACAAAATTCAAGGAGGAAAAAAAAGTGAGAGAGACATGGAGGGAGAACCTATAGATTAAACAAGACTTCAGAGACCTAACAATCCACGGCAAAGTGTGGACCTTATTGGGATCTAATTCAAAATTCTTATAAACCATTTTTTATGACGTTTAGGAGACAACTGCAAATTTGAGCACTCCCTGGGTATTTAATATTAAAAATGATATTAAGGAATAAAAGTCCTATATTTTAAATGCACGTACCAAAAACGTACAGGTGTAATTACATGCTGTCTCGGAGCTGCTTCAAGATAATATGGAATGGGGTGAAACAGGTGGGGGTACAGATAAAACATGACAGCCATCAGTTGGTAAATAAGAAAGCTGGATGAGTTCATGGGTATACAAGGAACACTCACAGTACTTTTATACTTTTGTATATGCTTAAAATTTGTGATAATTGTTTAAAAACAAGACGACCCTGTAGAAAACAGTTTGGCACTTTCTCAAAGGTTAAGTGTAGAGCTACCGTATGATCCAACAACTCTGCTACTACCTACGCTGCACATCTAACAGAACTGAAAGCAGGGATTTGAACAAATATCTGTACACCAATGATCATAGCAGCATGATTCACAATACCTACAAGGTGGAAAACAACCAAGTGTCAATCAACCGTTGAATAACAAACTATGGTCTATATACACACAATGCGATTTTCTAAGCCAAAAAAGAAACGGCATTTCGTTACGTGCTATAACATGGATAAACCTTGAAAACATGATGTTTAGTGCAATAAGCCAGACACAGAAGGACAAATACTGCAGATTCCACTTACACGAGGTACCTAGAATAGGCCAATTCACAGAGACAGAAAATAGAATAGAGGTTACCAAGGGTTGGTGGGAGGGAAAATGGGGTTGTTACTGTTTGATGGTTACAGAGTTTTTGTCGAGGATGATGAAAAAGTTTTGGTTGTAGACAGCGGTGATGGTTACACAACACTGTAACTGTACTTAATGCCACTGAACTGCATATTTATAAATGGTTAAAATAAATATGATTTCTCTATATTTTACCACAATAAAAAAAAAGGAATAACAGAGCTGAAATTTCAATTCTTCCTTTTCCGAGAGTCAGTTTCATTGTCTGTAAAATTAGTAATTGTAGTTGTCTATCCTCTGAGCTTAGTGCAGGGTAAGCACTCAGTAGGAGATAGCAGTACTACTTCCACTTCAAGAGCAAAGGATTGCTGTGAAGATTAACTAAGTCAATGGATATGAAAGAACTTTCTAAATGGCAAACTGCTCTACAAATATTAAAAGACATTAGGTGTTACTGTCTCCCAAGGCCATGGAACAGGTCAGAAGAAGGATAATTCTTTTGCACTGGAATGTCCTACATGGGCCAAGAGAATCTATGGGTTTCTGTAGTATATCAGAAGGCATTAGGAAAAGGAAGCATAAAACTTAGAGAACAATTGTCTTTTACAGTGATGCTTAAACACGCTCAAGCAACTGCTTAAAGTAAGTGCTAAAGACATAATGGACATACCTTTCCTTTTAGGATACTACTGTAACTACTAAAAGTTTACTTCATTTTCAAAATATAGAACATGGAAGCTTATAGAATTTCTTAAGCATATCTAGAGCCTACTGCCAAATACTATAGTTCAATTCATATCTTTAATCTCATTTTGAAACAGCAATTACAAATGTGTATTTAAGGAAACCACTAGCTTCCCTTTTTGAACCCACGAGAGAAGGCCAGGATTCACCTTAGCATAAGATGATAATTACTGAACTACCATGAATTATTACAGTATCAGAAAGAAGGTCATTTTCAATTACGGCTTCCATTTACCTCTGGCTTGTAATAGCGGCGAGTATTTGTTAAGTCAATAATCAGCCCAAGTTCTTCATTCTGTCCTTGGATTTTGTTAAGAGATCCAAGGGGGAGAAACGTTCTTCTGGAGCAAGATTCTTTTCAAAACTCTGTCAGAAAGAATAAAATAAGGAAGAACATATGTTTAAAATCCTTTACTACATTATCCATTTATTCAAACCCTGTGATGCTAACATATGAGATTCAAAGTAAAGTTTCCTCCTCTGGAGTTTACAAGCGATATTACAATCCTTTCTTCCAGAGAGATTAGACGGAAGAAAATAAGCTCACTTCTATATAGTTATTTCTGTGTTTGTTTATTTCATGTTGGTCTCCTAACCTGACTCTAAACTCCCAGAAGGCAGGGACCACATCCATTTTGCCTACCACTGTATTGCCAGCTCCAAGCAGAGTGCCTGAAAATAAGACACAGAAATAAATACTTCTTGAATATCTACATATAGGAAGGATGGCTTTCACTGCTAAATATTCTTTCATGTATTTGGCTTATACATGTACCCTGTTCCATTGATCTCTTTGGTTATTCAAGTGTCAGCAACACACACTTTTTTTAAAATTAGTAGACTCGTTTTAGAGCAGTTTGAGATTCACAGCAAAACTGAGCAAAATGTACACAGTTCCCACTTACACCCTCTCTCCTTCACCCCACACAGCCTTCCCCATTATCAACATGCCATACCAGTGTGCTTCATTTGTTAGAATTCATGAACCAACACTGACACATCATTACCAATCAAAGTCCATAGTTTATTGCATTCATGGTACAAGTAACTGACTATTTCTTTATTTCTAGTATAGTCATCCCCAAACATTTACATACTGAGATACATATTACTTTCTTATAAATTACTTTATTCTTTATTTATAGTTAGGGCATTGCATTGTTTTTTTTGTTTTTTAATTAAGTACAAAAGTTGGTTGTATTTGTCTATGAATCCCATTTCTGGATAGTAAAAGAGGTATTAAAAAGTATTTGCTATAAAAAGGGAAAATGGAGTACGACAGGGTTGAGAGCCAGGGCTCTATATGGTGAATTCAGATTTCTGGAAGAATACGGTATTAACTTTTGCTCACCTTTTTTAAAGGAACTTTGAAAGCAGTGAAACGAGTCCCAGGCATCCGCTGTTCAACTGGGAGATAGTCTTTCCACCTGTTAATATATTTTTTGTTAGGCAAATTGTATGTTAGGCTGTTTCCCTGCATAGGATGAATGCGCCTTGAAAATGGAAATCATATCCCTCTACATCGGCTCCCAGGTGGTCCCAGCGTCCCGACCCCGACCCCGGCCGCGACACACTTTCCACAAACTGACACACACGGAGCCCGCGCGAGGGCCGGGTCGCGCGGGCCTCCCCGCCGGGTCGCCTGGAGGCCGGTCCCCCGCAAGCCGAGCGCACGAAAGGGCGCCCCAAAGGCGCCGGCCCAAGGCGCCCGCTGCGCTTTCCCTTCGGAAGGTGGGCTGCGGGGCCCAAGCGTAAACCCTGACACAAGGAACACGCGCACCACACCGCCACGGGGGACGAGAGGCCGGGCGCCCACCTAGCCGGACACGCTGCATTTCTGGAATCACCGGACGCCTGTGTACATTTCCGTCTGGCCTGTCATTTTCCAAAGGCCACTCAAGATCAGGGGACAGAACGCCTCCTCTCCAAGTGTCCTGCCAGCCCACCCACTCAAGATCAGAGGGACAAAATGCCTAACTAAAACAAAACAAAACAGAAACACAATAAAACTGGAGAGAGGGAGGAAAGGGTGACCTGAAAAAAAAAACAACAAAAAAAAACTAAGCACGTTGACAGCGCTAAGAATAAACTACCAGGAAAAAGAAACCCTACATGTCAGATCCTAAAGTACAGAAGGGCAAGCCCGCCGACATTCCAGGCCCGGGGGGACCGGGGTCCCCAGCCCTGCAGAGCCAACCGCAGACCGGCTCGGGCGCCCCGCAGAAGCGCGGAGTCCCCGCGGCCGAGTCTGTGCCCCCCGGCCGGCGCCGGCTCCCCTCTGCCCACCCTGCGCGCGGGGGCTGGAAACTGCCGCGGAGAACCACGGCGGGGCGGGAAGGGGGGCTCCAAAGAGGGTCTGGCGACTCGAGTCGCTCCGTTTCTCAGTGGGCTCAGCGCGCGCCGTTGGGGAAGAGGAGCTGGGTTCCGGGAGGAGGGGACGGGCGGCACTTACGTAGACCGGCAGCGGCCACGGGCAGACGGCGGGCTCGGTCCCCAAGAGCGACTCCAGCCTCAGCTCCAGCTTCTCCCCCATGTCTTCGCGCGCGGCCCATATAGCAACTTTGAATTTTAATAATAAATACATATATGTATCAAACATTAATAAAAGAATAAAATGATCCAATATGAGTACATTTGCTCTTGTTTTGCAATTAGTTCCAGGATTCTATTTTAGATTACTACTTCATATCTGCGAGAGTTGGGTGTGTGTTTGTGTGTTTGGTTTTGTGGAAGCTGCATTGTGCTAAATTTTACATTTCTTTCTTGAATTAAATGGCTTTTGTTATCCCTTGGGAATACAGCAACAGCAGATTACTGAAGACAGCGACAGCAGATGACTACCTACCAGTGGAAAAGTGTAAGTAGCAATTGTAGCCGCTAGTGATTCTGAAATTGCCTTAACTTTGTCCTTATAAAAGTGCTCCAAGAATTACACAAATCCACAGATTTGCTATCCATATTCAAGTCATTTATGTAGACAAAGAATGTAGCCAGCCTTATCGGTAACACAGGATGTTATAGCCATCAAGCCATCAGCCACTGAAGCCACACCCAAAGCCGCACCCTGAGGGGATTCAGGATGGAGAAAACAGGATACTGGCCCTAGATAATTAAAGTGAACATCAAGGGACTGATTTCCAGGAGACCAGATTCTTGCATCTCACCATATATAGAAAAGTGCTACATTTATTAACTTAAGATGTCTAGTTTCTTTAATTAACAGTAATCTTTTGATGTTCCAACTACCTGGTTTTTTTTTTTGGAAGAACCTCTAAATACCCTGCGCCCTCCCTTACCTCTTCACAGCTATCTGAGAGGCTGTCTCCTGATTTCAGTCCTCAGTATGTCCTCCACATAAAACGTAATTCTCAATTTCTAGGTTGTGCACTGAAGTCAACACACGAAAATACAAGGATAAAACACATTTTCTACCATATTAAATTTTTTCGTTCATTAATTCATCCCGAAGTCATTCAACACGCATCTTCTTATTGAATACTGATGAGGGGTCAAATGCTATGCTAAACACTCAGTATATAACTGCAAACGAGATGGATAGGCCCTGATTTTGATGTCACTACTATCTTTTGTCCTGCCATATAATGGGACAGCTTCATTATTCCCTTTACCCTAAGTTTTTATCACAAATTGCTAATGAAAATAAAGCTGTTAGTGGAGTTTCAACATGCATAGGTCAATGAGAACACAGAACTCCCCTTTCGCATGCCCCATTCTCCTCCTTCTAACTCCCTATGTGAACTCACTTTGTGCCAAGACCAAGAAGCTGTGCCCCAATAAGAACCAAGCTGATTTCCTCACACTGACTGGGGCTATTGCTCACTTAGAAGACTTGATGCTTAATTTTGATAAGCAACTAGAAGACCATGGAGACAACCTATAAAAATGATTTGTCTTGGGAGAAAATACTAAAGTGGGTTAATGTGCTGTTCCACATGTCTAACCTCCTGGGATTCAACCACAGGCACCAAGATCACCAAGTGTACTTGGCAACAATGAGCTAAAAATTAAAAAAAAAAGCATCATACTGTTATTGTATTCATTTTCCCCCAAGGCACTCTCTGATAAGCACCACAACCTCTAAGGGAATTGAGAACAGCTTCCTTGTGGGGTAGGTTATATAATATATATGCATCTTTTTCCAAGCAGTTAAATCATATCCAGCTATCAGCACACCTTACTTAAGGTGATCGTAATGTATGAGATTAAATGTTCCTACCTGATTGGAAACCTTCTTGTCCTCAATTCATTGGCTGTACTGGATTTGTTTTTCTTGGGTCAGACCTTCAGACTTCTACCAGAAATCGTTCCTTTGGGGAAACCAGGCCTTCCCAGAAACTCAGGAAACTGAAATGGAGACAGCAAGAGAGAAGGAAATTATTTGGACATATAGACCTCAATTGTTTGGTTTTAAGTAAACGTCCAAGCAAACATCTTCTAAATGGTATAATAACTTCAGGGAAATTCACGGTTTATAAGTTTGTGTACTCATGAACTGAACATATTACGATAAGAGTACAGGTTGCATTTTGTGTCTTCAACTCAAGCAAAGGCTTCAAAAAAGGCCCAGTTATCCTTTGTTCATTAAGACACAAAGAGAGGGCAAAAAGGGCAAGTTTCAAAGTCTTTTTCTTTACAATTTACTTCCTTTCTTCAGTCTTCAACAAGATCTTCAGGAAATTAACTTTACTAAAGTTAATTATTCATAAAATAAACATAGGAACCTGCAGAAGACTATTTCACACAGACGTGTAATGTACAATATCCATTGCATACATGCACCATGAGCTTGTCTTTTCTAGCACTGGCATACACAAAACTCTGTGTGTGTGTGTGTGTGTGTGTGTGTGTGTGTGTGTGTGTGTGTGTGTGTGTGTGTGTGTGTGTGTGTGTGTGTGTGCGCGCGCGCACATGTGTGTCTTTTTTTGTGATGGAGCCATAGGGAGAAAATAAATCTATTGGCTGCAATTCAGTGATGTAGAAAGATTTAAGGGTAAAGGAGAAGGTTACATCAAGTGAAACAATAAAGTCATGAGGTTGTGGTTCCATAATAATAACAACAGCAGTCTTCTGTAACCAAGGGAGCAGGCTCCTCAAATTATAGTCACACCTGTTAGACCATCTGCCCATACATTTCACACCATCATTAATGGAAAACAAATGGCACTGTCTCTCCTTCCCTTTATCCATTGGCCGTCCTCATATAAACTCTTTTTCTCTTCAAGGTCATGCTCTTTCCTATCTGTTTAAAAATATTAGGATTTAGGAGGAGTGATACATAATGTGCCGTGCCTTGGTACTTGTACCAGTGACGGCTGTGTAAGCAGCACTGGGTTGTTAGGAGGCTATCAATTGAATTCCCCTAGAAGCAGAACTTGAGGCAATAATTTGAGTGCAAACTGCTTATCTGGGAGGTGCTTTCAGAAAACTCAGAAGTGGAGTGGGAATTGAGAATGGAGGCATGGAAGGCAGCCAACAGAGGTGCATTACCGAATAAAAATTACTCCTGCAGGGAACTGCTGCCAGTACTTCAGGGGAGTTCTGTGAAACTCTACAGAACATGTCTCAGAGTTATCCCAAGAATCGGTGAGAAACTTGAAGTACCTATCTTCCAGTCCCCTCTGTCCTTGGTTGAAAGCTACACCCAGATACATTAACTCCTGTACACTTCTGGCCTGCCCTAAGGTGGATAATTGCAGGTGGCAGCATGATTCTATCAGCATATACTGGAAGGATGAGTGCTGGGGAGATATGAGTGGAGCATCAAAACCATCTAATACAGTCGGGGCAGGAGATATCAGTTATTGGCTAGAAAGTCCAAATGGATAACCTTAAATTCCTGGGTTTATGGTTTTACTTTGAGGTATTTAAGCATGATGTATGAGTAAAAATTTCCTCTGTTAAATCAAGTTTAAGGTCCTCAATCCCTAATCTTCTGGAAAACGGTGGTATCTTTTAACAGATTTTGGAAAGGTAACATGATTAAGATTTCAAATTGACCATTCATTCATTCACTCATTCAACAAACATTTATTGAACACCTAAAGTATGTCACGGGTTAAACTAGGCACCAGTGTTACTGTTACTAAAATCATTAGAGTGCCACCTAGAATTCAATGTACTGTGACACTCAAATAAGAAAATCCATAGTTACCGTACAAGATATTACAGAGTGCTACAGGAAGACACGGTAAGACCTTAATTCACGCTGTGGACAGTAGTATATGGGCGATATCAGTAGGGCTTCCTGTAGAAGGCAATTGAAATGGATATGTAACATGAAGGAAGGGTGAAGTTTTGAGGAAAAGAGAAGATAAATTCACGGTTGCCAGAAAATGAATGGTTAAGGATCAGTCCAGAAAGGAGTTCCATTCATAATCAGTATAAGAAATGCTCACTGGGGCTTCCCTGGTGGCGCAGTGGTTGAGAGTCCACCTGCCGATGCAGGGGACACGAGTTCGTGTCCCGGTCCGGGAAGATCCCACATGCTGCGCAGAGGCTAGGCCCCGTGACCCATGGACACTGAGCCTGCGTGTCCGGAGCCTGTGCTCCGCAACGGGAGAGGCCACAACAGTGAGAGGCCCGTGTACCGCAAAAAAAAAAAAAAAAAAAAAAAAGAGAGAAATGCTCACTGGAGTGCAGGAAAAGAAGACAATGGAGAGTGTGGTAGAAGCCAGATCATGCATGGTCCATGTATGTATAGTAAGTGCTATGGTCTAGTCTTTGTGTTCCCCTCCAAATTCATACATTGAAATCTTAATTTCCGTAGCTGATAGTATTAGTAGGTGGGGCCTTTGGGAAATGATTATGGTATTAGTGCTCTTATAAAAGAGACCCCACAGAGCTCCCTAAGCTCTTCTGCCATGTGAGGATACAATGAGAAGTCTGTGATTCAGAAGAGGGCCCTCATCTGACCATACTGGCACCCTATTCTTGAACTTGCAGCCTCCGGAACCGTGAGAAAAAAAAATTCCTGTTGTTTAGGAGCCACCCAAGCTGCAGGATAATCTTACAGCAGCCCAAAAGGACAAAGAGAGTTTGGATGGGAGCTTTTACTCCAAGAAAGATGGGAATCCGTTGAAGGGTTTTACCTGGTAACTTAGAAGAGAGAAAAGTTTCATAACACAGTCAGGTGTTTTTATAAGAAAAATTTGCTTCTTTTTCAGAAAGATCACTCTGGAAATACTGTGACTAGATTTTTGGAGAAGTGTGATGGCAGACCCGGATATAGAAAGATGAGTTAGTAGTCCATTAATATAAGTCAAACAAGAAAGTGGATATAAAAAGTGTGAATTTGTGGCTGAGAGTTCTTTTCTTTTACTACTTGAAAAATGTTATGTCAATGCTTCTGACTCCATAATTTTAGACACGAAATATGCTGTCATTGGAACTGGTTTCTCAATAAGTGATGCATCGTTTCTGCCTGTCCACTTTCGAGATTTGTTTTGTCTCTACTTTTCAGAAGTTTAATTACGACGCGTCTTGACAAGGATACCTTTGTGGTTTTCCTCTTTGGATTTGCTCAGATTCTTGAATGTGTGCTTATGTCTTCTAAAAAATTGGGAACGTTTTAGTCATTATTTCTTTGAATACTTTGTCAGTCCTACGTGCTCTCTTTTTTCATTCTGGAACTTTGATGATATGAATGTTAGTGCTTTTGTTACTGTTTACAGGTTCTTGAGATCCTGTTCTTTCTCCCATCTCTACCCCTCAGCCTATTTTTCTCTGTACATTTGGTACACTGTATTGATCTCTTCGAAGTTCATGATTCTATGCTTTGTAATCTCCAGTCTACTCTTGAGCAAAGTTTTTTGATTGTTGTATTTTTCAGTTCTACTGTTCTCATTTGTTTTTATTTTTATAACTTCTAGTTCTTTGTTTACATTTTCTATTTTTCCCATTTCCGTCAAGGAACACATAATTGCTAACTGAAGCATTTATGTGACAGCTTATTTAAAATCCCTGTCTGATAATTTCAATAGATGTTTTACCTCAGTGCTGGTGTAGGTTTATTGTCTTTTCTCATTTATTCTGTGATTTCCTGGCTCTTGGTGCCATGAGTATTTTTCAATTGGATTCTAAACATTGTGAGTTATTACATGACTCTGTATCCCACTTAATTTTATTATTACTTTTTAGAAGGAAGTCATCCTATTGGAGGTGTAGTATGAGGACTGGGGGGTTACGTACAGATTTCCATTGGGCCCTACTGTCAATACCCCAGCAAAAGTGGGCACTTACATTCTCTCACTGCAGACAGATCAAGTAGAAGTTCAGCTATCCTATTGGCCCTTCTGACACCTTCCCCCCAAAAGTGGGAACATTAATATCATTGTGTTGCCTTTTAGTAGGAGTGGAAGTTCATCTCCCCAGTAGATTTCTTGACACCAGGGGAGGGGAGAAGTGAAGTGTTTGCTGTCCTTCCTCCCACTTCATTCCTTCTTGTTGATGCCGGGTGTGGGTAGAGGGTCAGCTACCTGCTGGCCCCACTGACACCAGGGTAAGAGGAAGAGAACTGCCAACTAGCCCTGCTTGTGCCATCTCATTCTGTCTTACTGCCTCAGGACGGTTATGAGGATTCAGCACCCCATTGGGTCTCACTGGCACCATGTGTTGGGGGTTAGTGGGGTGCCTACTCCCTCCAACCTGTAACATCCTATTCTTATTGATGTCAGGGAGAGACGGAGGCTAGGTCCCACCATTGGACCCCACGACTGTGTGAGGGCAGCCCAGTGTTAACTAGCCTGTCAGGCACCACCTTTGAAAGTCTCTTTGCTAATGCAAAGGGGTGGAGGCTCAGCTCACCACTGCACCATACTGAAACAGCCCTGGTGGCGAATCAGAGCGCTGCCTCTTCTGGAGGGCAGGAGTGGGGTGGTGTGGAAGATCAAATCCTAGCTTGGCCCAACTGAAACCACAGGACATAGGGGACGGGTGCAATATTCCACTGGCACTTGGCTCGAGTAGTGTGTATATTATTGCCCAAATGCTTTTCTCTCTTTGGCAACCCCTTTCCTCACACCTTGGCTAGGGGGAACGGGGGTTTTGTGTTTTCTTTTTTGAAGCTTTTTCGTCTGTTGTTCTGTTGGTGGTTATTGATTGGGGGTTCCTGTATACCCTCTCCAGGATGTATGGGAAGCAACAGGAAACACAGGGGACTCATCACCATGTTATTCCTCAAGTCCCAAAGTCCTTAGTTAAGTCTGCCTTCTCATTTCCACCTTTCAGTGTCTTCCTATGTTTGTCTGTTGTTATGTTCAGGGTTTTAGTTTTAAGTGGAAGAACCTGGGAGAAATGGGCTACTTCATCTTCTTGGAAGCAGAGGTCTGGAGGCCTATGGATGTTACAAAGTGCTGCTGACTGTAAATTAAAATTTGATGATATACACCTTGCCCTTTCAGAATTATTCTGCTAGATGATGTGGCTTCCCAAAGTAGCTACAATTTGATTTCCATACTTCTAAAAGTCAAGTGTTTTGCTGGAGTTGAAATTTAAAGATAAGCAAGAGATGAGGCTAAGATGGTCTATGTGGTAACAGATTAAAGTTGGAAACATCAATATACATTCATGTTTAGCTTAATATTGCTTCATATTACCTTAATACACATGGTTATGTAGAGAGATACTTATAGATGTGTGCATATACATGGGTAATGTACACACATGTTATCTCTTTGCTCTGTCAGCTGAGAAGATCTAGAAGCAATGACATCCGGGCAGCAATCAGCACACCCCACACCCAGATCCTGCTGTCTAATACTGTGCTCCACTAAAAAGACCTGGTTATCCTTGAAGAAGTAGCTGATTCTAGGACTGGGGCAGTAAATATACAAGATTTATATACAAGACCATCTTATAGTGTCAGAAAGTAAGGAAGTTCCAAAAAATTATATAGGATGGGGATACCTCAGAGTGGCACACGAGCCACTGAACTGAAAAGAGTTCACAAGGGTCAGGACTAGAGCAATTTGAGGAACAAAGTAACTAACGTAGAATTAGATTATAACCCAAAGTATAAAATAAAAATCCATGAGTTCTTCTGATATAAATAAATGATTGGATATGTAAATAAATGCGGGAGAATAGATAAATCTCCAGTGCAAAAGAATTCCAAATAGTTTATGTAGTACTCCATCTTAAGCATAACTCTCCATTCCTTAGTTGTGGGCTGAGCATATTGACTTCCTTCCAAAAAGTACAATATGGAGAAGGGAAAACAGTAATTTTACAATGGAGAAACCTGAAAAACACTACCTCAGCCTGGTGATCAAGGTCGACCTCAGCATTCATAATGCATATTGATACTTTGTACACTTGATGTGATCTGACAAAATAACCCTTCTACTCTTGTGGTCTTCCTCCCCAAAACACATAATCCCAATATTATCATGAAAAATGCATCAAACAAATTCTAGTAGTGGGCATCCTACGCAAACCTAACTACTCAAAATTGCCAAGGTCATGCAAGGAAAATCTGAGAAGCTATCAAACCCAAGAGGAGCCTAAGGAAACATGGCAACTAAATGTAATGTGATGTTTTGGATGAAATCCTGGAATAGAAAAAGGACATTAGGTAAAAACTAAGGAACTGGACTAATGTATGGACTATAGTAAACAATAATGTATCAATATTTGTTCATTGATTGTAACAATGGAACATACTAATATAAATTGATCATCAGAGAGGGAAATGGGTATAGTGTATATGGAAACACTTTATACTATCTTCTCAATTTTTCTGTAAAATTAAAACACTTCTAAAAAATAAAGTCTATAAAAACGTTGTGTTTTCTTGTTTTATGATTATGTGCCTGTATTTCCTAATAAATATGCAAATTTGCTTTGCCTTCCTTGATACTGATATTAAAGAAAATACTAAGTAACTCTGAAAGAATTTCTAACTCCAATTTAACAAGCAATAATTCTTGGTATTAACTTTTTAGGAGAACCCACTGAATAAATCAAAGCAAATTGTCTTTAAAGGCTGAATTTCTTTTCAGTGTTTCATCTTTTATATGATTAATGCATACCACAAGCATGGTTCTGTTTCAAAGGGCAGAAAACATTGATTGTAGGCCATGTCTAAACTACAGTGAAATATTAATGGATGATGCTATAACAACTTTAATGTATTTTATGTTTTCAAAATGATGAATTGTTATTTCAGTCAATAAAGTATTCACTTGTATACATTTCTTACCCACCTTTCCCCAGAACACCCACAAGGAAATGATACTATCATCTGATATTAGGTTCATCAATTTAAATGGGAGTTTTTGGTAGCTGTGGTTGCCAACGGTACTGGAACGTGTGATACTTTTACAAATCCTCTCCATGGCAAAATCTGATCTTCACAAGGTAAATCACAGTAGGTGCCTAAAGCCAAATGACAGAGAGTTTTGTAGCTAGATTACCAAGCATTTTACTTAGAGGCACAATAGAATGTAGAAAAGGCCATTTCCCCTTCTGTCTTTTTCTGCTCAAAGGTCACTCACCATCTCAGAAGTTTTCCATAAATTTAGACTATATAATGTCACTTAATGTGAATGTAGCTCAACATTCTGTTTCAGTACAGCTAATCTCACATTATTTTATTGGTCCTAAATATGTAAATCATCAGCAAATTTTTGTACTTAACTTTTTTTTTTTTTGATGTGGATCACTTTTTAAAGTCTTTATTGAATTTGTTACAATACTGCTTCTGTTTTATGTTCTGCTTTTTTAGCTGCGAGGCATGTGGGACCATAGCTCCCCGACTAGGGATTGAACCCACACCCCCCTGCATTGGAACGCGAAGTCTTAACCACTGGACCGCCAGGGAAGTCCCTGTACTTAACTTCTAAAAATAATTAAAATAAGCTATTCAACACATTTTTCCTAAAAAAAAAAAAAAAAAAGCAATTCTTCTTAGGCTGGCCCTGGGCACATACATGACTTTGCCATTTTTTCCATGGATTATTTTCTTATGTGTTCTACTGTGTCACATTTGTTCTACCTTCTCAAAAAGAAGCATTTAAAAATTCATCTACGCGTTCAAGCATTCATACATTTATTAAATAAATCTACTGAACACCTACATACGGCACAGAAAAAGAGGCAGAAAACTAATCTGGGTTGCACAGAAAGTAATGAACTCAGTTAAAATTTTTGGTGAAAACAGGTGTTACTCAATCTACTGGAAATCACATTTCATCATGGGGACTCACAGACTCAAGGAAAACCAAGACCGAAATAATAATAAAGTAATAAAAGCACTAGCCATTTACTGAGTGCCTGCTTTTACCTGACTCTGAAACTCTAAAATCATTACGGATGTTTTGAGGATTGTCTGATATAATTGTAATTTCTATTTTACAGATGAAAACAACAAGGTTCAGAGACATTAGGTTACTTGACTGAAGTGAAGTGGCCCAGAAACTACAGAACTGGAAATTGAATCTTAGATTTCATAATGCCATATCTGTGCTTTTAATCACCAAGTGTGTGTGTGTGTGTGTGTGTGTGTGTGTGTGTGTGTGTGTGTGTGTGTGTGTGTGTGTGTGTGTGTGAGAGAGAGAGAGAGAGAGAGAGAGAGAGAGAGAGACAGAAAGACAGAGAGAGACAGAGAGAGACAGAGAGAGAATGTGTTTAATAGAGAACTTCCGAGAAATGGCAAGAAAACTGCCAGGTATCCATAAAACAATAAATTAGGAGCTTCTTACTATACAAGTAATTGTTAATCATATGGCTGAACTAAGGATCTCTCACTTTTGAACTAAGAAATCAAAGCTTCCAGAAGTTGAGTCTAAATTTTACACTTACATAAGATACTTCATACAGAATGCTAAAGTATACTAACTAAAGAGCTCTGAAAATACTGGAAGCATTCATACAAGTATGATTTCATAATGTGGATAATAGAGGATTTAAGAAATTGGCAGATGCAACTGCAGACTCATTTGTTATCATTTCTGTGAAGGGCAAGATAAATCAATAAAATGAGAAAAATGAAAAAAGAACGGCTAGCAATTTTAGGTAGTTTGCTTCATCTCCATACCAGGAAAGACTAAGCAAAAAAAAAAAAATTCTCGAAAATTTATTTTGAAAGCACCTACAATTGTATATGGTCTTTTTATACCAAATAACTTGGAATTATGAACTGTCAAATAAGTCTAATCTTCTCTGATGATAAAATTGCTGACTTTATTTGAAACTATGAAATGAAAAATGAGGTAAGAGTCAGAAATTCTTAAGAAAAGGAGTAGACAAAACAAAATTATAAGAGTTATGTTAAAAAATATTTTGAAACAAACATAAAATCCCCATTACTGGTACAGAGCTTTTAAAACTTTATTTTGGTTTTAAGTTTTAATAAATATTGATATGTTTACATAATTACTGTCACAAGGAAGACACAATTTTAGGTCAGCTTTCTTCATTCTTTCTTTAGTAAGCATTATTTTATTTTGCTCCATCATCGTGTAATTATAATATAGTAACTGTGTCACTTTCTACTAAGTGGATATAATTTCCTAAACTGTTTTCCTATTGTTAACAATTAAAGGTGTTTCCAATTTTTTGTTATTACAAATGACATGACAATGAGCATCTTTATATAATAATTTTCTGGATTATAAATTATTTATCGGCATAAGCTTCCAGAATTAGAGTTAACGTGTAAAAAGCTATTAACATTTTTATCTTGCTAGACATTGCCAAATTACTTGTCAAAAGACGGAACCAAATTATATTGCAAAAATCTCTGCCAACAGAAAACATTATACACAATTTTTGATTTTGCTAAATTAATAAGTTGGAAACCTATGTTCCATTTCTTTGAATTCTTTGATAACAGAGTGCTGCTGGAGGCTGGGAGGGCAGCCATGTCCATGAAGGCTCCCCAGAGTTGGAGCGGGGAAGTGGAAAACGGTAAACAAAAATACTAATTGTATTTCCCCTCGATTGTTATCTCTCATTCTTTTCTGCCTCTGTGTAACTTATATCCAGGTAGCCGGAGAAAACTCATGTGGCAGGGCAAATTGGTATTCCAATAAATTAATAATCACCAACTCCAAATGGATTTTCGAGACTGGAAATATTGCTCTGACTTACAGTAAGTTCTTTCTAATTCTCCTTAAGGACTATTTTCTTAGAAGCTTTCCCTACCCTCCTCAAATTTTCCTCCATCCTCTCTACTTCCTTCACTCTGAGCTGGTGAGGCGCTTCCTAACTCATTAGGAACACAGAAGTCAGTAAATAGTCCACTGCCAAATCCGTTAATTCATTAGCATTTGCATTGATCTTTGTATTCCCTTTCACTACAGGAGTTCAAGTTCAAAGGCCACGTGCACTACAGACAGCATTTCATTTTCTCTCATCTTCTCAAGTACTTCACAGCACTGCATTTTCTACAACCCATTCTACTCCTTATGCATGATTCTTGCCAAAATTCAACCTCACTCTAGACTAGTAACTCCAACTTAAAATGTTGAAAACTGTACGTGTAACACGAAAGCCTCCCTCCTCCTCTAATCCCTGCATATCTTCTTTAGCCAATTCATGTCTGAACTTTTCAAAATTGTTATCATCATGTATTGTTTCCATTTCCTCACGTCCCACTTACTCTATAATTTACATCCACCTGACTTCTCTCACCGTAATCTCTCTGCCCACTGTCCTGAAATTTTACTTATGAAGGTCACCAGGGGTCTCCATGTCAGTATAGCCAATGAATAGTTTTTGTCCTATTTCTAGGCTCTTTCCTTCTTTAAAAAAGAAAAAGAAATACAAAAACCATGTTTTTTCCTCTATGCTTTCACACTGTCATCATCTTCTGTCCTGGTATATTTTACTGGCTTTCTGTGTTTAATCTGATTTCTAATATTCTATGAGTTTCCTTTATCTTCAGTGGAATAAACCACTATATGAAGGATTATTCTCAACAGTTAGTTCTCATAATAACAGTACTAGTAGCAGCAGTCAATACTTCTATAATGCTTATCATGTGCCAGACACTATTCTAAGACACTGTTTAAATACATATAGACACACACACACACACACACATATGTAAAGTTCTCCTCCTCACAGGCGTATGAAATAAGCCGATTATTATACCCATGTTACAAATGAGAAAACTGAGGCAATGAGAGGCCAAGGTCACATGGTCAGTACTTGGTGAAGCCCCGCCTGAGTTAATGCTGGAACTTTACAGTAGACAAGTTAAATAATGTCTCACAGATTGGCCTTAAAAGTGAGCAACATTTAATCAATGACTTGTGAAAGTATCAGAAAAAAAGGGAACATTTTAAATTGAATGGGATCTACTAAGTCACGTATCAGTAACTAAGAATGACTCTTATTGAATGAAATTATTTTTCATTATTCTTTTGAAAGAAGAATATTCTTGTGTTAGTGTTTCACAGTTTTTTTTTATTCACGTATTTATTCTTTATTAGACACACATTTCCTACACACCTATGTGCCAGTGTGTGCTGCAAGCCTTGGAAGATTCAGTGGTGAGCAAAAAATTACAAAGTCCCTGCTCTTAAGCAAATGTCCAGTGGTGGAGGAAGACAGAGTAAACATGTAAATAAATGTTGTACGGTGACAGAAATACGACTGGACAAAGGGATGGAGAGGCACTGAGGAGGCAGGTCTCTTTGGTCAAGATAGCAGTGGTGGCGTTTGAACCGAGACCTTAACGATAAGAGGGAAATTGGTCTGGGTACATGGATTAGCCAATCTAAAGCTGGGAGAGCAAGAAGTAGAGCTTGTTGCATCTGAGGGACTGAAAAAGACAACTGTGCCTCGAACCCCATGAAGGTCAGGGAAAGATGTAGTAAGTGACCAGAGCACATGGTCTCTGTGAGCCTGGCTAAGTAGTTGAAAATTTAATCTCTTTACAATAGATAGCCTTTAGAGGTTAGAAGCAGTGCAATAATAGCATCTGATTTGTGCTTTTTAAAAGACTACTTTGACTGTTGAGCGTCCTACAAAAGCAAAATACTTGTGTGTCTATGAAGCGCAGATAGTAAATTTTAAAAAGCCCAATGAGCTCATAAGCAGTTGGTTTACTAACTGTAATCATTTATCTTAACTAGACTTCATCAATATAAGCTTGGTGACCTTGGGGTCCTGGGACATATTAGATCTGGGCAACCCAACTATTTTCAAATAGTGTGATTTGAAAAATTCTTGAAATTGTTGGGGTTCAGGAAGATTATTTTATTGCTGGGGCTGGATGGGAAGTTTAGAATAAGAAAAGAAAGTATGATGGCTGGCTTCCATCTATTCTCCCTTTCTCTGGGAGAAATGATGGTGGGGTGACTACTTTGCTGTTGACCCAATGCTTAAATTTCAGAGCTGGTTCAATCCAGTAAATATGTGCTGAACAACTATTATATGTTAGGCACCTAGCTGGAACTGGGAATATAAAGAGAATAATTAATAATAAAAGCAGGTACTACTAACAAGAGACAGGCACTGTGCTAATGCTTAACATGCACCATCTCAAGTTACATTAATTTACACACTAACCATATGAGGTAGATGCATTTATTATACCATTTTCCGGGTGAGAAATCTAATCCCTTTAAGGGGCTTAAGTTACTTCTCCAAGGTTACACAGCTAGTTAGGGGCATAGGCAGTATTTGGACTCAGGTCTGGTATCAGCACCAATTCTCTTAGCCATTATGCTCTCTAAGGACCTTACTTGAGAAGTTCAGGATTATACATATAGGGGTACAACCAACCCTAAGACCATCTGGCAAAACTGGCTGCTTGAGAAGTCCTGGATTTATGTAAGATGCTCTTGGAATGCAGAAGATCGTGAAGGAGGGTCCCCAAAACACACTCTCTATACTAAGGGGCGACAGAAGAGAGAAAGAATTAGCCTACAGCAGCATGATATTGAGGACCAAGAAACAGTGTTTCTCTCTTTTGTGAACAGTTATTAAATTATTTCTACTTCAGAATATCAGAAAGGAATCACAGGACTATGGACAGTTTGCTGAGCCACCCTATCTATCTTAGCGTGAATCCTGGCAGGTGTAGAGCTCATAGTATGACCCTGGCACCTAAGTGTAGTTAAGTAAGCTTTCATTTTTCTTCAGCCTTAAAGCAAAGCAGCTTTCTGATAGGTATAATTTAGGAAAGTCTTCCAAGAAAATAGTTAAAGTCCACTTTAAATATCTCAAGAGAAAAGCAATTTTGCAAAAGATCAATCAACAAAAGCAAGGCCAAACACACCAATTATTTCGTGAGACTTGTATTGTTATGTCATTGCTCATGTTGTTTCTTTATGCATTTAACTGGAAGAAGGCTTTTAATGTTCAACAATTCTCAAAGAGATAAAGACCCACACTGATGTGTCAGAAAGAGCTTTGCCCTGGAATTAGATCAGTTTAGGTTTGGCTGCTTACTAGAATTAGGTAACATTCTTAATCTTTCTGAGCCTGTTTCCTATCTGCAAATAGGGATAACACTATCTATTACAGAGGGATGTGGTTAAATTAAATGACACATGTCAGTGAAATATATCCTTCCAGACTGAGAACATACCTAGTAAATGTTAAGTGATCTGCAAATATTCTGCTTTCTTGAAATGGATGAAACCTGTTATCATGATTTTAACCGATGGTCTAAATATCAAGACAATATTTAGTTAAAAGTTATATTTGTTCTTTCACTGTCCATCTGCATTTTAACATATTCTCCTTGATAAATTGTGTCAATATTAGTAACATTTGTCATTTCAGCTATTACTGTTCATATGTTTAAAATATTTCAATGTGGTATAAGCCATTACGCAAAGGGATGCCTAGCTGGCTTTGTCAAACATTTATTTTAAGTAAAAATGAAAGACTCATTTTCACCAAGTTTTATTGAACAGTGTATTCATTAACTGTATGAACTTTCTGGCCAACCCAATACAGGAGCCAAGACATGGAAACAACCTCAGTGTTTTTTTGTGGATGAATGGATGAAGAAAATGGGATGCATACAACCTACTATTATTCAGCCGTGATAAAGAAGGAAACCTGCCTATTTGTGACCACATGGGTGGATTTGGGGGGCATTATGCTAAATGAAATGTCAGACAGAGAAAGATAAATACTTTATGATCTCATATGTGAAATCTAAAATACTGAACTCATGATAGAATGGAATGACGGTTGCCAGAGCTGGGGGTTGGAGGTGAGGAAAATGAGGGAAGACGATCAAAAGGTAGAAACTTCTAGTTATAAGACAAGGGAGTAATGGTGATGTAATGTACAGCTCGGTCGCTACAGTTAACAATACCGTATTTTATGTTTGAAAGTTGCTAAGAGAGTACATCTTGAAAGTTCTCATCACAAAGATAACATTTGTAATTATGTGAATTAAGGTTAACTAAACTTATTGTGGTAATCATTTCACACACTATATATATATCAATCATCACATTGTACACCTTGGACAGATACAATATTATATATCAATTAAGTTAAATTTCCGTCTGGCCTGTCATTTTCCAAAGGCCACTCAAGATCAGGGGACAGAACGCCTCCTCTCCAAGTGTCCTGCCAGCCCACACACTCAAGATCAGAGGGACAAAATGCCTAACTAAAACAAAACAAAACAGAAACACAAAAAAACTGGAGAGAGGGAGGAAAGGGTGCCCTGAAAAAAAAAAAAAAAAACTAAGCACGTTGACAGCGCTACGAATAAACTACCAGGAAAAAGAAACCCTACATGTCAGATCCTAAAGTACAGAAGGGCAAGCCCGCCGGCAGTCCAGGCCCGGGGGGACCGGGGTCCCCAGCCCTGCAGAGCCAACCACAGACCGGCTCGGGCGCCCCGCAGAAGCGCGGGGTCCCCGCGGCCGAGTCGACGCCCCCGGCCGGCGCCGGCTCCCCTCTGCCCACTCTGCGCGCGGGGGCTGGAAACTGCCGCGGAGAACCACGGCGGGGCGGGAAGGGGGGCTCCAAAGAGGGTCTGGCGACTCGAGTCGCTCCGTTTCTCGGTGGGCTCAGCGCGCGCCGTGGGGGAAGAGGGGCGGGGGTCCGGGAGGAGGGGACGGGCGGCACTTACGTAGACCGGCAGCGGCCACGGGTAGACGGCGGGCTCGGTCCCCAAGAGCGACTCCAGCCTCAGCTCCAGCTTCTCCCCCATGTCTTCGCGCGCGGTCCCCGCACCGCGCTAGTCTGGCGCTTGGGGGAGGGGCGCGGCGCCGCCGGCGGGGGCGGGGCAGACGGGCAGGCGGGCGGCTGAAGGGACGGGGCCTGGCCTGGGCCTCAGCTGCCGCCGCCGCGCTCCCGTCCGGGCCCCGGCTCCCTCTTTGTGGTCACAGGCCCGGGGCCCCCAGCGCTGCTGCGAACTCGGGCCGGCGTGAGGCGAGCACAGTGAGCCGGGGGCCGGACTGAAACACTCACGGCCCGCGCGGCCCGCCTCCTGGACTCGCACGCTCCCACGCACGCACGCTCCCACGCACGCACGCTCCTACGCACGCACGCACGCACGCACGTCATCGGCTGCCCCTGGCCACACCCACCGGCCCGAAGTGGGGACCCGGCCAAACCTCTCAGGGCCAGTGGTGGCGGGTTCGACTCCTGACCTCGACATACCGTGACACACACACACACACACACACACACACAGACACACACACACAAACACACACACACACACACACACACACACACACACTAATAAGACTATAATTCCTATTAAATATGACAGCTGGAATCCCGGCTTCTGTTCACAAAAATGCCGTGTATTTAGCCTATGCTAGGCACCAGACGGCGGACGCTCAGTACTGGCAAAAAAGGAAATGCCCTGCCCTCATAGCACTGCCATTTTAATTGGAATAGTAGTGACAATGGTCAAGGGAGAAAATAAAGTGTCATCATCGCCACGGGGATGGTTAATCTCATGTGCGCACTGCGTGGGGCCCCGGCAACCGCAAACATTATTCCAGATGTGGCCAGGAAGGTATTCTTCAGAAGAGATTAACACTGAAATTGGTCCACTTTGCGTAAAGGAGATTGTCAATGCCGCGGCGTGGGTGGGCCTCGTCCATCAGTTGAAGGACTGGAGAGAAAAATGAGGTGCCCTAGGAAGAGGGAAGTGTTCCTCCAATGGACTTGGCACATCAGCTCTTCCCTGTGTCTCCAGCCCAGAGTCCTGCCCTGACTTGCCTGCCTCACGGTCACAAGAGTCAACTCCTTAAAACGAAACTATATATGTAAAAATATTGAATATATACAAGCCTATTAATTTGTATATGTGTGTATAGATATGATATATATATGTATACACATATGTTTATATGTGCATGCGTTTGTAGTCTATGTGTAAGTACTATATACAGTATACATACAAGCCTATATATTTGTGTGTATATATTGTATACATGTATGTATGTGTATATATACAGTATACATATTATGAAGGTGAACATGCTGTATATATACACACACCCATGTATTGATATATGGGTGTGTATGTGTACAGTATATGTACACTGTATGTATGTATGTATACAGTGTATATTGATATATAGGTGTGTATATATGTTGTATACCTGTATGTGTATAGGTATTATATGTATATATGTATGTACTCTCTCTATATACACACTTGCGTGTGTACTTATATGTGTATGTACATGCACATATTTACATATAGGTGTGTGTGTATACATTGTATATATGTATGTGTATGTATCCTATATATGATATGTGTATGTATATATACGACGAATTTATAGATGCAGTACATATATATTTTTATTCTACATGCTTTTATATGTAGGTGTATATGTGTGTCTGTATGTATGTACGTGTATGTATTGCATATATTATATGTGTATGTATGTATACTGTATATATACACACCTAAATATCTTTGTATGTGTGTATATATGTATGATATAGACGAACCTAGGTGTGTATATTGCATATCTTATACGAATGTGTACATACTGTATATATATATACAAACTATGCATTTCATATGTGTGTATGTATAGTGTATATGTATGTGTCTATTGTATATATTATGTGTATATGTGTGTAGACATACTGTATATATACAAACTATGCATTATATATATGTGTGTATATATGTATTTGCGTATTGCATATACTATATGTGTATATGTCTGTATGCGTACTGCATATATACACAGCTGTATATTTTTGTATGCGTGTACATGTGTACGTGTGTGTGTATATACACACAGAGGCTATGGATTCTGTTTGTCTGGCGAACCCTCACTGATACGGACACTTATGACAATTGAGCACCTGCTCTTTGCCAGCCAGGGAGCCAAACGCTTGTCCTTTCTGTGTCTCCCTTAAGTGTCACAAGTCCCGGGAGGGAAGGTGATGCCGCTCCTACCAGTTGAGGTGCCTCAGGGTCAGAGAGGTGCACAGGGCGGGGGGCTGGAGCCTGGTGGAGCCCAGGTGGAGTTCTAGCAGCAGTACAGCCTAGCAGTCCCACTTCCCCGGGTGCCTCTCACAAAGACGCCGAGGGAGAGACGGGGTCTGAAGGAGGGGATGAGGAAGTTTCCGTGGGTCTGCAAGCCCAGACCAAGGCTGACTCGTCAAGGGTGTTAGAGGTCAGGACTCTGGTTACCTTGGGGATGGGGTTACACAGAGCCATTCCCATTCTGAAAAAGTATCCATTCTGCTCTTGTTTGTATGTTTACCCCCCTCCCCCAAATCTTTTAAAAACAGATTATCTTGGTTGCTGGGAGCACACAAGGGGAAGTTGTGTGTGAGGGGGTGTGATCCAGGGGACAGGGAGGATAAGCCCCCCACTCGTAGGGCCAGGAGTGGCTCAGCTTTGTGAGCTAAGGATGGCCCGCGAGGTCCCAGAGAGAAGGGTCCCTGCTCCGTCCCTGCTCCGTGCACCCCATTCCCAGCCTGAGAAGTCCGGAGCCCACCCCCCTCCCCCCCCACACACACACCAGGGAGGAGAGCCAGTCACCCTGGCTCCCAGGCTCCGGCTCCAAGGCTCCCGGCACTAGGAGCTATTTTCAGCTTTCATGCCCTAGGACACGGCCAGAGCTAGTGTCTCCGGAAACTCTCTGTCTGTCTCTCGCCCGCCCGCCATCCCTCCCTCCCTCCTCCGCCTCTTCCCCTCCCGCTCCAGCTGTCCTGCCCTCCACCCTGCATTTCTACACAGGATGGCTCACAGACAGCTGCTCCCCGTGCCCACCCGCCACCATTCGATGGATGTCAAAGCAAGCCCTGGGGACTTCCCTGGAGGTCCAGCGATTAAGACTCTGAGCTTCCACTGCAAGGGGTGCGGGTTCGATCCCTGGTCAGGGAAATAAGATCCCACATGCCGCCCGGCACGGCCAAAGAAAGAAATGAATAAAAAATAAAGTTATAGTGATGAAACAGCCCTAGTGGTGCAAGGATGGGACGTATACCTCTATGGTAGAGAATAAAGGTCCAGAAACAGATAGATGAGAACTTGATATGACAGAAAGTGGGGAAATTAAGGAGTTTTCAATAAATGGCATTAGGACAATTGCATATCCATGTGGGAAAATGTAAATTAGAAAAAAAGAAAAAAAGCAAGCCCTGGTCAGGTGTGACCTTGGGCCCAGGGCCATTGGCACACGTTGTCGTGTGGGATGTTCTTCCTTAGACTCCTCCCTCCCTCCTGTGTCACTGTCACTTCCTCCAGAACCTTCCTGGACTCCCCTACACAAGCTCGGGGTGTGCCCTCACCCGCCCACCCTGGATCACCGGAATTCCAATCCCGGCCCACCCTTCCCCGCCAGGTAAAGAACTGGGCCTGGTCAATAAGACCGTAGAGGTCCTCGGCCATTGCTATTGCAGTTGCAATTGTTACTGTGTTTACACAGGGTGACCAACACCCGCCCCCAGTTTGCCCAGGACCGCTCAGGTTTGAGCGCTGGAACTGTGGGGAAACCCTCATTTCCGGGGAACCCCAGAAGGCTGGTCAGCCTATTTAGGATGGATCTTTCACTTGATATCCCAACCCCCGAGAGCCAGAAAGGGAATCTCCCCCCTCCTTCCATGGTAACCTTCATTCATTCATCCACTCATCCCTTTATTCAACTCCTTTATTCAGCAAGTATTTAGGAAGCATCTACTACATAGCAGACACTCTTCTAGGTGCTGGGGACAGTAAACTGAGAAGGTGTGATTTGTTACACGGGGATGATGTCTCGGAGACCACTGCAGGGCATGGGAGGTGGGAGAGGGAAGGGGCAGTTGTAAATGCAGGCTCTGACGGGACTGGGGCGGACCCTGCCCTAAGCCAGGCTGGTTGCTTCAACACAGCTGTCCTCACCCAGGGCCATCCTGCTTCCGCCTCACCCAGTTCTTCGGTGATGTCTGGGGAAAATCTGTGGTTGTCACAACTGGGGGGGAAGGGGCCCCTGGAATCAAATGGGTGGGGACAGGGATGCTGCTGAACCCCACACAGTGCCCAGGAGGGGCCCCCAGCAGAGAATGACCCGCCCCAAATAACCCCAGTGCCATGGGGGAGACCCTGCACTAATATTATTCAGACCCGCTGGTGCCCCTAGATTCCTGCACAGGCTGGGACTCTAACCGGGTCACCTCTGTATCCCGAGGTGACCTAGAGTGGGGCAGCCAGGAGGGCTGAGTATCAGGGATGAAATGACAAATCTCCGTGCCCACTCTCCCCGCCGCAACCCAGGGTCGATGGCCTCTATCTCCTCCCTGTGCAGGTAGCTTTTCCCTGAGCCATTTCTTCTTGTCAAGGTCCCTGTCGCAGGTTGTGTTCCCCGAAGATGACGTTGAGAGCAAGCAGTGGAGTGCAGGTGGTTGATGTGAGACGTGCAGAGAACAGATACAGCTGCCATAGGGTCCCGCAATTCCACTCCTGGGCATAGATCTGGAGAAAACTCTAATTCAAAAATATACATACACCCCTGGGACTTCCCTGGTGGTCTAGTGGTTAAGACTCTGTGCTTCCGGTGCAGGGAGCATGGGTTCCATCTCTGGCCAGGGAACTAAGATCCCACATACTGTGTGACAAAAAAATAAAGAAAGACAGAAAGAAAGAAAAAGAAAGAAAGAAAAGAAAGAAAGAAAAGATACATGCACCCCAATGTTCATTGCATCACTATTTATAATAGGCAAGATGTGGAAGCTACCTAAATGTCCACTGATGGATGAATGGATAAAGAAGATGTGGTACATATATACAATGGAATATATTCAGCCATAAAAAGAATGAAATAATGCTATTTGCAGCAACGTCGTGGATGGACCTAGAGATCATCATACTAAGTGAAGTAAGTCAGCAGGGAAAGACACATATATGATCTCTCTTATATGTGAAATCCAAAATACGACACAAATGAACTTGTCTACGAAACAAAAACAGACTCACAGACATAGAGAACAGACTTGTGGTTGCCAAGGGGGAGAAAGAGGGAGGGAGGGTTGGATTGGGAGTTTGGGGTTAGCAGAGGCAAACTATTAAATATAGGATGGATAAGCTACAAGGTCCTACTGTCTAGCACAGGGAACTATATTCAATATCCTGTGATAAGCCATAATGGAAAAGAAAAAGAGTTTTATTTATAGGTTCCATCCCTAACTGAGCTGGCCCATCCCCTCCCATGGTTCTAAGTGCAGCCCGAGGCTGCAGACTTCCCACCGTGGTCTTCAGCTCCAGAGCAAGCCACCTGCAAACCAGCCGCATCTTCCCAGGGGCTGGCAACTCTCCTTTGCTACTGATTCCAAGACACATCCAGATAGCACAAATGTGACCATGAAAACAAACTCAGGCATGTTCAAATCAGGGAAATAACATTCTTATCTCTGTTTAGTAGTTGCTTAATTTTAGAATAGCTTAGAGTTACAAAAAAGTTGCAAAGATCTGTACAGAGTGTACAGAGTGCTGTGGACCCCCGACCCAGTACCCCTATTTCCAACACGTTAGTACTTTAGTACGTTAGTACGACATGCTTATCCAACTAAGGAACCGAGATGGATACGTTATTATTAACTAAAGTCCACACTTTACTAGAATTTCCCTAGCTTTCCCCTAACATCCTTTTTCTGTCCCAGTCTCCTCTGGGCTGTGACATTTCTCAGACATCCCTGGGTTTTAATACCTTGAAAGTTTTGAGGAGGACTGGTCAGGTATTTTGTCCCTCAATTTGTTTGTCTGTTGGTTTTCTGATGTTTTTCTTATGGTTGGGCTGGAGTTACGGGGTTTGGGGCGGAAGATCCAGACACAGATAAAAATGTCATTCTCCTCAGGTCACATCATCAAGGATACACACCATCAAGGATACACACATCAAGGATACACCCCATCAACGGGACTTGTGACAAACAATTTTACCCTTGATCACCTGGCCGGTATCGTCTTTTTTTTTTTTTTTTTGCTGCGTTGGGTCTTCATTGCTGCACACGGGCTTTCTCTAGTTGCGGCGAGCAGGAGCTCCTCTTTGTTGCGGGCACGTGCTTCTCATTACAGTGGCTTCTTTTGTTTCGGAGCACGGGCTCTAGCTGTGCGGGCTTCTGTAGTTGTGGCATGGGGGCTCAGTAGTTGTGGCTCCCAGGATCTAGAGCACAGGCTCAATAGTTGTGGCCCATGAGCTTAGTTGATCTGCGGCACAGGGGATCTTCCCGGACCAGGGCTCGGACCCGTGTCCCCTGCATTGGCAGGTGGATCCTTTTTTTTTTCTTTGTTCCTTTTGGAACCAAAACTTTAATCCCAAGGAGTCTCACAAAACATATTACGAATGACAGCATGAAAAAAAATTGCACAGTAACTCAAAGTTCAGCTCTACAATATACTCTTCATCTGGCAAGACATTGGTATCTTGATCATCTCAACTTCCAAAAAACATTACAAAGAGCTATGTATTCATGTACGGCAATCACAGAGGGGACTTATGACCTAACTCAAAGGGAAACTAACTTCCTTGAAACTTCTTAGATTCTAAACTCACTGGACAACCTCTTGTCCAGTGTGAAGACTAGTGGAATTCTTAAACCTCTAATCTAGGGTAAGGGTGTGGCTTTCATTTCTACCTGCTGGCTTGTGTTCACAGCACCTTTTAAAGACTGCTTGCTTAACTACAGCTGCATACCATATCCCAGCTACAGAAAGTCTTTTCAATGTTTGCCAGTGTTGCTTCCATAATAATAAACATCACACTTTAGGTGGGCAGGAGTTAGAGTTTTATTCTCAGTCTAGGCAAGACCAAAAATTCAAAGCAAATTCAATTTTGCTTAAGAGAACATTGTAAAGAAACAATTCTGCATATTACATGCCTCATATGACCCATTTCAAACCATAGAGAATGACACCTTTATGTGTCACTGTCCCAAGAGACAAACAAATGTGAACAGCTAAAACATTTAAAAAGTGCATCAAGCTTCGGAAGTCTCAAACGAAACTTGAATTTTCTGTACATACTCCTGTCAAATGAAGTTATTTCCTGTGCACCACTCCTCTTGCAAAGTGGTCTGCTATTTCCTTTCATTTGACCTGGATCGGCTAGGAGACCTAGAGAAAGATCGGGACGGCTTGCGATTTCTCTCCTGGGACAGTGATCTCTCTCTTCTCCTATATCTACTAAAGGGACCTGCTCTGGCTGCGGGAGAAGCTTCTCCGTCTTGGACATCTGTGGTGAGGGGGAGGACTCCTCCTCCGATAATCATCTCGAGGGCGACGACCCCAAGAAGGAGGCGGCCACGATCTCGACTTCTCCTTTCCCCATTGGACAGGTCCACTCTTACTCGGCAGCCACAGAGTGTTCTCCCGTCTAGTTCTCAGACAGCATCCGCTGCATCTCGGGGATCTTCATTTTCAACAAGAGCGAAGCCGGGAGGGTTTTTAGCAACCCACACACTTCGGAGTGGTCCATAATATCCTAAAGCTCGTTCGAATTCACTCTTGTTACCACTGTTTCCAAGATTCCTTACATAAACGTTACAGTCCAACGGACAGGAATCCCGATGCAAGACCCTCCTGGCTCCTGGGTTTCATGGGCCACAGGGTGATCCCGGGCCTCTAGAATCTCGCAGCTGAATCGGCTCGCACAAGCTGTCCTGTGGGGATGCTTTTCCCCCTATGTGTCCAGCCCGGGGCCCTGCTGTCTAGGCCCGACCTCCAGGGTGACAGGGTGAACCCCAGGTCCCTGGAGCAAACACTCAGAGCCCTGGTGACCAGACTCAGGGGGCTGGGGCGGCAGCTGGACATGTGTGGCCACCCTGGTGGTGTTTCGCCCCATCTGCAGTTCCAGTTCCAGCTGAGAAAGAGCCTCGCTGTGTTATTTTCTCCTGGTTGTGTAAGGATCCCCGGTGTCATTTGACAGAAATGTACATGGTGTGTTCTTTCTCTCTTTTCTCCCTGCTTCCTCTCGTCCCTCTCCCCCTCCCTCTCTCCCTCTCCCTCTGTCCCCCTCTCTCTCTCTCTTCCCTCTCCCTCTTTCCTCTGCGTCACTCTCTTTCCCTCTCTCCCTCCCCCCTCCCTCTCCCCCCTCCCCGTCCCTCTCCTCGACCCTCTCCCAACTCCCTCTCCACCTCCGTCTCCCCCTCACTCTCCCACATCCCTCTCCCTCTCCCCTCCCCCTCCCTCTACCTCCTCTGTCTCCCCCGTCTCTCTCCCGCCTCCCCCCTCCCTCTTCCCACATCCCACGTCCCTCTTCCCTGTCCCTCTCTCCCTTCCTCTCTCCCTGTCCCTGTTTCCCTGTTCCGCACGCCCTCCCTCTACCTCTTTCCCTCTCCCTGTCCCTCCACCTCCTTCCCTCTCTGGAGAGGGAAGGAGGTGGAGGGACAGGGAGAGAGAGCAGGAGGGGGGGAGAGAGAGAGAGAGGGAGAGAGGGATAGAGGGAAGGAGCGAAAGACGTCTCTCCCTCCCTCTATCCCTCCCTCCCTTTATCCCTCTCTCCCTCCCTCCCTCTATCCCTCTCTCCCTCCCTCTCCCTCTCTCCCTCTCCCTCCCTCTATCCCTCTCCCTCCCTCCTTCTCCTCCCTCTCCCTCTCCCTCCAACTCTCCCGCTCCCTCCATCTCTCCATCTCCCTCACTCTCTCCCAGAGACGGAGAGATGGAAAGGCAGAGACAAGGGAGAGGGAGAGAGGGAGAGATGGAGGGAGACGGAGGGAGAGGAAGAGAGGGAGAGAGATATGGAGAGGAGGGGGGGGGAGAGGGAGAGGGAAAGAGGTCTCTTCCTCCCTCCCTCTCCCTCTGTCCTCCTTCTCTCCCTCTCCCTCCCTCTCTCCCTGTCCCTGTTTCCCTGTTCCGCTCTCCCTCTCCCTCTTTCCCTCTCCCTCTCCCTCCACCTCCTTCCCTCTCCAGAGACGGAAGAAGGTGGAGGGAGAGGGAAAGGGAAAGAGGGAGAGGGAGAGCACGAGAGGGAGGGAGGAGAGGGAGGGAGAGGGGGGAAAGGGAGAGAGGGATAGAGGGAGGGAGCGAAGATGTCTCTCCCTCTCTCCCTCCCTCCCTCTCTCCTTCTCCTCCCTCTCCCTCTTCCACCAACTCTCCCTCTCCCTCCATGTCTCCATCTCCCTCACTCCTTCCCACATAGGGAGAGATGGAGGGAGAGGCAGAGATAAGGGAGAGGGAGAGAGGGAGAGGGAGAGATGGAGGGAGAGGGAGAGAGGATGAGAGAGAGAGGGACGGGCGGGGGAGAGAGAGAGAGAGAGAGAGAGAGAGAGAGAGAGAGAGAGAGAGAGAGAGAGAGAGAGGGAGACCGGGAGAGGGAATATGGTCTCTTCTTCCCTCCCTCTCCCTCTCTCCTCCGACTCTCCCTCTCTCACCCTCCCTCCGTCTCCCCCTCTCCTTCCCTCGCCCTTTCCCTTCCTCTCTCCCTCTTCCTCCCTCTGTCACTCCCTCTCCCTCCATCTCTCCCTCACCCTCACTCCCTCTCAGAGAGGGAGAGATGGAGGGAGAGGCAGAGACAAGGGAGAGGGAGAGAGGGAGAGGGAGACCAGAACAGGGAAACAGGGACAGGGAGAGAGAGAGGGAGAGGGAGAGAGGGAGAGGAGGAGGAGAGAGGGAGAGGGAGGGAGGAAGAGACCTCGTTCTCTCTCCCTCTCTCCCTCTCCCTCCCTCTACCTCTTCCTCCCTCTCCCTCTCCCTCCATCTCTCCCTCTCCCTCTCTCCCTCTGCCTTATCTCTGCCTCTCTGGGAGGGAGTGAGGGAGATGGAGAGACGGAGGGAGAAGGAGAGTTGGAGCGAGAGGGAGAGGGAGGAGAAGGAGGGAGGGAGAGGGAGAGAGGGAGGGAGAGAGGGAGGGAGGGAGAGACATCTTTCGCTCCCTCCCTCTATCACTCTCTCCCTCTCCCCCCTCTCTCTCCCTCTCCCCCCTCCCTCTCCATCTGTCTCTCCCTCTCCCCCCTCCCTCTCCATCTCTCTCTCCCTCTCCCCCCTCCTTCTCCATCTCTCTCTCCCTCTCCCTCCACCTCCTTCCCTCTCCAGAGAGGGAAGGAGGTGGAGGGAGAGGGAGAGGGAAAGAGGTAGAGCCAGAGCGTGCGGAACAGGGAAACAGGGACAGGGAGAGAGAAAGGGAGAGAGGGAGAGGGGGAGAGGGAGAGGGAAAGGGGGAGAGGGAGAGGGGGAGGGAAAGAGGGAGAGAGAGGGACAGGGAAAGAGGGACAGGGAGAGAGGGAGGGAGAGAGGCAGGGGGAGAGATGGAGGGAGAGGGAGAGGCAGCGAGGTAGAGGGAGAGAGGGAGAAAGGGAGAGAGAGAGGGAGAGCGGTAGAAGTGCTGAGGAGGGGGGCTCCCTCCCCCTCCCACTCCCATCCTCTCCCTACTGCTTTCTCTTTTTTCTGCTTCAACAAACACCAGGCGCCTTTTAGATCAGCCCTGAAGTCAACGTTGATGCTTGGACAGCCTGACCTCCCCGCTGACTTCCAGCCCAGGACCACCGCTGGGAGATGAAGTCTGCGGGGCCCTGGGCGCAGGCTGCACAGACACCTCCCCTGATGCCCAATCTCTCCCCGTTTACGAGGCAGCCGACACTCCCCTCCCTGACTCCCCAAGATTTGGGGCCTTTTTAGTATGTGTCGATAATGCCATTGAGCTACTATCTAACTCTTCCACGAGGACCCATCTCCCAAAATGCAGTGGTTTTCAGCCTTGGCTGCACTAGAGAACCCCCAGGGAAGGGAGAGACGTCTCTCCCTCCCTCTCTCTTTCTCTCCCTCTGTACTTCTGTCTACCTCTCTCCCTCTCCCTCTCCCTCTGGGGTGATGCCCGATGAGCTCAGAATCGCAGATGGCCCCCCCATCCCCTCTCTGTGGCTTGCATGGGGGATGCACCTTCTCACCGTGGCCCGGGCATGGCCTTGACAGTCAGACATCGGGTCCTGCGTGGACACTTGTGTTTGTTCCATAGCGCAGGTGGCTGCAGTCTGTGCTTCTGTAGATGGGGGCTGTGCGTGAGCCCTTCATCTTCCCCGCAGACACCACTGGTGCTCGCTCGGCCTCGCGGGTGATGCGGGGGGCACGGGGGACAGTCTTGTGTCCCCACCTTCTTGGGCTACAGACAGGCCACGCTGGTCCCGTGGTGACTGGGGGCTCCCAGGAGAACCCCACTGCAGACCGGAGAGGTGGCCCCAGAGAAGGTGGCGTACGCCTGGGGCCGGGCCTCATCAGTGAGCCACGGGCCACCTGCAGCAACAGCTGTCTCACCGTCCAGGGGCTGGGTGTTCGGGCGCCGTGGGGTTGAGCCACTGTCTGCACGGCAGCCGTGTTTGTCTTGTTGAGCCCGGGGAGGCCCCTTGGTGGCTCCTGGAAAGACTGGCCGCATTTCTTCCTGCCCTTGGCCTTAGAGCCCATCACGTTCATGCCGTTTCTGGTTCCAAAAGGACCTGTGTTAATAAAGACCATGTGTTAGGACAGCACCAAAGTGTCTAGAAATCCGGGCCAGGAGGAGGAGGGAGGGGGATTGGCTGTGCCCGCCAGTGGCCTGGGAGCCCTGCCCGCCTGCAGAGACCTGGCCCGGGGCCCGCGGGGAGGCCGTGGCCCTCGGTCCCCAGCGCCTTCCGTCTCTGGGTTCCAGAACTGCGTGATCCTCAGGGAGCTGGTGAGGCTGCAGGCCCTGAAGTCCCGCCTGCTGGGGTTCCGCACGCATGCCGACTCCGTGCTGGAGATGAACATGGACAAGACCAGCCAGGTGGTGGCCACTGTCCTAGGTAACACCGCCTCCCCCTGAGTCCCAGTGGGGACGGGGTCAGGCGGACCTTGACCGGAGACCCCACTGTGTCAGTCCTTGGGGGTCACCTTCCCAGACCCTTCATTCTGCCTCGAGGGGCGCGGGGTCGGGGGTGGCTGGGGGGCCGCCCCAGGGACGTAGCCGCGCCTCTCCCCTCCGCCCGCAGGTGAGCTGGCCCAGAAGCTGAAGCCCCTCGGGGAGCAGGAGCGGCCGTGATCCTGGAGCTAAAGAAGGCCGAGTGCCAGAGGCGGGGCCTGCACTTTGAGGGCCCCATCAACGCCTGGGACCTGCGCTACTACATGAAGCGGGGGAGGAGACGCGCTACCACGTGAACCAGTACCTGCTCAATGAGGCTTTCCCCATGCAGGCGCTCACACGCGGGCTGCTGGGCATCTCCCAGGAGCTGCTGGGGCTGACCTTCGACCTGGAGGAGGGCACCAGCATGTGTCACGAAGACGTGAGGCTCTAAACGGTCTGGGACGCGGCCTCGGGCAAGGTCATCCATCGGCAAGTTCTACCTGATCTCTATCCTCGGTGCGTGTGTGGGGGAACCTGTCGGCCGTGGGCCGGGGCTCCTCTGTGGAAGCGGGGCCCCATCCACGTCCCTCCGCAGGGTGGGGAAGTCCGGGCACGCGGCCTGCTTCGGCCTGCAGCCGGGCTGCCTACAGCACGATGGGAGCTGCCAGATCGCCATCGCGGCCATGGTGGCCAACTTCACCAAGCCTACGCCCAACCTGCCCTCCCTGCTGCAGCATGATGAGCGGGAGACCAACTTCCACGACGTCGGGCACGCGATGCACCAGCTCCGCTCCCAGGCGCAGGGCTGCAGGCAGGGGGCGGGGAGGGCCCGGGCGTGCGTGGTCCTCAGGCAGGCCCTCGCCATGGGATTCTTCCACTGACATCACCCCGCACGTGGTGACGCCCTCGGTGTCAGCTTCCATCATCAGACCCCAGGCACTGGGCGCGTAAATAACGGAAATGGATGTCCTCGAGGCTCTAGAGGCTGGAAGACCCAGATCAAGGAGTCAGGGCTGGTTCCCTGCATGTTAAATACATGCACTCAAGAGTTGCCTTGGAAAAAGACAAAAGAAAAGAAAGGAATGTTGCCTGCAAGTCTGCTGACAGCCAGTGATGAGAACCAGAGGGAAGGCTCTGGGGCCGGGGGCGCAGTGCCCTGTGAGCTCGGGGGCTGCTGCCAGTCTCCGTGGAGGCTCAGCAAGTCCCCGTGACTTCCCCACGTGGGGGGCGCCAGCTGAGCGTCTGGGCCCAGGACCCACTGCTCGTTCAGTCTTCCTGTGGTCAGCCCTTCATCCTGAGCGCGATGCTCTCACAGGCTGCACCGGGGCGTGTGGGGACAGTTTACTGAGCTGTACAGACGTCACTACTGCTTTGGACCATTTCCGTCACCCCGAAAATGTCCCTCACGCCCTTAGCTATCACTCCGTCCCCTCGCCAGCCCCTGGCAACCAGGAACCCACTCGCTGACTCTGTGGATCTACCGGCTCTGGACGTTTCTCCTCAGTGGGGTCACGCCCTGTGTGTCCTTCTGTGTATGACTTCTCTCGCTGAGCATCGTGTTCTCGGGGTGTATCGACGCGGCAGCGAGCGTCAGGGCTTCACCGCGTTGCGTGGCTGAGGGACGTAAAGACGACAAGAGAAAAGAAAAGAACGTTGCATGCAAGTCTGGTGACAGCCGGTGACGAGAACCAGAGGGAAGGCTCTGGGGCCGGGGGCGCCGTGCCCTGGGAGGCCCTGGCGCTGCTGCCAGTCTTGGTGGGGCACGGGCAGCACCGTCCCTCAGGAGCTGCTGGACAAGCTCATCAAGTCCCGGGAGGCCAACCCAGATGCGGCCGGACCGAGGGAAGGGAAGGGGGCTTCCGGTCTGCCCGGCTGGAAAGCGCGGCCTGGACACGGTGCCAGCCCCCCGTCTCCTTTCTCCCGCCCCCCAGGCCTCTTCAACCTGTGCCAGATCGTCCTGGCCAAGGTGGTTCAGGCCCTGCACACGCAGACGCCCGCGGACCCGGCCCAGGAGAATGCCCGCCTCTGCCAGGAGATCCTGGGGTTCCCAGCCATGCCAGGTAGCCAAGCGCGCACCGGGCTCACCTCAGCGGTCGGTTGGCGGCTACTGCCCAGGTCAAGAGGATCGTCTGGTGGTGTGTGAATGGGGACCGACTGACGGGCTCCGGCCGAGGCCCGCTGACCTCTGGCCTCTTCCTGCCACGGTTCCTTGGCTGGTCCCTCCAGCTGTGGCCCGCGGAGTCCGAGGGTGGGGTGGGAGGCTCTGCACATGCTTTCTAGAGAGCCTGGAAGAGGCAGGAGAGGGCTTCATACCCCGAACAGAAGGCATCGACGAGGTCTGCCCGTGCGTGTCGGTGCGGACACGCGGTTCACTCCCTCGTGAGCGCTTTAACCAGCGATCTCCCCGTGGTGGAGCGCGAGCCCCGACTCATCTCTCGCAGCCTCGGCAGCTGACCTTGTAAGAGGCTTAGGAGTGAACCCTCGTGAGCTTCAGCAGAAAGTCGGCAAAGATTTATTTGTGTCCCTCCACTGAACTGCCAGCAAGGTCCCCGTTTTCTACAAGTGTTGGGCCAATACTCTCTCTAGTGGCAGGGGACTCAGACAAGGCTGCTTTGGGGCCCCCACCCCCGCTCTGGGGCAGGGGCACTGAGCGGCCAGGGAGCCGGGCAGGAGCCCCTCCGCGTGTGTCCCAGTGACCCACCTGCCTGCGACCTTCGGCCGCCTGGCAGGAAGCTACGACGCCCAGTCCTGTGGCCAGTCATTCCTGCAAGAAACACTGGAACCAGTTTCTGCCAACCCGCCAAAGAAAAACGACTTCAAAGGCAACGTGGTGTCACAGGAAGGGCTTGTTTCTGTGTTTCTTTGTTTTTAGTTCATTAGGCCTCACTTAAAATTCTGATTCCACAATGCACTTGCTTTGGGATCTTGAACAACACTCATAACCTCTGCAAGTTTCAGTAGAGTAAGTTTATGTGATTACCTTCATCTGTAATATCCCTGTGTTGCAATCTTAATTAATTCAGATTAATTCATCTTAATCTTAATCTCAAGTTCAGATCAAAGACTAGTTCCTCTGTGACTTCTCCTCTGAACTGATTCAAAAGCCTCCTCTCCCGTCCTCATCTGGCTTCGCTTCTCTTCTGGAATCTCATAAGAACTTCTATGACCTCTCTGGTTTTTTGTTGTTGCTGTTGTCTGTTGGTTTGGTTTTTAATTGAAATATAGTTGATTTTCAATGTCGTGTCCGTTTCAGGTGTACAGCACAGTGATTCCGTTTTCAGATTCTTTTCCCTTATAAGTTATTACAAAATATTGAGTACAGTTCCCTGTGCCATAGAGGAGATCCTTGTTGTATCAACTCTATGCCTTCTTTGAATGACCGTAGCACTTTGTTGTCTGTATCATTTTTATGTCTGTTGTGGCTTTGTGACTGAAAATGAAAATTTTCTATTTGTTCATGTCCTGGCCCTTCCTTAGAAATGTGTTCATTTACCTATTTCATATTTATTGACTACATCTTAGACACCGTGTTAGCTGCTTGTTCTAGATGTTAGTAAAACATAGACCTTCCTGCTCAAAGGGTCACAGTATTTGTGGGAAAACAAACAAACGAACAACTTACGTCTCAAATAGCTTTGTACTTCCCAAAGAGAGCACACCTCGTAGGTACAATAAATGTATGTATTATACATAAATGTATAAATAGTTAATGGCATTAAAAACTTGAGATAACTGCTTTTCTATTCTGAGGAAATGATGATAATATTTCACCAGGAGCTCAACACCACTCTGAGAATGAGGGCTTAATCCCCGACCTGGCTCACTGCATCGCTTTCTTATATGAAAATAGACAAGTCTGTACATGCTCTCTACAAAAAGGCTTATCTGGCATGAATTTCAGATAGCAAGAAGAAAAATTCAAGAGGTTCAGAGAAGCATCCAGAAGCTCAGGTGATTGTCTGGCACTAATACAACTTGCTTGACAGGAAAAGAGAGCTGTAAATCTCACAAAATTAGATGATCTTCTAAGAATTTCAAAACCGCCTGCTAGTAATTAGAAATCCTAGAAGAACCGCTTCTTTTAAAGCATACTGATAATATGCTTTACAGCTTAATATTCAGAAGCCTATGTTTTGGCTAAGTGAGCTTCAGGAATGAAGGAAACTTGTGGTTCAGTTCCATCTACTCTGGAACCTCTGGTCAAAACACCTACTTCTGTGCTCAGCCACCTTATCATCTGTAAAATGGAGGCAACTCTAAGAAAACATAGTTACAGAGATGTTGCACAGTTTCCTGTGTCACTGTCTTCATTTGTTTCAGAAAACCAATAACGTCTAAGCTACTACTGCAAAGAGTGCAGTGTTACTTGGGGTCATCTAGTGCAGCTCTGTCAAAGTAAAGAAAAGCAAAGGGGCCTAGAATAACTATAATTTTCCCAAGAGGACACTATTATTTTATGGCAAATCTGAGTCAGGAACCCTGATCTCTTTGATGCCATTCCATTGTTCTCTCGTTGGGTTCTCAGCAACCCAGAGAAAGAAAGAGAAATAAAACTCCTATGTGCTGTGTCACTGGTACAGGACGTGGCAAGATTGGAATTGGAGAACTACATATTAACAGGTATTTGGGAAATTCTTCAAACTAATTAAGATATATACCAGGTACATAAAAAACAGTTATGTTTTCCCAAGATGATTCTGTGGAATGAACAGAACTGGTAACTGAAGGTGCCTGTGTGCTGCAGTTCCAAACAGGACGGGTGAATGCTTGTTTTCTGGCACCTTTAAGACTCCACCCCAATATACACATTAAAATAAAATTAACATTTCAACTGGGTCATATTTAATTCTGCATGCTCTTGTAAGTCAGCAAAATAGTCCATATATCATTTAAGTTGTCACTCACTTTCTTTTCTTTTCTTTTCTTTTTTTTGCGGTACACGGGCCTCTCACTGCTGTGGCCTCTCCCGTTGCGGAGCACAGGCTCCGGACGCGCAGGCTCAGCGGCCATGGCTCACGGGCCTAGCCGCTCCGCGGCATGTGGGATCTTCCCGGACCGGGGCACGAACCCGTATCCCCTGCATCGGCAGGCGGACTCTCAACCACTGAGCCACCGGGGAAGCCCGTCACTCACTTTTTAACTTGAGTTTTAATTTCTGAAAGTCTTTCCAAACACAAAACAGAGGTGGGAAAATGGTATATGGGAAGCTGCAGAGGTGAAATAAGCTTACTGCATTCGGCATAAAGATGAATACCCAAACAACTTCTGCATAGCTGGAAGTGTCCAAATCTACTATCTTCGTTTTGTAGTCAAGGCTTCCGGAAAAATATGCTAACCGATTCCTAATTACCCAAATGCCCCATATCTGTTTCAGTAAGTATCATTATATATTATGGAAATTTTTCTCAGTGACAGAGAAAGACATCCTGGCCGAGCATCCCCCTGCCCATGACACACAGATGATGGGTCTCAAGCTACCTTGAAGGCGTTGGAGCCCACTTTATCCATTACTAATATTAATGGAGGACAAAACTTCATATTCTGTTTGCTCTGTGTTTGTTAAATCACTTCTTCCCCTCATTAAGATGGATGACACATAATTGAGTCTGTAGTGTGTGTATCACTGGAAACTGAACACATTTTTGTTGGTTTTATTAACGTCATAGGTTTCTAGGGGGGGTCTACTAAATAACTAAGGCTAGTTTCACAGTTACAAATAAATTACGATGTAATTTTGAATAACGTAAGCTCATCGTAAAGGAAGGATACTGAGAGTTGCTACTACCCCTTCCTTGAGGGGCTCTTGTAAAGCACTAAATCAAGTAACAGAGGTTTATATGCATGCATATATTTTCAATGATATTTGAACACACTTGAAAAGAACTCTACGGAATGCATTATAAAACCTCGATGCTGTGTGTCCCTAGTTCCCGGCTCTCTCGTTCAAACTATTTAAATGAACAAAATGTTATCTATTAGGATAGCTATCAGAGTACTCCAAATACTACTTCTTGCAGTACCCTGGCCCAACCATTTGCCTTCCTCTTCCCATTAGTCCTTAATTCAGAAACCCCAGAGATTTGTTCAGTAATTTATGAACATATTTCTTCATTCAGCCAAGAAAACTGATGGATCCCTTACCAAATTTCAGGCACCCTTCTTCAGGATGTTTTCTAGGCATGTTCAGGAAACACAGCAGTGATTAACACAGATGAATATAGCCTCTCTCGAGCTGAGGGGAGAGACAAAAGTAAAGAAGCAAATATAAAATCATAAGTGTAAATACGTAAATAAAAATTGAATAAATGGGTAGAATAACTAGTATATCAGGTAAGTGCTGGAGAAAAACAGCAAGCAGGGAAGGCGGATGGAGATGGTTAGCTGGTAGGAGGAGGCTGCGATCGGAAACTAAGTGATCACTGAGGGCTTTCTGGGGAAGATAAAATTTACGAGGGAACCTAAGGTTGTGAGAGGGAGCAAGGTGCATATCTGGGAAGTGAATAGTACAAGCAGAGGGAACAGTCAGATGGAAAGGCAATGAGGCAAGAGTGGGCTTGGAGTATCCAAGGAGCAGAAAGGATGTCAGTGTGTGGAAAACAGAGGGCGCAAAGTGGAGAGGAGAAGGAAACAGTCAGAGAGGAAACAGAGGCCCAGATTTCTAGGGCTGTGGAGGCACTTTGAGGACTTTGCTTTTCCTGTGAAGAAGCCATTGAAGAGACTTGAGTGACATGATCTGACTTATGTTTTAACAGGATCTCTCTGGATGCCATGTTGATTAGAGACTGCAGGAGAATAAGGACAAGCCCCAGAAGACCAATAGTTGATTCAAATGTCAAGAAACATTTATGCCTTCACCCTTCAACTTCACAAATGATGCCATTTCCATTGAGCTATTGAAAAATATCATCTGGCTTTCAAAACAATAAACCAGAAGGCATTTTCTCACATAAGCAAGGTCACAAACAACTGTCAGCTAAAGGTGAAATAGCAACAAATCAAATAATAACAAAAACATTTTTTATAGATTTTAAAACCTTACAAAGCATTTTCTTGTCCATTATCTAAGTTAATCCTCAAATCAACGCCATGAGATAGTTATTATTTTCCCATTAGAAGTGACCGCATATTAAATCCTTAGTGATTGCTCAAGAAAAGCTGAAATCTTGAGTGTACATCTATTAATGCCAAGGTTGGGTTTTTTACCCATGGGAACATTGGATGCTAAAATCCACAGGGATTTTCAGCTCAAGATGGCAGACTAGGAAATATATTTACTTTCTGGTCCTCCTGAAACCATGTTTAAATAAAACTGCAGAAATACCAAAATTAATCAACCAATAAAAGCCAAGACATTGTGGAAGTCATCAACCACAGAAAGATTTCAACACATTTCGAGAAGGCAAACAATGAAATGGAGGGGCCATGAATAAAATAAGGAAGAAAAGACTACCCTAAGTAGGGTCTGCACAAAGCCAGGCAGCTTTTGCTGAGCCCTGGTTATAGTAAAGGACAGAGGAAAGAAGAGGGGCTGAAAACAAGGAGACAAAAGTCATTTTAGGAAAAAACGTTCACTTAATGAGCTCCAGGGAACACTCAGCCTGCTGCCATACTCACTCATGGATTACAGTGGATTGTTGGTAAGCAAGACAAGAAAACAGGGAACCAACAAACAAAAATCAAGACACGGTTTCTTACTGAGCTCTTCTCAAATGAGATCAAGAAATTATGGTTCAATGCCATAGCTGTAAATCATTTCTGCTCCTGGAGAGGTTAGAAAGGGCTTATAATAGTTACCCTTTTTCTTCAGACAGGATTTAGGTCTGAGCAAAAGCTTTTGTGTCCTCCAACCTCAAAGTTTATTGGGGATGGAAGTCCAAATTTGCTTTGACATACCATAAAAAGAATCTCACGAGCAGAGGGTCAAACTACTTTTGGAATATATGAATTATGCCCAGTGTGATTTTAAATAGATTTTAAACAAAAATATATAAATTTTCACTGATCTATATGATTCTGGGTTCTGAAACTTCTACATGTTACATGCCTGATATATAACACACAATGTCAGTCCCAGGAGAGAGAAGACACTCCAATGAAGCAAGCCAAAGAAACAAGATTCGAACAAGGTAAAGTGATGTGTAGACCAAGACCAGGATTTTTCAGTTCTTTCCTGTCATGCTGTAGCTTCCAGCTCCTGAATAACAACACATGTTTCCCTTGTCCTAGACACACAAGAGTATGTCTCCTCTATGGGGCGTAAGAAGCTCTAGAGTTACATATGTGTAGTAAAGAGTGGACCCAGCCGGCATACTCACAATGACCAAATTGTGTTGATCGTACTTTATTGTAAACCAATACATCGCTCCATGCTGAAGTTGCAATCAATGATATATTTGCTTTCTAGACATGAATGAGATGCCTTACTGGATATACTCCAGGAAGGCCAGAGAAACTGGCTTCTAATCCATACAGAATAATTCATTGATGAATTCCTTTCAGGAGAGCCCCTGATTTATCTAGAATATAAGCCTTACATACCTGGATCCTTCAAACTAGACCAAAGGGACAAATCTAGGCTGCAAGCCTCAATCAGAAATGTGGGATGGTGCTATGCTGACAACTGGTGGTCCCTGACCTATCTTCTGAGATTAGAACCCAGTGTGGTGGATGACCAATTCACGCGTTGAACAAAAGAACACCTCCTACAGGGCAGTGTATGTGTTCATTACAGGTATGGCACTTAGGGCTAAAAGTAACACATGAAGCATATATGATAAGGAGGCACCAGAGTCCAGAGCACGAGCTCTGGAATCACACAGGCTTGCTTCGAATCCCGGCTAAGCCACTACCATCTGTATACCCTGAAGAACAGTCGAAGGTTTAAATGTTCTTTTACCAAATTTCGAAAAACAAGTGAAGAAAGAACCTA